>NC_139802.1:24701529-25279029 GCF_963457635.1 Microchirus variegatus | reverse complement strand
GCTAAATGCCCTAAATGTAAATGTAATTGTCTGAGCCTATGGTCTCTACTTATCATACTAAAAGAAAAACATGCAAACGCCCACTTACATCCACACCCCACATTCAGGAACATTTGCACCTTTCCCAGAACTGAATTGTCTGTTGATATCCTCTTTGTGGACAAAGACATGGGATTTTAGCTCAGTCTTATCAAATTAACTATGTATTTTTTTAGACATAAAACTTTAAAAACAGTCAAATTTGACCAGAACACAACACAAGGGTATAATGTAAGTAATGTATACTGTTCATGTATGAAGAAAATCCTCTGTTTCAGGCAGTGGTGTAGTGGAGTGAATATCACCTGTTTGTGTCCATTGAAACAAGCCTGCTATTTTTGCTACCACCAAGACCCAGTGTTGTAAAATTACAACAATTATGTAACAAGCTCTAAATGAAATTTGATGCATCTTTTCCACAATAACTAAATATGTACATGCTCTACACATTATAATAACATCCAAAAAAAATATAAAAGACATCTTACTTACTTTAATTTGATGAATCCAGTCCAATGAAACAAAGAGATTTTGTTCGGAGGAAATCCTGAAAAGTTGTGTGCGTTCATGGCCATAAAGTGGGACTTATAAACAAATGTAACATCCACTAACATTGTTAGACTGAACACTAAGACTCAATGACTATGTACATGTGGTAAAAAACCAGATAAAATATAACAGATAGTTTTTTGGGATGGCTAAAGTTAACGTTGTAAATTTACAACCGTGGGTCTTACAGGGTTAAAGAAGAGGTTCAGCTGATTAGCCCTCTCGACGGTGCCCTCTGTCGGTTTCTCCTTCATGTTGAATCCGGTGATGGTCTTCATTCCGGACCACACCTCCCTCATGTCGTTCTGCTGGAGTTTGGACTCCAGCTTCCTCCTGTAGGTGTCTTTGCTCTGCCTCAGCATCTCCTTCAGGTCACGTTGTACCTTCTTCATTTCCTCCCGGTCCCCATTTGTGAAGGCCTCTTTCTTTTTGTTGAGGAGGGTCTTCAGATCCCTGGTGATCCAAGGTTTGTTGTTGGGGTAGCAGTGGACAGTCCAGGCAGGGAGAACTGTGAGTTCACAGAACCTGATATATTCTGTGATGCAGTCTGTCATGGAGTTGATGTCCTCCCCATGTGGCATGCAGAGCGTATCCCAATCTGTAGACTCAAAGCAGTCCTGCAGAGCCATGTCAGCCTCCTGTGTACTCCTTCTCACTGAGCGGGTGGCAACAGGAAGCCTCTTCACTACAGGAACATACCTGGGAGTCAGCTGGACCAGGTTGTGATCAGACATGCCAAGAGGGGGAAGGGCAGTAGCTGTGTATGCATCCCGAGCATTAGCATACAAAAGGTCTATTGTTTTATTGTCTCTGGTGGGGCAGTCAACATATTGGTGGAAGGTTGGTAAAACAGAGTCCAGGTTGGTGTGGTTAAAATCCCCAGTAATTGTAATAAATGCAGTGGGATGCTGTGTCTGTAATCTGGACACAGTAGAGTGGACACTGTCTACTGCTGCCACTGCATCAGCTGAGGGAGGGATGTAAACAGCCACAACAATCACGGAGGTATATTCCCTGGGGAGGTAGTATGGGCGCATTCCCACAGCCAAAAGTTCTATGTCTGGGCTACACAGACGCTCCTTCTCACAAACATGTCCGGGGTGACACCACTTCTCATTCACGTACACAGCAACGCCGCCCCCTTTCTTCTTACCGCTCAGCGCAGCGTCTCTGTCCGCCCGCACAGTCTTAAAGCCCGGTACTGCCACGCTGTGATCGGTGAAGTGTGAGTGCAGCCATGTCTCGGTGAAACACATGAGGCTGCTCTCCCTGAACACCCAGCTGTTCCTCACAAGCGCGCAGAGCTCGTCCGTTTTATTTCCCAGGGATCTCACATTCCCCGTGATTATTGCAGGTACTGCTGGTTTGTACCTCCTCGCTTTGGCTCTCCCTTTGGCTCCGGCTCTGCAGCCCCGCCACTTCCGCTGCAGTTCCTTCGGAATTTCAGGCCGTGCTGTGATCAGGAGAGCCGGCTCCCTCAGCGCGATCAGCTGGTCGCGAGTGTAAACAATGCCCTCGCTCCGCTGTGCGTCTGCCACGCCACCAAAAAGCAGGAAAAAGTAACAGACGAGCCACATAAACCGCGCAAAATTAGCGGAGTACATGGCGTAACTGTTAGAGAAGTGTCACTCCTAATGCGAAAAATAATAAATTAAGAAAAAGGTGCTTAAATTGATGAAGAACTAACACAAACAGAGAGCTGCTGTATCAAGCTGCCGCTAGCACGGCGCCATCTTGGATCCCAATTCGGAGTAATTTTTTTTTCTGTTTTTCGTGCAAATTTTTTTCCTCCGTAAAACAGGGGATAGGCTTACGATAGGCTTACGATAGGCTTACGATAGAAGGATACAGTCCAAAACATAACTAACTAGAGTATCATAGCCTGTGTGTAACTAATTACACGCCTTACCTTAATTGACCCGCTACGGTAGATCATTTATGAGGCATGTATGTGCAGGAAGGAGTCACCATATGTGTATGCATGGATGTATATCCATGGGTGTATGGGAGTCACTTGCAGGTTGGAGGTTCTTGCAAGAGTTCTCGATAATTCAGAAAAAAAATGACTCTGACAAACAGGGAAAAAAGATTTGCACGAAAAACAGAAAAAAAATGACTCAGAAAAACAGAAAAAAAATGACTCAGAAAAACTGAAAAAAAAAATATTCAAAAAATCAAACCAAAAATTACTTAGTGAGAAAAACAGGATTTTTTTTTTTTTTTTCAAGTGAATGCAATACGCTTCCGTAGGGGTTGTACCACAGCATGTTTAAAACTTTGGGGGACAACACCAGAAGACAGACTGCTGTTAATAATGGCCAGGACTGACTGCCCTATACAAGGAAATACCTCTTTAAAAAAGTGAGGCGGGACAGTGTCACAAGGAGAGCCTGATGGCTTCATCTGGGCAACCACTTTTTCTAAGACAATCAGAGACACAGGCTCAAACGAATCAAGCACAGCTGAGCAAAGCACACTGTCTGTGTGGTGATGAGAGCAGTCCCGGCGGCATGGGCGGGCATTGGGGGGCCGTGCCCGCCCACAGAGTCAGCCGTGCCCCCCCTTGGCTTTTTATACAGTCTATGGCTGGGAGCTGTTTATTTTATTTGGGTTTTGTTTTTTACATCGGAGTGGCCAGCTCTCTATTATTTCTATCTTGGTTTATCGATCATACAACTCAACCAATCCAACCAACGAACGAAAGCAACATGCTGGCCAATCACAGGTGGTGGGGGCGGGTCACCGATGAGATGGTACGCTGTTAGCACTTGACGTTTATGGTCGCTAGTTACTAGCAGCGCTATTCACCGAAGCACTGAAGTAAAGAGTATACCTGGCGTAAACATTCATCAGGGGGTGCCTTAAGTCTTCGTTATTTTAGCTACAGGGCAATGCCCGTTTACGTGCCTCCCGATTGTTAAAATTAGTTTTTCGTGCCGTGGCACCGAAGTCCATGCACTGTTCACCAGTTAGCTCCGTAACTGCTTATGTGTGCCTCTGTTTTTAAAGTTTAGCGTTACTTTAGAGACTAATTTTAACAATCGGGAGCACGTAAACATGACGTCACACGCATCTTTTTCCGGTCAGTTGCCATGGAAACGTGTCATGCGCCGTATAGTGCCCAGCGCCCCAAAATATTTTTTTTTATTTTTTTGTTATAATGTAATATTCGTGAAACATTTAGGTAACCAGTAGGGCTGCAACAATGAATTAATCTTTAGAGAGGTTTTTTTTTTTAACAATTAATACAAACTTTGTGATTTGTTAGCTTCTTAAATGTGAATATTGTCTGGTTTCTTTGCTCCATTTGACAAAAAAAATCCTTAAAACTAGGTTCCAGGTGAGCCTAGTTTGAGTGAGTTACACTCACTCACTCACAAACTTTAGGTTACGTGTAGGCAGAAGGGTAACACTGCTTTGTGCTGCTCCTCGTGCTCCCCAGCTGCTGTAGCTACTTCTTCCAGTTTACTTCAGTGTTCAGGTTGACATCCATGCTTCTTTTTCCAGTAGTGAAGCTGCTGCATGGTGCTATCTTCTTGAATACATGCTTTATTTGATAAATGTACACAGCACGACACATTTTTTTTTTGTAGATTTTGTGATGAACTGCCCCTTTTTAGTAAGAGCAAAATTATTTCTCCACACTGTAGGAGTGGTCACAGAGCCATATTGTTCACCCTGAAGCAAATAAATAACTCAAATAGGCTATAAAAAACCTATAAAACCTATAAAAAATAGGTTGAAAAAGTTTGCCCCCCTGAAAAAATTTTATGCCCCCCCTTAAATGTTTTTCTGCAGCCGGGTCTGGATGAGAGCCCTTGTGGTAGCAACCTTATCAATGAAGAACTGCAGGAAGCTATTGCACATTTCAGAGGATTCCTCTGTGCACACAGGCTGAGGTGAGCCAAGAACAGACTCTATGGTTTTAAATAACACAAATGGGTTGTGAGAGTTTGATTGAATAATATTTGATAGGTGCTCTCTTCTGGACTCTTTGACAGTGCTCTGGTAGCAGCGCCAGCTGTCTTTTAGGATTTGGCGAGAAACCTGCAGCTTGTCCTTTTTCCACCTGCGTTCAGCTTTGCGGCAATCCTGTCTGGCTGCGCGAGTTCTCGCATTGAACCAGGGCTCAGGTTTAGCTTTAGGCTGCACGGTTTTAAATGGAGCCACAGAGTCCAGTATGGTTCGGCAGGAGGAGCGAAACCAAGAACTGAGCACCTCCGTGTTTGATAATAATTCAGAGGGGACACAGAGCTGGTTAAAGGCAACAGAGAACTGACCGGCAGTGACAGAGTTAAATATCCTACAACAGTGAGAAGGAGCGGCAGATTTAACTGTAGCACAGGAGACAGCAGCTTCAAACAGTACCGGCAAATGATCGGAAAACACATCGTCACATATTACCACGTTTGACACAGACAGACCATGACAGAGGACGAGGTCTAGTGTGTGTCCACGTTCATGAGTGGGACCGGACACACACTGCTCTAAGTTAAAAGAGTCAATAAGGCTTAAAAGGTCCTTCACCAACTGTTTATCAGGACAGCACACGTGAATGTTAAAATCCCCTACAAGGAGAACACGATCATACTTGGGCATTATTTCAGCCAGAAAATCAGAGAAGTCATTTAGGAAGTCTTTGTTGTATTTGGGCGGTCGGTAGATGACGGCACACAGCACCGGGTTGGAGCGACCCACCTCAAATACATTTGCTTCAAAGCTGGAAAAGGAGGACGAGACAGCGCACTGCCTACAATTAAAGTCATTTTTATAAACAGTCGCCGTTCCTCCTCTACGACCCGATGACCGCGGGGAGTTAAAAAAAGAACAACCAGCCAGTAGAAGTTCGATCAGAGGGCTGCACTCACCGGCACCGATCCACGTCTCTGTCACAAAGAGGAAATCCAGGCCATGGGAGTTGAAGAAATCCCTCAGGATGAACGTTTTGTTCACCAGTGATCTGGCGTTCACCAGGCCAAACCTGGCAGGGGCCGGGATAAGATGACTTATTCTCTGGTTTTCTATGCCTTCCTTTGCCAAACAAAGCTTTGATGATGCCTGCTTTGATGATAATCACGCTTTAATTTCGCACTGCACACACATAAGCGCTGGAAAGTTCCAGACTCTCTCTCCCCCTCCCCTCTCTCTTTGTGCGTATTAATTAGCCATGTGTATTCTCCGTGATCGTCAGCTGATTGGCTGAAAAAGCAACAAAAGCTCTGGAATGTGAGATCACCACACCCAAACTAGGAGTGATTCACAGCGATAAAACAACCTTAATTCAAACACAACGTTTATGGTTTTAAGACCCACAATACTGTGATTTGAAGCATGTAGTGGCTTCTTCAAAACTTCAACTTGTGTAATTTTGAAAAAAACGGAAATCCCTAATTTTGGAAAAAATAAATATTTTCCTGTTTTTTCTCGTTTTGCGCTTTCCCGACTTGTTCCCGCTTGGTCCGTGGCGGGTCACATATGTTACCGCTGGGATCAATTATACAAAAACACAAATTGTCTTAATTTTTATGCTGATGATTTACAGTTATATTTGCCCGTGAGACCCAACGAGAACACTGCTTTTACTCAGTTACTGAACTGCTTCACCGATGTAAAACAGTGGCTGGCTCTGAACTTTTTGCACTTGAACGACAGCAAAACTGAATGTATTTTGTTTGGCGCCTTCTATTTCAAATGTTTTAACTACGAACTCTGGCACTCTCGCGCCCTTTTTTTAAACCATATGTTAAGAATCTTGGGGTAACATTTTACAGCGGGCTTAGATTTGACAGACAGATTAGGTCTGTTGTCAGCACAACAGCACAGCCTCCTGGCCAAAGTGAAGCCTTTTTTAAGTCGGCAGGACCTCGAGAAGGCCATCCACGCATCCAGACTGGACTATTGTAATGCACTTTATGTTGACCTTAGCCAGTCTTTAATCTCGCGTCTCCAACTTGTGCAGAACGCTGCGTCCCGATTTTTAACAGGCACGTCCAGGCGCGAACACATTACCCCGGTGCTGTCGTCACTCCACTGGCTTCCAGTTGGTTCTAGAATAGATTTTAAACTCTTATTGTTTGTTTTTTACGCCATTAACGACCAGGCTCCCTCCTAGCTGTCAGAGATTTTAACTGTCCGCGATCATGGCAGGGCGATCACTCTTTTGCTGTCGCAGCTCCCAGGCTGTGGAACAGACTGCCCTCTGACATTCGCACCACTACTGACCTCAGCCTTTTTAAATCAAAGCTGAAGACATACTTTTTTAGATTGGCTTTTAACTCTGACTAGGGTAGTCCTTCTCTTAGGGAAGGACTTGCTTATTGTTCAGTGTACTTATTTCACCTGTTTTTAATTTTATGCACTTTTAGAAGGCCTCTAACACCCTGCAGCACTAGTAGCACTTTCTGTTTTTATGTATTGTTTTTACGTATTGTTTTTATGTATTATTTTATTGATTTTATGTAAAGCACTTTGGGTACTGTCTGGCTATTGTAAAGTGCTATACAAATAAAACGAAAGTTACTAATGTAACTATGGTTCTATGAATCCTGGATGACCGCCAGAGGCGGTGCCTAAAGCACTGGATATCTCCACCTCGCGCATGCGCATTTCGAGTACCTAATACCAACATAGTCACCTGTGACCCTCCCCGTGACACCGGGAAGGCTATAACTTCCGGTGTCGTTAGAGGATCAGTTCCCAGAATCTTCTCGCGAAAACACAAGGATTCTGAGTGACTGGACGCTCTGGCGGTCATCCAGGATTCATAGAACCGTAGTAACATTCGTAACTTTCGTTCTATTTCATCCTTACTGACCGCCAGAGGCGGTGCCTAAAGCACTGGATGACTCATACCAACAAGGTCACAAAGAATCCAACACCCACCTCACTCATCAGAGACAGCTGAGCTCGGACGTAGGATCACATCCATCGGATGGGGAGCAGCGACGTTGACACGATAAAACCGTGCAAATGTGCCAGGCGACGTCCATGATGCCGCAGCACAGATTGACTCCAAGGGCACCCCTCTAGCGCCGCCCATGATGTAGAGACACTTCTGGTGGAGTGGCACCTCACCCCAGATGGCGGGGGGCAGCCACTGGCCTTATAGGCTTGCATGATGGCATCGACAACCCAGTGGGACAGCCGCTGTTTGGAAAGTGCACAACCTCTGTTAGGGCCACTATGACACACAAACGGCTGCTCCGACCGCCGTATACCGGCAGTAGCAGCAACATAAGCTTCTAGCGCCCGGACCGGGCATAGCAGCTCCGACCTACCCTCCTCAGACAGGGAGCCAAAGCGTGCGAGCTGAATAGGCTGGTTGAGATGCGTACGTGAAAGCACCTTGGGCAGGAACGCCACATTCGGCCACAGGACCACACCCGAGCCATCAGGGTTCCATCGCAGGCAGGTATCAGCCACGGACAGGGCATGCAACTCCCCGACCCTCTTCGCGGAGGTAATGGCAAGCAGAAAAGCAGCCTTCATAGAAAGCCATTTCAGCTCTTCTTGGGTCAGAGGCTCAAAGGGAGGTGACAGCATGGCCTCCAGCACCAGGGGCAAGTCCCATGCTGGAGCCCTCAGGGTCCTTGGGGGACGCAGCCTTAGTGTCCCCTTAAGGAAGAGGGACACCAATCTGTGGCACCCTACTGTAGAACCCTCGACCATTTCATGTCTGGAAGAAATAGCAGCTGTATAGACTCTCAAAGTGGAATGAGAACGACCACGATCCAGCAGAGACTGCAGAAACTCAAGAACAGTAGCCACAGAGCAACAGGGTCTTCTGTCTTATCCCTGCACCAGCCAGACCGCTTCCACCTGTTGTCATACTGAACCCGGGTAGATGGAGCCCTGGCATTCAGAATTGTACCCCTGACTCCCGCAGTGCATGCCCTCAGTAGAGGGTCGGGCCCTGAAGCGGCCAAACATGGTTCGATTGCACCCTTGGCCAGGAGGGCAGACAACTCCTGACTTAGAGCTAAGGCCTTCACCGGGTCACTGACGATAGTCATTTTGACCCGGCTGAAGGCTAGGGGTCAAGGTGGAAACCACCCAAGGGTCTGAAGTACAGGCAGCCCAGTAACTGAGCTGCTGATGGGAAAAACATCCGACGGCCGGCCCCGATCCCCTAGCGCCTACCCCCCCGGCCTCCTGAGGCTCTGGGGGGATGACGGATAGGCTGTGACGCACGAGGCTGCCAGGACGGCAGGCGCTTAGGGGCCCGAAACCCATCAGCAGGCTGCTGAGCAGTTTGCTGAGCAGGCCGCTGAGACCTTCGTAGACCACCAGGGTAAGCAGGTGGCTGAGAGTGCTGCCGGGGAACAGCAGCGGGGCCCCTAGACCTGCTAGGAGTGGAGACTCTTCTGCGAAGACCAGATAGCCGCTGCCTGGTCTGCGTGGCCTGGGCCGCCCTCTCCAGTGCTTCCAAAGCAGCTGGACCGAAAAGCTCCCCTGGTTCCACTGGCACAGCACGGAAAACCTTCCTACATGGCTCTGACAGGGGCGACTGAGCAAGCCAAACCTGGCGGCGAGTCTGGACAAGAGTGGACATCGTGCGTCCTAACTCTCTTGACATGAAAGCGAATGCCTGTAATGAGGCATCGCTTAGACTCTGCAGTGAAGGATCAACTTGAGCCTGTTGCAGAGAGGTTGACAGGCTCAGCAGTAGATGGGAAAGGGAGTTTCCAATACGCCCCATTCGTGCTGCAGCATCATAGGCTTTCGAGAGAAGGTCGTCTGTGACCCTGCACTGTGGTCGGGGACATCTGGCATCCGGCCTCAAGGCCTCATCAGGAGCCAAAATGAGGGAGGCAATGGCAGGCTCAACCTATGGCATACGCCCCAGCCCAACCTGTGCTGCATCCTGCATGGCGGCTAAGGTTCGGGCATCTGAGGTCGAGTGGGAAAGGGCCCTCGTGTCCCTCCAACAGGCATGAAGCTCCTTCAGGTATTCCCCTGAAGGTGGAACAATGAAAGCGGTCGGGGCAGGGTTGCGCCTGAAGAAGGCGCTACCCTGAGTCGAATCAGTCTGCGGAACGTCAAGCTGTAGACGAGCAAGAGCCATACGCATGATGGCCCCCATGGAGGTGTCTGCTGTCCCCTGCAGAGAGCTCTGATCAGATGAGCAAGAGGCCTCCACCAATGTGTGGGAGGCATCGTCCTCGGTAACAGCCTCCCTTTTTTGGGGGGGGGGGCACCTACCACCGCAGCTCCCTCACGCCGTCGCCGAGAACGGTCGGGCTGATGTGGGGGGGAGACCGGTTAAGGTAGAAGGGTCGTCAGCCGTTGCCCGCTCCATCTCCGCCACCCTAGCCACCCTGAGCCCCCAGGGCAGGAGGCCACAGTTCATGCAGGCACTGTCAGTGAGGCCCTCCCTCAAATGCTCGAGACCGAGGCAAGGAGGGCAGTGGTCATGACCGTCCTCGGGATCAAGAGGAGCCGCACAGGCGACACAAGGATGGGCCATCACGAAGGCAGCCGAAGCAGCGTTGCTGGGATGGGAGCGAACACACTGCTGGACAGATATAAAGAAGCCTGCGTAGCCTTTGTTTTTTTTAAACAACGGCAATAAGGCAGCGCGCGCTGGGAGCGGGAGCGAAAACACTGCCTTCACCAGCAATCGGAGGTGACAAAGTATAGAAACCAGGCTGAGCGCAAACGCTGTCGCCAACAGAATATAAATAAATTATAGCGTTACCGGGAGCGGGAACAAAAACACTACCGTCACCGGTAATAAATAAATAAATAAATATGGGGAGGGTCACAGGTGACTATGTTGGTATTAGGTACTCTAAATGCGCATGCGTGAGGTGGAGATATCCAGTGCTTTAGGCACCGCCTCTGGCGGTCAGTAAGGATGAAATAGAACTAGACAGACAGACAGACAGACAGACAGACAGACAGACAGATAGACAGACAGACAGATAGATAGATAGATAGATAGATAGATAGATAGATAGATAGATAGATAGATAGATAGATAGATAGATAGATAGATAGATAGATTTTATCATTTTAGAACCACCCATACCTCCATGAAGGGAAGAGGATGTGTTGATGTGTAGCAATAAATAAGGACTGTTGAAAAAGTAAAGAGGAATGTGGTGTCTTCTTAACAAACACCCTTCAGTAGACCTGGCTTCACTTACCACACAATCTCCGCACCACCAGTGCTCGTTTTTGAACTTCATCATCATCATCAAACCTGCATGTTATTCTGGCCTAACTCTGCTGTCATCTTCTAAGTGTCTTTGACACTCACATCAGATAGGTATATCTAATGTAACGTCAGCTATTTAGTCAAACAATTCACACTGTGCTATATACTGAGTCAACATTGTTTTAGCAGTCAACTGTATGACATTTTATCAGCCTGAAACATGGAGAGCACAGCTACTCACAAGATATTTCTCCATCTTCTCCCTTTACACTCCAGTGTATTATAAGACCAAACAAAGCATCACACGCCCACAGCTCCACAGTCCACACCATCATCAGTGTCACGATGTCCGGGACTGAACACAGTGATAAACTGCAGCATGTCAGTCTCCTATCCTCAATGAATCCACACAGCTCGACAGTCTTCAAGGCAGAGGGGGCGGTGCTCTATCCACTTCATATTATACATGGGCTGTTCTCAGTCAAGGAGCTACTGAAGATGACCGTCACATATGCAGGCTGACATCAAAATTCGATTAAACGGGAAACGCACGTTATCCGTTTTTTCCATTTGTTATCCATGCACAAAATCATTCATTTTGATTTTGAAAACAAATATTCAGAAAAAAAGTTTTTTTTTTTATTTCTGGTTTAATTTTGAAAAACGAATGAACGGATGATACACAGATTGTTTTTGACCATAAAAACAAGTTAATGTATGTAAGTAGACCTCCATAACTCACATAAACGTTGCTGTGCAGACCAGCTCTTGGTAAATCTAGTCCATCATTTACCAAAAGGTAACCACGATATCTCTTGCTTGTGGATTCCCATCACTCTGTCTTCTTCTGCTCACTGTGAGCATGTTTCATAGCAGTGTTTCACCTCCACTGTCTCTCTGGATCTGTGGGGATCCATATTCAATATTCATATATATATATATATATATACAATATATATTCAATACCTTATCTTTTACTCCACCTTAATTTAATTTGACTCTGCCAATGTTTAAAGTATATGGTCTGTAGTAATATAGCACTTTTTTAGTCTTCATTATAGACCACTCAAAGCTGCTTTACAATACAGTTTTGCCATTCACCAATTAATAATACCCATTCACTCACATTTTCCTGCCAGAGGATGTCACCTTGGTTGTGTGATGTCAGATACTAGAGCTCTGTATAAACCATGACACAAATAACTAAAAACCCAAGAAAACAGGACAACAAAAGCACCTGGGGTAATCCTAGAACCATTAACTTTCAGAACCATTCATGAACACAACATGTACATGTTTACATTAACAGTTCTTAAAGAAATGCATAAATGTGTGACTTTAAAAGCTGTTGTTTCCTGTAGGCATCAACAGGAGGCATCACACAGCAGTGAGGAGGAAGATGACACTCATGGACTGAGGTTGCCTTTTTCAAACACACTCTCTCACAGGTAACTGACGCAGTCTCCACTGAGACTCACGCTAATAAACCTGTTATACCACCTGACTATGCACATTTTCACTGTTAGTAATCATCATAAAAGGCTGTCATGCATCAAAATGTAGAGTAGGAATGCTGATCATGTGGTTTAATTCAACTTCCTTTTGCATTGTTGCAGTGCTGAATACCTGCCAGAAGCAGAGCTACCTTCTTCATCCCAGCAAGGTGCTGACTGTACGTTCTGGCAGACATGTGGACTCGAGTCACATGACTTGGACTCGAGTCAGACTTGAGTCATTATTTTAATGACTTAAAATTTGCCATGACTTGCGACTCGACTTGGGCTTGAATACTATTCACTTGAGACTTGACTCGGACTTTGCCTCTTTGACTTGACATGTCTCCAGTCAGAAACTACATTTCCTGATCGTTGTTACCAAAACCAAACGGGCAGATCCCCGAACCGTTATAAACGGATCCATTAGCCCCTTGACTCGGATTAGCTCGCTTTTGTAACCACAAAGCAATTGCGGGACTCTGTAGTGTCTGTAGTGAACACTGCACTTTATTTAGTTTGGGTGTGCCAGGGTGTGCCGGTGCCACCCACAGAGGCAGCTGGCACACTGCCGTCAGAAGATGCTTTGCCACCTGCACCTTGCTCTGTGGAGTGTCTGTTTTCAGTTGTAAACAGGATTAAATCCACCAGCAGAGCTGCAATGCTCACAGAGAGACTGAATAGCATCTTGCTGCTCACGTTTGAAAAAGAGCTCACAGAGAAACTGGACTCTGATGAAACAATAAATGCGTTCAAGGCCAAGCTGTGTCGTCTTGTCCTTTAAATTGAGAGCTGCAGAGTGTGCACAGGAAAGCACTGTGCAGTGTGCACTGTGTCCTTTACTCTGCTGCTAATCCCAATAGTTGTGTTGAGATGCTTAAATAGCTTTGTTCATCATGCGTAATGTGGATACGTTATGGCTCTATGAGAGTGCATTAGTATGTTCATCTCATTGGGTACGCAATATCTGTGTGTATGTTTTTCAGGTGTGTTTTTTATGAGAACACAAAGGGCCTGATTTACTAAAGGTTTGAGCGTGTGAAAGATTTGCATTGATGCTGATCTACTAACAGGGCGCAACGAGGAGTGCGTCCCTCAGACGGTCAAAATAGCACTCGCAAACCATTTAGCGTTCTTGCCTTAATGCATATGCAATGTGGGGCGTACACGCAATTTTGGGTGTGATGGGAGGAGAAAATGTAAATATGTTATTTTAGCATGCGCTAAGTGATTTATCAAACCTGAAACTGATTGTGGTGCTTATTTTTGCGTATATATTTGGCACGTTTGAAAGGCAGGTCTTAACTGGCACAGCGGTGCACGCATGTGGCTGTGGCTCACAGGCCGGTTTTCACACTTCCAGGCACATTTAAATGCAATATCGATTATCGATTGTCCTGTCGCCTCTGACGTCAGATCAAAGGCTGTTGGCACGCGTAATGAAAACTCTGACTGACTGAATGAACACAGATGAAACCAGGGATGGACTGGGACTAAAAAGCCGTTGTGATGATCCGCTTTATTTATTTATTTACTTATTGACAAAAAAGTCACGCATCCATTGAAATTAGACCTATGTGTAATCTTGATCTGTCAGTGAGCTGCATGTGAGTCAGGAGGAGAGCGCAGCACCTTTATTTTTTTTTTACGGCAACATCCATAGTCCATAGTTTTCTTTGTTTGATACGTCAGGTAATGATGGAGCTGTCCAAAATACCGACGCAGGATTGAAATATAATAATAAGGTCTTTTAAGACAGGTCTTTTAATGGTCCTATCAATAGGACCATTAAAAAGGTCCTATTAAAAAGGTCCTATGGACCTGGGGAACAAGGATGTCATATACCTCAATCCCAGTTATCTGCTCATCGCAGAACGTCAGCTGTACTTTCTGTTCAGTGGCTTCAAATTTCATTCTGCGCTTCCGTTGAGTCTGCTCTTTCTCCATGTTGACAATCCTTGACTCGTGCAAAATCCCCATTTAAATAGGGCGGTCTTAACCACTTCTGCGCCTGTAGTCAATTGCGGTCGCAATCTTAGTAGTTCAGCCGCAAAACGTAATCCAGTAACAGGAGCAGTCTTTATGCTCGCGCACACAATTTAGCGCTCTCTATTTGGAATCTTAGTAAATCAGGCCCAAAGTGTGCTTTTTCTCTTACTTTATTATTGATTTTTTTGAGAGCATGTCACATGTGAATGATTAGACCTGCTGTGAACTACTGTTGACTATTACTGATAGAACGCACACAACGTGTGGATATGTTTTGTGTTATTGACCTCCACCAGGAACTATACATTTTCGCCGGCATTTGTCTATTTGTTTGTCTGTCTGTCTGATAGCAAGATAACTCGAAAAAAGTCGCGGACGGATTTGGCTGAAATTTTCAGACACTCTCAATGGTAACAACACTCTGTCACGCTGTCTGACCATAACGTTGTCACTGGTTGCAACTCCCGCTGTCTGACCCAGGCGTGCCGGCAGGGTATATTTTGCAGGCACTGAGCTGTCTTGGCGGAAGTCGGCGGTTTCCGAGTTCTTATAGTTAATGTTGTATTCAATAGAGATACATTCTTTTGAATGTTTCTGTTGAAAATAAATTTGGCACACCCAGTATTTGCTGGTGCAGACACAATGTTTTTTCTGGCTACGCCAGTGGATGCACAGCTTACTGGGTACAATGCGACTCTCGCTGAGAGGGGAAACATAGCCAAGCAACCGTATTCAGCATAGCAGGCTCTCTCTCTCGCTCTTCAACATCAAAACAATAAAACGGCAAACACACTTCCTGATTCACTCTCTGACGTCACACGCACGCACAGTGCACTAAAGGCCACATTATACTTCTCTGACTGCGTAATGCATTGTTGTGCTTCTGGCTACAGTGAGAATGGCGTCCGAAAGAGAAAGACTGTTGTTGCTGTTGCAGCAGAATAACATTGAAACAGTGGCCTTTCTCACCTGAAATAAATATTTTTCTGTCCCGGAATGCAGTTTTAAGATAATTTGAAGCGAGAAATTAGCCATTTAGAGTCTAAACATGTGGTTTATCTTGGCCTGTCCTGAGGACCAATCGCAGCCCTTGCCGTCTCCGTTATCCCTTGACAGAGTGATGGACACTTAAAAAATATTTTGTGCAGCCGAAGAGAACGGAGAGGCTCTCCGGCAGGCTCTCTGGCGACATCGAGGGGTCTCTGTAACCTACGTAGAGCACTTTACGCAGGAGTATAAATTGGGCTTAACTGCCATACATCCTTCACCACACACACATACACAGCCCCACACACCACACCAGGCTTAGCCTGTAACATCCTGGACACTTGAAACATTTCTTCTTCTTTTTTCTCTATGTCTCTTTAGGGGCTCCATATGAACCTGATTTTTATTTGTATTTTGTAATTATTAAGAGTTTGACAATAACACAGTAGAATGTAAATGGCTTTGTCAAAATAATAAATTACTTTATAAAGCCACTTTTCTGTGACATATCAATCTTTTGATCTGCCACAATAATGTAATAATGAATTGAAATGAAAATACCTCAAGTTGAAGGCTTTTCTCAGCAATTTTTAGGTGATATTAAAAATGAGATTAATTAGATTAATTAATGACAGATCATAATGAATTAATCACACATGTTTTAGATTAGATTGATATGTTGAAATTATGATCGTTACCCCGGATTTACACTGGACGCCTTACAGCCGATAATCGATAATCTCGAATGGACGCAAGTTCGCTAGATCCCGCGATAGACTGTGTGTATAAAGAAAACAACAACACAGCTTCTTTCATTCTCCAACATGGAAGAACTATTGATCTGGCCATCTATTTTCGATATTGTGCTTCTACCATGGGTAAGTTTGCTAGTCAGTTTCTCTGGATGCCTGGTTTTGTGTTGTTTCATTATGTCCTGATTTTCTGTGCTGTATTGACTATGTAATTACATAGTCACTTACTAATCACTATGTAATTACATAGTCAATACTGTTAAAAGTCCAGTTATGAATAGCAAGACACAAATTAATGATTTGAGTCTTTTTTCTTTAGTTTTTTTAAATAAAACAATACGTTTCATTCTTCAAAATGATATATTATTATTATTTATATTATATTACTATATTGTGTATTGTTCACATACGGTGCCTGTAAGCAGAAGAAGAACAATTGCATTAGTTCTCCTACTTGAGGGACTGCAAAGGAGGGGTAGAGGGAGAAGGAGCAGATTTTGGGTTCATCCTCTCAACCAACAAAGAAGACAACAAGGCGATTTTAACAATCTGGTGGCTGAACTGAGGCTGGACAGCCAACACCACCACCAGTATTTCAGGATGAGTGCTGAGCAAATGGATGAACTTCTGTCCCTCATGGGCCCTGAAGTGACCAGGCAAAGCACCAACTACAGAGCTGCCATAGAACCTAAGCACAGACTGGCTGTAGCAATAAGGTAAACCACAAACAAATGAAATCACAGACCACAAGATGAAGAAAAATGTGTTTAATACTTAAATAGTTTCAAGTAGTTAGAAAAATAACAAACTCTCTCCTTTCACATACTATATGTGTCCAGCCATGGCAAAAGCGTTCACAAGTCTACTTTGGGACATTTGGAGTTATTTACAGATTCCGAAAGTGTGATTTCTAAGCTTTCCAACAATGTCAGACACATGTACATTTTTGTAGAAGATGTGGCCATTTGAATGTAGGCACTCCTCAAACTGCTTTAGGGAGAAATTCAGCCTGAAAGATTTTGACCTACTTGAGGAGCCAGGCCAATAGCTGCTCATTTGCATCACATTTACATGGTCACAACCCCCCACCCAGTCTAGCTGTCAGTGACATCTGATATCTGTTAGCTCACAGGACAGAAACAGTGTAGCAGTTTGAAAAAAAAAAGGAATGAATGTAGTTCATGTCAATGTAGTGTTATTTGCCTTAAGTACTTCAGTGGACTGATAAGAATCAGAATTTACTTAATTGAGAGGGAAATTCTTCTGTTACAAAAAGCACTTGAATAAAAATGAGAAACAAGAAAGGTAAAGGTAGATACATACTTCAAATATCAAATAAAATATATCTAAGTGTGTGAAGGAGAGTTCAATATTTTCCAGACCATGGACTATATTATCATCTTCAATACCAGTTCCTCCCCCACAATGTGGCTGTACCCAGTCTGTTCATCACAGTATGCGGGCTAAATGTACGGGACAGGAAGACTGTCAACAGGGGGCAGAACTCCTGGGTGGCGCAGTAGCTGAAACTCGATAGGCTATGCATCACTGTGAGTTTGAGCAAGCACCACACCTGGTCTGTTGGCATCAAAGCTGTGACAGAATAGAAGCACACAACAGGATATTTAAAACATGGCTCCCTGTTCACATGGAACACTATTTTGTCCATTCATGATTTTTTTATTTCTAAAATGCAGAAATTTGAATATAAATACCTAAAGCGCTGATCTGTGGGAGCTTTCGAAAGTAGGGACTCAGATGTGTCTGTCAGTGGATGGTCTTAACTATCACTCTGCCATCTGCCAGTCTAATAAAATGAACTAACCTGAGCGATGTCTGCCAAAATATTGACTCTGGTCCTCATGAATGCTTGCTTGATTAGTCCAAAGCCACAGTCAGGGGCAAATTTGGTGTGGCCAACAATCAGGAAGTGGATGCTGAGCGTGGAATGAAGCTTGTGTCCAACCCGCCAGGCACCGTACCAGAGCATGAAGTTGTTTTTGTTTTGTCCACTGCAGTTGTCACAATGAAGATCCACATCTGTTTCTCCAACTCCAAAGTTGCTGAAGAAATTATGCACATAGCTGATGACTTCATTGCTCCCTTTACTTTCCTTATTTTCCTACTTTACTTTGATTTGAAGCTTGATTTACAAACTGCACGTTCACCTGAAAAGACAAATATTATGTTTATGTTCATTCTAATGGCTCATAGTGTTACTGGTCAATATAAGCATTTGGCTATTGTATAGAAATCAATTTTTACACATACCAAGAGCCTTAGCCGACCTCATGTCTAGACGCCACACTGAGGCCTTGGACACATGGGTTGGCAGCAACTTCACATGCCAATCCTTATGCCCAGGATTCTGAAAAAAAAAATACTTGTTTCAGATCATGGTTCATGTTAACAGGCACTTTATCATCTGACTGTGGGTGTGTCCATCCAAACTGAATCTGAATCAGTATAGATTGATCAGTAGTATTGCTTGAATTATGTGTGAATGCCACACCTTTTTATGTGCATGAATCGCACGTGTAATTAAAACGTTCATCACACATTGTGTTAATCACGTGTGATTCATGCATGCAAGGTGTGGCATTCACACATCATTCATTGCAATGTTAGGTTTCGAACACGGGAGTTTCGTCTCAAAGCATATGAATCATCAAACTGAACCTGCGGGTGTACAAAATCTCAAAGAGGGCCGTACGGCTTATAATACGCTCATCTGACCGAACACAAGTTTCGAAGTGCATATTTTTAACACACCAATAGTGAGCTAGCCAATCTCTAGTATAGCTAATAACCGTTATGGCAACATAACATTCTGAAACGCACCAGAAGTGTGTTATCCACACGTTATTCTTGCACAGCAGAGGTCATATGCTCCCGTACCTATCGATCAGATGATCGTAGCTTATAATACGATCATCTGACTGAACACAAATTTCGATGTGCGCATCATTCTCATTGTTATAATACAGTGCCGAGCTAGCGAGCTAAGCAAGCTAGCAAGCATAGCTAATAACAATGTAGCCAAACGGCGTTATGAAACACACAGTGGATTATTAAAAGACAGCGTCCCTATGTGCGTCTGTATGTGACTTTGAATGAACACCAACATAACATGGATTAACAACGTTAATGAAAACTCACCCCATAAGAAACTGAAAGGTATTCCAGCAGACTTCAGTGCCTCCGATCAGATAAGAGGTCCGGGCGTGCTTCCTTTTCGTCGCAGTTTTACGTCTGTTCTCCTCCAAATGTCCAATTAGATAGGGGGAGAGAGATGTGCTGGCGTCACGTCATCATCTCAGACAACTACTATGTCTGTCCTGCTCTGTTTCAGCCGCTGAATAATCCATCTGTTTGTTGTTTTTGTGACAATGAAGTCTGCTAACACGTTAGCATAAAGATCGCTTGCTTAAAATGCAGTCCACAGTCCACATACCAGCAGTCTCTGTGCTTTCCTTTCTGACATTGTCCTTATAAAAAGGATCTGTGGTGTCATAAAGGATTTTATATTTCTCCATTTCAACTATGAGTCTCTCGTCGTCCATCGTGACTCTCTGGGTTACCCTCTGATCAGATGACTGTTGACCTGGTTTCACCGGTTATGACGTAATGTTAAGGTGACATGCGTATTGTGTTTTGAAAGGGGGGCGGAAGTGTTTTACTTTGATTCTATGTTGGACTTTCCTGTCTGGTACAATCTGCTCTGTTGGGCTTGACGCGACTCAGTAGTGGCAACAGCAAAAATAGAACTGCTACCTATCGATATCACTGTGGCGCAGCGAGCCGCTTCTGGGACGCTGCTGAGACCGCAGCGCGCCCAGTGGAAATGCTCACATTGATTAGAATGGAAGCGATTTGCAACGGCGACAGCGCCGCTGATGTTCCGCGGCTGTAACACGTCGACTCTGCTTTGGTGTTACTTGGACTTGGGCTCGATTTGCCCTTCTCTGTCTTTATTTGGGACGTGACTTGGACTTGACTGCTGAGACTTGGGACTTACTTGAGACTTCCCAAACAGTGACTTGGTCCTACCTCTGCGTTATGGCATGTAATACCTCTTATTGAAAGAGGCAACAGTGGATCTACTGTGTGCTGAGATGTTTCTTTTTCTATGGAGTTTGGTCTAGGGTGAGCACAAACTCCAATTTCCACAGAAATTATGATCACATATATCTTAAATATAGACTTAAGCGGGTATACATTTTTAAGGTGAGACTTTTGTTAGTGCTGATTTGTGATGTGTCACTACCACAGTAAAACTAACTATCCTATTACTATCCATTTAATTTAATATCACTTTGAACAAGTATCGTGTTTGTAGTCTATACATGTAATTTGTACATTTCCAGATGATGTCTTTTGTGTTTGCACATAGGTGGCTTCACACCCTCGCACCCATCCAAAGAAAGAAGAAGACACAAAGGCAGGAATGAACGGAGGACTGGTCCCAGAAAAACAGATTAAGTTTGTGAGATAGCGAGAACGATGTCATTGTGACAAAAATAAAAACAAGACTCTTTAAAGGTCCCATATTATACCCTATTTCTCTAAGTTAACCTAGTTCCCTGGTGTCCTAATGAACATGTCTGTGACATGCTTTGGTCAAAATACCATAAGAATGAAGCAGTTAGCATTTGGAAAAGTGATCGTTGTCCTCGCCAGCACTCTCATGCTTTTTACAGAGCTCCGAGAGACAACAATTCCAGGAATTTAGCGTCTTGTGCTGTCCCAAGGAGCGCGGAAGTCAACATTGCGTGTTTTATCTCCTGTACTTAGACTAAGGAGGACCACAAACACATGAGTGAGTCATATTTGTTCACACTTTGACGGCTGGTAGGGCCTCCAGAGTCCCAAATCCAAGTATTAAAATGATTAAAAAGGTGTTCTTGCATAATATGGGACCTTTAAATAAAATGAAAGATACATGTGAGGAGATATGCTGTTGCAAGAATTCAGCCCTAAATGGTTTGGGGCATCATATTTATGTGTGTCTATTCCATATGTGTGGTGAATTGAGCTGAAAACATGCACAGGATGAATAAAAAGTGCATACATGACCAAGTGGTTTTATTGTGCTTTTCAGTTTTGGCATATGTGTTGAGACTGGATGAATATGAGAGAAAATTACAAAGAAGAGCAGGCACCAGAGAGCGATACAGGTGATATGTGGTCATTGACAGGGAACCAAATGGAAGAAATGTGGAGGGGAGATTTTCTTCAAGGATTGGCTGCCTGAACGTCTTCAATCCAGTAGAGGAAGTCACAGACTTTGACATAGACGCCGGGGTAGTTGGGCAGAGCACATCCCTGACCCCATGACACAAGGCCATGGACTTCTCCAATACACACCAGAGGGCTGCCGGAGTCACCCTGACAAAATAGAGCAGGTCACTCTACATTCACAGATGTTGCATTCCTTACAGTAAATTACTGTGAGTGTATAATACAGAAAACCTATGTCTTGGATATTGTACATTCATAGTAGGTGACTGTACATTTTGTCATACCCAATTGTTATTTAGCAGTATTTTTCCTGTATACTTACTGTATTTCATATTTGTATTAGGTCTAATTGTTCCTATAGTAACCATGTCATACATTATAACTGTGATTTACTGCAGCAATGTTCCCTGTACCTACATAACAGTTTTTTTAGTGTTACTTAAGTTATGTCATATTACTGTGATTTATATATAAATACTATGTTATACTGTAACTCAATACTTTTGTATAGTGTATAACAATGATTTAGCAATATTTTCTGAACCTTGTGTAAATACAATTTTACTGTAACTGAGCAGAATTGTCCAATATAAATATTGCATTTTACTGAAACTATGCAAAATTCCCTATAATGTTACTGTAACTTAACAGTTATACCATATTACTGTGATTTAGCAGTGTTTTCTATATTAATGCTGTGCTGTACTGTAAATTCACAGTAATTATATTATACAGTATATACTATTTTGATATTTGGATTTTGTAATATTTCTTTAATCTTGTAGAGTAGTTTTTTGTTTGTTTGTTTTTTACTGTAAGTTCACAGTTGTGGACTATTACTCTAACTTAGCAGTAGTTTCTTTTATAAATACTGTTGTGTTTTTACTTCAAAGTAATTACATATTCAACATGATTGAGCAATATTTTGTGAATATTGCATACATTTTATAACTTCACAGTTTATTTTAATTATGTGATAGTGATTATAGTGATCTAGCAATATTTCCTGAATCTGGTGCAGTGGCGGATCTAGAAAATTCTACATGGGGTGGCAAAGCTGCAAGAGGTCTGGGCAGGGTGCCATGGGAGGACGGTATGCAAGAATCCCCAAATGTAAATGGATTTAACATAACAAACATAAAAATACTAACTAATTACTGTTTTATCATGAACAACAGGAACAAGCCCAGTGCATCTCTTAAAAAGTAAAAGTATTAATAGCAAAATTAAAATATAAAATAAAAAGTGCAATAATCAAAAATAATAAAAAACTTAAAAGGCAGAGGACCCTCTTCTTCCCTGTCACTCCCTGCCTTTGTCTCTCTTTCTGAATCTGCAGCAGCCTCCTCCTCTTCATCCCTCACATCCTCTTCTCCTGTACTTTTCACATTTGTTCATCCTCTTCTGTGTATGGAAGCACATTTGTGCCGTTATCCATATTAAAATGCATTAACAGAAATGTTTTTTCATTTTCAAAATGGAGCTGCATTTTGTGACTCATAAATAAAATGAATAATCAATATTCATTATAAAATGAATGTCATTATTAAGAAAATGACATTTAAGATTTAATTTTCAAAATATCCTCCAGCAAAATTCAATTTGAAATGTCAAATTTGAAAATTAAAATGCATTAACAGAAATGCTTTTTCATTTTTCAAAATGTAGCTGCATTTTTTGAAATTATTAATCAATATTCCAAACTGCATTATCATTTTCAACTTCTAGACTGCTTATTCTGTGCATTAATTAAAAGACAAAGCAAACAGATAAATGCTTTTTCGTTTTCATGTTCGCCTCGCAAAAAGTGTTTCATAATTCAAATGAGTTCGCAATAAGGATGGGAGCAGGATAGTGACGTCACTGGCCACGCCCCTTGTTCTTCCAATCGTGCTGAGCTTATGTGAAGTATAGATGTCTTACGGCGGAGTGTCCAACGACAGCATTGGCCATCAACGCGGACGACACATCTACCATTTCTTTATATCTATGGTGCTGCTGAGGCGTTATGCGTGATATAGCTAGACTGCCGTCACAGGAAGAAAAGTCTTACACAACTGTAGATCAGTTAAAACTAACGTAACAATCCCAAAAACGTGGGTTAATCTCCAACAATTACCGGGGGAAACGTCTAAAAACTCAATAAGGAGTCTGGTGTGTTTAGCGACAGCACCGCTGATTGTGACCGGCTGCATAGACGCTGCAGCTGCGTGTGTTTGTGTCACACGGAGTCTGCACTACAGAGAACTCCGACACAAGGATCGAGCCAAACAATAATGCCGAACTGTAGATCGGTTAAAACTACTTTAACAATCCTAAAAACGTGGGTTAATCTCTGACAGTTATTGATTGATTGATTTACTTTAATATCCCCAAAGGGGCAATTTAGTATACAACAGCAGTTGGCACAATAAACACACCAGATGCAACACATAGGTAGCAATAAATAGATAGAAATACATCGTATATTAAAACATAACGATACCAGAGAAATGTCTGACATCTCAATATTTAACAGAGAAGTCTGGTTCGCCATGGTCCTCCATTCGTTTGTGTGAATGTTTGTAGCAAAGCCAGAACAAGGGGAGTGGTCAGTGACATCACTATCCTACACAACTACATTTTAATTATGAAACACTTTTTGCAGGGAGAATATGAAAACGAAAAAGCATTTCTCTGTTTGCTTTGTCTTTTAATTAAGGCACAGAATAAGCAGTCTAGAAGTTGAAAATTAAAACGCAGTTTGGAATATTGATTATTAATTTTATTTATGAGTCAAAAAATGCAGCTACATTTTGAAAATGAAAAAGCATTTCTGTTAATGCATTTTAATTTTCAAATTTGACCTTTCAAATTGAATTTTGTAACCTTTTAGCTGGAGAATGTTTTGAAAATTAAATCTTAAATGTC
This sequence comes from Microchirus variegatus, assembly GCF_963457635.1. Lineage (NCBI taxonomy): Eukaryota > Metazoa > Chordata > Actinopteri > Pleuronectiformes > Soleidae > Microchirus > Microchirus variegatus. The sequence goes on along the minus strand of NC_139802.1, from coordinate 25,254,910 downwards.
ATTTTCTTTATCATTTTAATTAAGTCACAGAATGAGCAGTCTTGAATTTGTAAATGAAAATGCATTTTGAAATATCGATTATTCATTTTATTTATGAGTCACAAAATGCAGCTCCATTTTGAAAATTAAAATAACATTTCTGTTAATGCATTTTAATTTGGATAATGGCACAAATTTGCTTCCATATCTGTGGTCTTCTTCTGCTTTGAGCCTCCTGGTCTCTCCAGTTCACTACCTCCTCCTTCATTTCCCTCCTTCTCTTTCTGCTGTGCACTTTTCTTACCAAAAACCCTTTCAATATCCCCACTTTTTGCTCTCCTTTTCATTGTTCTGCTCTCTCCAGCTACTCTTGCCTGCAAAAGTCAAGACGTGAGAAGCTCTGGTTATCCTTGTAACACTGTAGGGCCAGGTAGCTACAGTTTTTCTCGATTGTTTACACACATTTTCTGAAAGCATGCCTCATGCTCTCAGAACTCTACACACAAATCCAAAAACACACACACAATGGGCAAAACCCCTCAATTCTCCTGCAAAATGAAAACTTACATTCAAAACAATGTTATTTCTTCTAAAAATTGTATTTTGTTTTCAAATGACACACACAAACCATCATATGAATAGACATTTATAAGAACCCGTTGAACACTGATGTGCTCGATGTAAAACACTATGATGAATGGAAAACACTTCTTCTCCGTTGATCATAATGACTTCTCTGCATTTGGCACAATTTTCATGAAGAAAATCTCTTGTTTTCACAAGGAACACACTGTCATTCAAAATTCTAAAGTTAATTTCCCTACTAAGCAAACTGACTCATCACATGGGAACAATTTGAAATCAGTGTGTTAGCATAAAAGGGTTCTGTTTTGTATGTAGACCACTGTATGTGCAACTTTGTGTTGGTTGGGATGTACACTGTGTACATTGTTTTTGTGGGAAATTAATAGGAATAAAATATATGTGTTACTGTGTATTTGTGTGTGAGTATATAAACAATCCATTCATTATCTACCGCTTCATCCTCCACTGGAGGTCGCGGGGTGACATAGGGCGATTGGCGGGGGTCACACCCTGGACAGTTCGCCAGTCCATCACAGGGCCCATAAAAACAATATTATAAAATATTTTACACACTTATGTATTTACTGTCTGTAGTAAGTGTAACACTAAACAAAAAAAGGCCTAAGTCATTATGATCAACGGAGAAGAAGTGTTTTCCATTCATCATAGTGTTTTACATTGAGCACATCAGTGTTCAACTGGTTCTTATAAATGTCTTTTCATATGATGGTTTGTGTGTGTCATTTAAAAACAAAATACCATTTTGAGAATAAATAACATCGTTTTGAATGTAGTTTCATTTTGCAGGAGAATTGAGGGGTTTTGCCCATTGTGTGTGTGTTTTTGGATTTGTGTGTAGAGTTCTGAGAGCATGAGGCTTTCAGAAAATGTGTGTAAACAATCGAGAAAAACTGTAGCTACATGGCCCTACAGTCTAGTGTTACAAGGATAACCAGAGCTTCTCGCGTCTTGACTATTGCAGGCAAGAGTAGCTGGAGAGAGCAGAACAATGAAAAGGAGAGCAAAAAGTGGGGATATTGAAAGGGTTTTTGGTAAGAAAAGTGCACAGCAGAAAGAGAATAGAAAAGATAAATGTATGTTTAAACTTCACCTGGTGAAACTGACTTCACTGTAGGTAAGTGAGTCCGGGGCCTAATATTATATTTACAATTATTGACTTTTGGTCAATTTATTGTTTGTTTCAATACTTTGATAAAGCTTATTGACAAGTAAAATTTTTAAAACATTAGGGGGGCAGCGGGGGGGGGGGGGGGGGTGCAAGGCTTTACAGTAGGGTGGGGCAGTTGCAGCCCCCCGTAGCTCCACCCCTGATCTGATGTAAATACTGAATTTTACTGGAACCTCACAGTTATTATGTTATACTGCTATAATCTCAATATTTTCCTGTATCGATAACTTAACAGTTATACCACTGTGATTTAGCAGTATTTCATGTATAAATACTCTGTTTAACAGTAATTATACCTTAGTATAAATACTATGTGTGTGGGTATGGTAAATGTGGGTCATGGTAAACACATGGTAAATAGTAAATTTTCACAGTTAAAGCCTGTGCTAATAATGATGTAATGTAAAGTAACATTTAGAGGAAAAGTCTGTGAGTACTTATGGTGTATACAGTGATGATTTACAAATAAAGCACAGATATCTGCCAGATATAAGTCAAACTCACATTGCAGGCGTCTCTGCCTCCTTCCATGTAACCAGCACACACCATCCTGTTGGTGATCATGCCAGGATAGGCCTCTTTACACACTTCATCATCAATTACAGGCACGTCCAGACACTGCAGACGGCGGGGCATGACCACTGTCACAGGCACAGCAACAACACATTTTTCTGTAATGATTCTAAACTGACTATGAAACATTACAGTATATATCTGAAAAATAACCAGTAATTGGATGAGGGGAAAACCAAAATGATCTTTATCTCAGTGTTAAATACGATTGATGGGCTACAACTCAATGTCTGTTAACCCCTCACTCTTCCACACTTAAGTCCATAATAGGTAAGTAATCAACAAACTCAGTATATATGTCGAAAAATCTGTTTTTAGCGTGATTCAACACGACCTGTGTGTTGAAATGTGTTGTTTTGTGTAAAATCGCTGATTTTCTCCATAGACCATTGTGGGTTCCATTCCCAGCTTCACAATTCTACATGCCAGTGTGTCTTTGGGCAAGACACTTCACCCCATGTTGCTCCTGACAGGTGAGCTGGTAACGTGTGAATGGGTATGAAAGATGTGTGATAGAAAATGTGCTGCACATAGATGCACAGTATGAATGTGTGAGTGAAAGGGTGAAAAACAATATCTGTAGTGGTAAGCAGCTTTGAGCAGTCATCAAGACTCGAGAAGCATTATATATTGTAAATACAAACCATTTACCATTCGATTTATGAAAAATCACTGTTAAAACCCACCATCGTTGCCCATGGCAGTATTTCCCCAGCCAGACACAGAGCAGGGGAGCCCTCCCATGGGACAGCCTGTGGGTAACGGGATGGGAGCGACTGCCTCAGTCACCTCCACAGGGTGGAAGAGCTTAATCAGCATGATGTCATAATCCAGAGTCTGATAGTTATAACTGCCCATATTAAAAGGAGACAAATGCTGAATAAAGAATGAAAAATGAAAATGATTCTCAGAGATGGATTTTTGGTTTGTTTTTTTCACTCACTCAGGGTGCCAGATGATGTTCTCAGTCTTCATGAGCTGCTCAGTGCCTTCAAACACTCGCAAATCATGTTCTCCCAGTAGGATCTGCATGGCATAGGGACTGAGACAAGAAGTTAAATATGCAAGAGAACCAGAGCTTCCTGTACATTTTGCACCTGTGCTCCTCTTTTTTAGATTTCACGGTTCCTATATTTAAAGCCTTTAATCTTCCACCTATAGATGTTTTTGTTCTATGTGAATGTGAAGAAATGTATAAAATCAAGTAAGACTAGAAAATTCTGTGGTGAAATTTCGATTGTGCCTGCTTCTTGCTGCCGATTTTTTGGGCAAATTCTGTAAACGTTACGGATGCAACGGTACAGTTTTCCCATGGTTCAGTATGCATCACGGTTTTGGTGCCATGGTTACAGTACGGTTTTGATATCTTAATATAAAACTGATCAGACTAGCAAAGGCAATATTGCATTGTAAAAATAATTAAAAGCACAGATATAATCAAACCACAAACTTTATTAAAACAATAATGCCCTATCAGATCAAATTAAACAGCAAACATAAAACCACACAAATAAAAAATAAACAATTTGTGTGGTCAAGTGAAAGAGACGGGTGACAATGACGTGGTGGTGCTGTAGAACGAGTGTCTGTCGAATATCCAACTTCAAACCAACTTCACTGCACTGCGTAACAGATGTGGTTTATTTGTTGACATTCATTTTCTCATTGTCATCATAGACTACGCTGTATCCTAAATGATCTCGCAAAGCGAAGTTAAACGAAGACAGTTTAAACAGTTCAAACATCCTTTTTTCAGCTTCAAGTCAAGTCAAGTCAAATTTATTTATAACGCACATTTACAAGTGGCTGAGCCGCAACCAAAGTGCTTCACAGAAAGTGCTTAAGTGCTTATGTGCAAATACACATTGGAAAATGGCCAAATGCAAGTAAAATAAAAAGAAAAGAAAAGAAAAGAAAAAGGTTAAAATACAATGACTGAATTAAAATAATATATAAAAAAGAGAACATTAAAAGATAACTAGGGGACACTATTGGATTGTACTTAAAAAGGAAACATTAATGGTAGGCAAGTGAAAGGCAAGCGAGGGTTCTCAGGTGGAAAAAGCTTTTTCTGACAACTGCACTGACCTGCTTCTCAAATTTAAAGGCACTGTCAAAAATCACGCCCAGACTTCTGACAGTCCTGATGTTAGAGGCGAAAGGGCCCTGGGCATCGGCGGGGAAGGCCGGAGAGGTTTTGCCAAAAACAATGATCTCTGTCTTACTCTCATTGAGGTTGAGGAAGTTTGCACCCATCCATGCCTTGATGTCGGCCAGACAGTCAAGCAATGGCTGGAGTGCAGCCTGCCCATCAACCTTTAGGGGGAGATACAGCTGGACGTCGTCGGCATAGCAGTGGAAGGAGATGTTGTGGTTGACCAGGATTTCCCCTAGGGGTAAAACGTACAGCAAAAATAGGATGGGACCTAGAATAGAGCCTTGAGGGACCCCGCAGGTGGATGGGAAGCAGAAGAGATGGAATCTCCAAGCTGTACAGAGAAGCTCCTGTTGGCCAGGTAGGACTGAAATAACTTCAGGGCTGTGCCTTTGATGCCTACATGGTAGGCCCAGTTTTTGCAATTTTTGTCACCATGGTTACTCGAAACACTTGACACATGACATAGCAGTCATAGCACACAATTCTCGATCAATCCGTACCCATGTTACCCGGGTCCATAGGACATCCTGCGTCGGTATGATGGACAGCTCCATCATTACCTGACATATCAAATAAAGAAAACTATGGACTATGGATGTGAAGTACATGCTAACCCAGAGCAGTGAGCTGCCTGCATTCAGCGGCGCTCGGGGAGCAGTGAGGGGGTTAGGTGCCTTGCTCAAGGGCACTTCAGCTGCGGATTGCGGATTCATGCATTTGTCCCCTGGATATCTATATTTAATTTATTCAGATATACCAAATAAGAAATGAATGTGCGTCATCTTTGAACGCGTAGTTGAACATGAGCTCTGGAAAAACGTTAAGACGGTTTGATAAATCACTTTGCGCGTGCTAAAATAACATATTTAGAAAATTGCATATACGTTCCACAATGCATATGCATTAAGACAAGACTGCTAAGTGGATTGCGAGTGCTATTTTGCCCATCTGAGAGACGCAATCATAGTTGCACCCTGTTAGTAGATCAGTATCAATGCAAATTAGCGTGTGCAATCAAGTTTGCGTACGTTTTTGCATGCGCAAAGCTTTAGTAAATCAGGCCATTAGAATCTAACGATCTTTAAACAGCTCCTCGGCTTCTCCTGTTCTCCTGCTGCTGCTGATGCCAGGCTCCAGTGACGCGTTTCCAGCCTTTTCAGCCATTTGCGAATGCCCATTCTGAATGAAAATATAGCTGGTAGCTTGGGCTTAAAAATCTGTGACAATATAACGTAAGACGTGTGATAGGTTCAAGGACAACTGGACATTTTGATCTTAGCAAGTCAGTGGAGTTTTTTCCAAGTTTTGGGTTGTTTTGAACGCAGAGAGAGAAGCCACAGTGCAGGTGTGGTGCGCAGAAAAAAAGGCCCCTCTGCACCAGATGAGGGGGCACACTCTATAATATAATATACTATAATTGCAATGCCTTGACTTTAGTGAGGTAAGTACACATAGTCCCTGCCATAACAACAAAATTAGAAAAATAAAAAAAACTATGTAACAGAATTGGCATAATGCTCATGTGTTCCCCCAGCTGCTTCCCAAAGTACATATTTTCTGTAATACAGAGTTCTGTAATGTTCTGAATTTAAAACCAGAGGGGGGATCACACCCTGCTTATGTCTGGCATTACACTGTATTCAGGCACACATACACATGCATAACTGTCATGTTGTCTGTTTTATTCTTATAAATAGTGAGTCTAAAGTGTTAATTTTATTTTTTATAAAAATAAAAAAATAAATAAAATGTTAAAAAAAGCTATGAAGCTGATTTTGAGAGGGTAGTGGAGTGTTTAGTTTTGCTAATGTTTGTTATTTACAACCCAAAGCTTTTTGCTGTTGAGTAAGTCTCCTCTCAAGATTAAGAACTTTTATAGTCATTGTACAAGAATACAACATCATTCTGTTTGGCTGCATCTCTTGTATAGCAGCAGCTATATGTCACAATCACAAGAATATATAATAAAAAGATAACATAAATAGTAAAAACAGTAAGTGCAGATAAAATAATACATATATCTATAAATAAATAGTCTTCAACCATGTTATCCTTTTACGAGCTGTGTTATTGGGTGGAGCAACAGACCAAAACATGTACAGAGTTTGCGGTTTGATTTACATTTTAAACTTTGTGAATTAGTATCATAGTTGTATCAGTGAAGCATTTTTTTAATTTTTAATTTTATATTTTGTGTGTGCGGATGATCAGCATTTTGAGCTTGGGACCGGCAATAGGAGTACACTGCATTATGTCTTAGTATAATAAATGTCTTACACAGTGTACCTTTTATAGTATATATATTATTATGCTATAAATATACATGGCTGGTAACCAGAGGGTACAAGTTCAATTCCCGAACAGGTCAAGTGTTGGGAAGCCCCTGAGCAAGGCACCCAATCCACCATCACTTCCTGGAAGTGCTCCTGCCCCTAGTTTGTGTGTGTTTATTACTGGTGGGTCAAAGGGGTGTTAAAAGGCAGAGTGTTGATGTGGGCACCTTCTACCACTTTATCCTTCATGGGGGGCGCCCTATGTCGAGTTTCCTGCCAATTCCAGCTGACATAGGGTGAAATGCAGGGTACACCCTGGACAGATCGCATGTCCATCACAGGGCCACATGGAGACAATCAACCATCCACTCACAGTCAATTAAAGGTGTCTAATTTGCGCAAATCTGCATGTTTTCAGGAGAACCCAGAGAAAGCCCCCACACACATTGAGAGAACATGCAAACTCCATGCCGAAAGGCCCATGTTTCAACCGGGTCGCAAATTTTGTCTTCTTGTTGCAAAGGCAAGAGTGCTAACCACTACACCAACCGTGTGGCCCCATGTTGGCCCCCATAAGTGTTATATTTGAGTTGACAATATGGGTCTCAAGGGGGTTTGTCCTTGTCCTTCAAGCCCTTGCCCACTTAATATCATTTCCTGGCTACTGGGGTTCCAAGTGGGCACATGCTTGATATGGGCAAATTATGCAGGCTCCATTTAATCTCAGGAAGCCTCTGTGGGCAAACACAGGTGGGCCCCCATGGAAACCACAGTCAAACCATATCATTGAAATATAATGCATTATTATTATTATTATTATTATTATTATTATCAACCCAAATATAACAAATGAATATGCTGGCTGCTAAAGTTTAAAGTCACTGTTACTAATTGGTGTGTGCAAATCAAACTAATTCTAATGTACACTTACTTGTACCAGCAGTGGGCGACAGAGAGCACCCACTGCTTGCCGATGAGTACTCCACCACAGAAGTGGTAGCCATAGTTGAGGGAGGCCATGTATGGACGAGAGTGAGGCTCACAGTCCTGCCCGCCGATGATACGTCCATCCTCATGTGGAACTGCCACTATCACACACACATGCACTCATTATAATACTTAGACTTTATCCTGAATTTGGCATTGTGTGTACATGTTCTATGTGTAATACTCTTGGTAAAAGTGTGTATTTGTGTGATTTTACCAGCAGCTCCAATCATCATCAGCAGAGCCAGCAGTCTCATGGTGTCTGGCGAATGATCAGAAGACACCTGAACTTAACGCTGCTCATATTTATATCCCACCAGGACTTGACCTAACGCACTCGTCCCCATTGCCAGCCTCATTTTCTGTTGACCTCATCTGTGTGCTCTTGGCAACAAACATGAAGTCAGATACTCTCTTATCAAGCGTATCAAGCCAATTCTACCCCACTGTGGTGAGACGGTCCCTGTGGAAGTGTCAGCTGTGTTTTATTTTCAAACGTGAAACAGGATCCTGGTGTTTTTAACAGCTGTCTGAGTTTCTCTTATTGGTCACTCATTGTTGGCTGTGAAATAAAACTGTGGGCAGAGTTATATAATTCCCGATTGATAAAGCAATCAGGTCATTTTGTTTGAACATCTGTCAAATTGATGTTGTTTATGGTTCTGCCCTCTGCTTTGCGTTTGTCCTGGAATGAGAATGAAGATAAGAGATGTGAGAAAGAACTCATCTGTGGTCTGAAAAGCAGAAACTATTTTTTATTTTTATTTCAATTCAATTCAATTTTATTTGTATAGCACCAAATCATAACATACATATCTCAAGGCACTGTACTTTATTTGTATCTCATCTTTTTTTCATACATAACCCTTGTAGCTCTAATATAAAAAGTTAGAGTCATTCTGTTGTTTGTAATGACAGTATTACTGAGAAGAGTTTTGCAGACATCGAATAAGTATAGGCACATTTATTTAGGTGTCCAAACTCAACAAAGTGATTTTATGGTACAAAAAATGGTCTATTTAAGACTAAAAAATATTTCAGAAGTTGCACATTTATCAACTGGATGAATGCAGTGCAGAAAGGGATAGTTTTCCAGAGCAGGAATACAAAATACAGGAGGAGAAACCATATTTAGCAGTGGGTGGAGGGTTGAGGAGAGGTTTGGGGAGGGGAGCTCAGTAAGACACAGAGGAGTCCAAGTATAAATGCTGTGATCGATTGATCACTCACGTCCAGTCTGTTCGTAGGAAGGCTTGAAGCAGCCACAAGATGATTGGCCTAATTGTTTTCACTCTCCTGGGCGCTGCAGGTAAAGCACGTCTAAAGTATTTATATATACACACATATATATATATATATATATATATATATATATATATATTATGGCATACCGTTCAGGAAATTAATCTTTGAATATATTGAATGCAACTTTTAATATATTGAATGAACCTTTGAATATATGGAGTGAAACTTGAATATATTGAATGAAACTATATTGAATGAAACTTGAATATATTTAATGAAACTTGAATATATGGAATGAAACTGAATATATTGAATGAAACCTTGAATATACGGAATGAAACTTTGGATATATTGCATGAAACTTTGAATATATTGAATGAAACCTTGAATATATCGAATGAAACCTTGAATATATGGAATGAAACTTTGAATATATTGAATGAAACCTTGAATATATGAAATGAAACTCTGAATATATTGAATGAAACCTTGAATATATGGAATGAAACCTTGAATATATTGAATGAAACCTTGAATATGTGGAATGAAACCTTGAATATATTGAATGAAACTTGACTGACGTCAGACTTCACGGCAGGGCCTGTGGCCATCTTGTGTAACGAGTCAATGAGTCAGGCCGCTCGCAATCTTGTTTCAGCAACATTAAACAATGAGGACATAATTTAAGACAGTGGTAAATGTGTGTGAAAATCTTCCAATACACCTGCCCAATACCCTGCCCGGTAAAAGAGCGAGTCCTTCATAAAAAAGCAGAACTTTTAAAGGAACACTACGTATTTGATTATGAGCTTTGGGCACGTTAATCACACAGCGGATTGACAGACAGACAAATGCATAATGAGATTATGCCTTACGGAGATAATTTCTATGTAATAAAAAAAAAATATGACTATTTTACTGCTGTGCTAATCACTGGCATATATCAACCACAAAATACATACATGAATATAGTGTAACTGTTAAAACTGCCTGTCTGTCTGTCAGTCAATCCGGTGTGTGAGTAACGTGCCCAAAGCTCATCATCAAATACGTTCAATACTAAACTAAATATTCAGCCTGCATTGGTCTATGAATGTGGGTGATTCGTATTGTATCTAAACAATATATGAAGAGCTTCTCTTTCAGTTCACAAAATCCTTGTAGTCACAGCAGCTTCTCGAGTCCCAAATAAGTGCTGTGTCAGAGCGCAGTGCCATTACGCACGGCCATTCACTGTGTTTACCTTCATGAAATCACCTGAAAACTAAATCAAGCTAACCATATGGACCTATACACACAGCAGAGTGTTCCTTTAATAGTTCTGCTTTTTTATGAAGGATTTGCTCTGTTACCGGGCAGGTAACACTCATTGTCACTTTTCGCTGCAGCATCCACTCGTTACACAAGATGGCCGCAGGCACTGCAGTGAAGTCTGACGTCAGTCAAGTTTCATTCAATATATTCAGAGTTTAATTCGATATATTCAAGGTTTCATTCAATATATTCAAGGTTTCATTCCATATATTCAAAGTTTAATTTCATATATTCAAGGTTTCATTCCATATATTCAGCATTCATTCAATATATTCAGAGTTTCATTCCATATATTCAAGTTTCATTCAATATATTCAAGGTTTAATTCAATATATTCAAGGTTCATTCCATATATTCAAGGTTTCATTCAATATATTCAGAGTTTCATTCCATATATTCAAGTTTCATTCAATATATTCAAGTTTCACTCCATAACTCACTCAAAGTTTCATTCCATATATTCAAAAATTAATTTCCTGAATGGCATGCCAGAATATATATATATATATATATACTGAGAATAAAAACAAATGAAATATCATGCTTTTTCTTTTTCATCCCTTTCACACATCAGCTGCAGCCCCGACAGATGACAGGATTGTAGGTGGCTACCAGTGTACAGCCCACTCTCAGCCCTGGCAGGTGTCTATCAATATCGGCTACCATTTCTGTGGCGGCTCCCTGATCAACGAGCGGTGGATCGTCTCTGCCGCTCACTGCTGGCAAAAGTTAGTTCACAGAAACTTCTATGCTGACATTATGGCCTTCAAGAGTCTGAACACTTAAATTTCTGCATCTTCTTCAGCCCGTATACACTGATTGCAATCTTGGGTGACCACCACATCTGGATGAATGAGGGCACAGAGCAGTTCATGTCTGTAGATGCCATCTACTGGCATCAGAGTTACGATTACAAGACCCTCGACTACGACATCATGCTGATGAAGATGGCTCACCCTGTGACCGTGAACCAGTATGTTAAGCCCGTGGCCCTGCCCAAAGCCTGCCCCACAGCTGGTGATATGTGCACGGTGTCAGGATGGGGAAACATCTACAGTGATCAAGGTGAGGTGCACTTTACATAACTGAAAAAAATCATGATGCCATCAATATACTATTATCATCACCAATATTTATTCAGCTGGTATTTGGGTGTTTGTCAACCTAACCTTACAGATTTGCTCGAACCAGTTTTAGACGCAGACACCCAACAGGAACATATTGTCGGTTAAACCTATTTTAGTTACTAAACAAAAGGCTTGTTTAGTCTAAAATATCTTAGAAAATATACATATATAGGCAGGAAAGAATCAATAACTCTTATGCATGATGTAAAAATCGATGATTTTGTCTGAGGACTTTGACAAAAAATGGACAAAAATGTTGTATAATACCCATAAGTATCTTTATATAAAAATCTGTATCATCTTGCACCACCTTGTTTCAAAGAGGATGGCTCGCAAACCTGATACATAAACCAATTAAGAAGAAGGAGGACACAGGAACATTTTTGTTTGTGACTTTCTTCCTGAAAGCTTAAACTTATGGCCCTAATACTCAATATAGTTATATAGACTTTTTTAAGTGCTTAAGTTATTTTCTTGTGCTCCTGTTGTGGGTGATCATCTACTCCATGTCTCAAGCTGGTTCTCAGCACAGGGGGCATTTACAGTGCAGTGAGCACTGACTATGCATCACTATACAGCCACACTTGACAAAAACTGAAATATCCCTATCAAAAACACATACCACCTCTGCCACTATCATCGAAATCAAATAATCACACTTTATAAAGCATTAACTTTAAGGGAAAGAGAGAGGAGGTAATGTTGCTGTACTTCAAATTTAATTTAACCACATAAATGGATAAATGGTTATCGTAATAAAACCAAATAGCTTTTTTAATGCTGCAGGATCATAGCACACGTGGTGGTGATTTCACTTTATTGATTTATTATACTTTTCTATCCTGCCCCTAACATGACCCTTGACATTGACAGTTATTATTATCTCCCCCCTTTAAACCCTTGTTCTGAATGATTGTATTTATTATAATCTTTTATGATCATTATTATTGTACGTTTTGTTCCTTGTTGTTACTTTAGTTTTTTTATGGTGCCATAAAATAAAGTTATTGAGTTATTGAGTGCTGTTGCCTTACAGCAAAAAGATCTGTTCAGGACAAGGGCCTCTCTGCATGGAGTTTGCATGTTCATGGGGCAGGCTTTGGGCAGGGCCACGGGTTTAACATACTGCCATCTTCATCAGCATGATGTCGTAGTCAAGGGCCTTGTAATCGTAACTCTGATGCCAGTAGATCGCATCTACAGACATGAACTGCTCTGTGCCCTCATTCATCCAGATATGGTGGTCACCCAAGATTGCAATCAGTGTATACGGGCTGAAGAAGATGCAGAAATTTAAGTGTTCAGACTCTTGAAGGCCATAATGTCAGCATAGAAGTTTCTGTGAATGGTTGTATGTTGACCCTGCGATGGACTGATGATGACCTGTCCATGGTGTACCTAAACTTTTGCCCTATGTCAGCTGAGATTGGCTCCAGTTCCCCATGAGCCTCATCTGGAGGATAAAGTGGTAGACAATAGATGGATGGATGGATCAAGCTATTCTCTTACACGTATCTGTGTGTCTTGCTCTTAATCACAGTGTTCAACCCATTTCACCTCCAGTGTGTGGAAATCCCCATTTTGTCAGACAAGGACTGTGAGAACTCCTATCCCGGTGGGATCACTGAGCGCATGGTGTGTGCTGGATACCTGGAAGGAGGCAAAGATTCTTGTCAGGTATGTTTCACACAATTACACAGTACATTGTATACAAGACGAAATGATGAGGGCAATACATTTGTGTTTCTTCCTCTCACCTGCTCAGGGTGACTCTGGTGGTCCTCTGGTGTGTAATGGGGAGCTGCAGGGTATTGTCTCTTGGGGCCGGGGTTGTGCTCAGCCTAATTCCCCAGGTGTTTACACCAAAGTCTGCTCTCTGATGCCCTGGATCGACGACATTCTCACCTCATACAGCTAGGCTGTGATCTAAGTTGTGAGAGAGAGTGAGTAAGTGAGAGAGAGAGAGCGAAAGAGAGAGACTGAAATTGAAGGCAGCAGAGACATGAGGTGGTGGGTGGTGTCAGAGAAAAAAGCAGGGGGAAAGCAGCTGATAGAGAGAGAGGGAGAGAGAGATGGTTTACTCATGGCACAATCAATAAAATCTTCCATTTTGTGATGCATCATTGTGTTTATGGTACTTCACTGCTCCTACTACAGTGGGCAACTATCATCCTGGAGGATCTTTCAGACTAATTATTTCAAATTGTATTCCTGTAAAATCCACTCACTCACTCACTCACTCACTCACTCAATCACTCACTGACATATGTCAGTACTATCCTAGGATAGTACGATTGCACTCACTTGAAAATATGTCAGCCAGCAGGAATACAAGAAAACCAAGACAACACCCTCCTGCAACAGAGTGCATTGATGAAATCTACATTTTTAGCTCAATGGGACATGGACGGTGCTGTCTACTGCTGCCACATTTGGTACATTTGAGTCACCTATCTAAGGCAAGATGACAGATTTTGAACACTGATGCCAAAAAAACACATTTGAACAACAACTCCTGTGTGCCGTGATGCAAAAACACTGACACACTTTCTGTGCGCTTTGGTGCGGGTCGGGAGAGAGTGCAAAAATGCTGTCTGACAGCAAAAAATAAAATAAATATATAATTTATCCTGTGGACAAGAACGTGTAGATTTTATACATAAAAAAACAGAACTTTTACTATACATTCAAAGCATTGGTGAGGTTTTAGAGTTATTGAAGCATATGAATGCAGCCCTCCATTTTGATTGTTCATTTCCAAAATGGACACATGTCCGCATAGTGGCTAGCACTGTTTATGTGCAGCACGGTGTTTCACAACACGGTGCAAACTGGGGTCTTTCTGCATGAGTTTGCATTTCCTCCTCATATGTGCATGGGTTTTCTCCTGGTACTCAGGTTTCCTTACACAGTCAAAAAGCTGAGTCTGAGGCTGGTAACTTTGATTAATTTATCCTCTGCTGCCGATGTAACTCTTGGTCTTCCTTTCCTGGGGGGGGGGGGGGGGGGGGTCCTAGTGAGGCCAGTGTCATCATCGCGTTTGATGGTCTTTATTACCACTTGAGGATGCAGTATGTTCGACTGACCTTCATGTCTTCAAATATAATGATGGACTGTATTTTGTGGTTCTTGGCATAAAATGAATAAGAATAGTCGTCAAATATGGCTATTCACTATATAGACCTTTGTACCAAACCTACCTCTGCATAACACAACTAATGGTCTCAAATAAAGGCAATCTCTGGAAACTCCTACAGGACGATTCCAGGTGACAACCTCATGAAGCTGACTGGGAGAATTGTATATCAATATATATATGTAGGTATATATATATGAATATATATATATATTAGGGCTGTCAAAAGAATAACATTTTTAATCAGATTAATCACAGGGTAACTGTGGATTAATCACGATTAATTACCATTCGTAAATATGCCAGAAAAAATCTAATTTTCTCTTTATATTGTTGTAGGAACGGAGAGATAAATAAAGTATGTGAAAATATAAATGTAAAGAACAATAAAATACTGTAAATAACTTGTAAAAACCTATACAAACTTAGTAAAAAATAAACATTACATTGTAAAAAACCCACATTATAAGACAAGATAAATTAATAGAAAAAATAAAATGCTGTTATTAACTTTAAAAAATATATATACATTGCACTGTAAATGACTCACATTTTAAACAAAATATAAAGTATAGAAGTTAAATAGTTTTCTTACTAAACCCACAGCAGGAAATTCCTCATCAGCACTTTGAAGCATTGCTTCTACTAGTTAGTGTTAGCGTTAGCGTCAGCTAGCATTCTGACGCTAATGTTAGCTGCTGTCTGTGTCCCCGTTAGTTAGACAGTGACTGTTAATGTTATGATTATATCATTATCTGCACCAGTAGCGCCACTTACAACTGTGTCTTTCTTTCTTTTTTCTTCCTCTTCTAACTTCCTGATTGATAACTCCTCTTCATTTTCCTTCAGCTTCATTTACAACTTGCAGAACGATAACTTCACACAGGTTAATGTGAGGTGACGTGGGGCCCCTTTAGGGAGGTTTCCTACTGATATGTCATTGCAAATCAACCCTTGTTGTTTAAGGGAGAAGGGGATGCAGCTGCTCACTGATGCATTTAGGCTCCGAGTGTCGGGAGCCCCCTATCGGCTCTGGGCCCCAAACAGTTGCCCGCCGAGTGATGGGATCGGCAGTTCATTTGAGTGTACTGAATCACTTGAATCAGTTCATTAAAATGATTCATTCAAAAGATTCATTCACCAAATCGTTCAGTTCTAAGCAGGAGCCCAGTGCCCCGCTACGTGACTCACCTCCACCCTGAGTGCAGTACGTGCGCGCCGCGGGTCATAGAGTGAGTGAGTGACAGCGCGGACAAGATTCATGTCCTCAGTGACAGTACACCAGCTCTCTGTGTGTCAGTTCGTCCCTCAGCGTCAGTTCACCTCCTCTCTGTGCGTCAGTTCGTCTCTCAGCGTCAGTTCACCTCCTCCCTGCTCGTGCTGTCACTGACTCTTCATGATTCGCGAACACAGAACTGTCACGGATTGAGTCCACGGCGAAACAGTCGCGGTGGCGCGCTGCATTATAGAAGACTTTTACAGACAATTTAGTGTCCTATTCTCCAAGCTAACGGCTAATGTTGAGTCAAACTACGCCACTCGAAAACAAGCACACACACACACACACACACACACACAGTTCTTCTTACGAGTCACTCCCTCCTCGCTCAGAGCACGTTGGCTGGTGTCTTTTGGCGAAGATTGACGAGTGATTCACACGTTCGTACAAATCACTCTTGACGGCGGGCATACAACACTATGCCCGCCGCCTTGCCGCTTCATAAACTGCACGTCTACTCGTAGCGCGATGAAAGTGAGAAAGTGCGTTAATGCGTTAAAAAAAATTACCGCGTTAATTCCACAAATTAATCATCCTGCGTTAACGCGTTAATTTATATATATATATTAGGGCTGTCAAAATTAACGCGTTATATATATATATATATATATATGAAGATATATATATATTCTGGTTTCTTACCACTTTTCCATTGACTACATAATTCCAAATGTATTCTTTCACAATTTGGATGTCCAGTATTTACTATGTATAAAATGAAAAAAAAAAAAAAGAAGGAAAATGAGAAAGAGTATTCAAACTTTTGACTGGTACCATATGTAACGATGAAGTAAAAAAAGAAAGTGATAAAGTGGAACATGATTTGAAAGTCAAGGTGGAAGACTTTATTGGTTCTGATGTTAAATGGCTGCACTTTCTTCAAAACTCTACAACAAAGTTGTAGTTAAAATGATGGACAAAAGGCAGTGAAACAAGATGGTGGTCACAGGATCAGATTTAGTAACTGGTCATGGTCCTCTCCAGCCAGTCGTTGAAGAGGCAGACCTGTGAATAAGAGACAGAGAGAAAAGTCAACAGCAAATATGACTGGCCCCATACAAACTGTGAGTAAATACCCAAAAAGGTTTATTAATAAATGTTGAAAATAAAGATATACTTTGGCGTAGACACCAGGATGGTCCCTCTCAGCACATCCATAGCCCCAGGACACAACACCCTGTAGCTCACCGTTGCACACAACTGGGCCACCAGAGTCACCCTGACAAAAAAAATAAAGAGAATATTCATAACAAATATTTCATGCCTTTGTTTCTGTATTTCATCCTTGAATGCTGATTTACATACCTGGCAAGAGTCCTTGCCTCCCTCCAGGTATCCAGCGCAGAACATTGCGTCAGTGATCATGCCAGGGTAGGAATTGTCACAGTCTCTATCAGACAGGATGGGGATGTCCAGGCACTGCAGCTTGTTACTGTCAGCAGCTACAATGAGTGATACAAAAGTATATGAGAAAAGTGTCTATCACAGAGGAAAACAAAATTGTTTATTCAAAAAAAATCAGATTTTACTCACAGGAGCTCATGGTGTTGCCCCAGCCAGAGACTTTGCACATGGTGCCAGCGGGGGCGCAGCTGGTGGGCAGAGCCACAGTCTTCACATACTGGTTGAGGGTGGCAGGCTTGCTAAGCTTGATCAGCATGATGTCATTGTTAATGTTGTATGAGCTGTAGCTGGGGTGACGGATGACACGGGATGAGGAGATAAACTGCTCGTTTCCCTCGGTGACCCTGATGTTGTGCTCGCCCAGACGCACCTGCACACGGCTAGAGTGGACAGAGAGAGAGAGAGGATCATTTGCAGCTGAATGTCATGATGCTGCTCAAAATCATATTGATTCCTGCATGTATTTTATTCCCTCATCCTATCGACGTGCGACATACGACTTGTAGCAGTGAGCAGCAGACACAACCCAGTTCTCGTTGACCAGGGAGCCTCCACAGAAGTGGTAGCCGGAGTTCAGAGACACCGTATGGGCCTGGGAGTAGGGCTGGCACTCATACCCTCCGACGATCTTGTCGTCCTCAGTGGCAACTGAGAATCGCACAGAAAACAAACCAGTCACTGAATGAATGTACATATTCACTTATTCAAAAGTTAACAAGCACAAAGACAAATGCTTACAGGCAGCTCCGATGAGCAGAACAAAGACCAGAGACCTCATGGTTGCTGTGTGATCCTGTTGATGACAGGACTTCACCTGGTTTATATAGAAAGAAACCCCTCCCCCTTTTCTACGCAACACACCTCCTTCTTTAGTTTTGGACCAATCAGGGTCCTGGAAAAGTCAGGGTTTCTTACTGGTGTGTATTAATCAATTGTGCAATAAAGTAAGAGTCACTATCACAGATGTGTATACATATAGAAATTCTAAGCTAAAAATCATGCATGACAGAATTCATTTGTTTGAGATAACTACAACTTTCTTAAATTAAGCCATTTCTTTCCCTAATTTAAGGCACATTACAGTCTTAAAGTGGCTGTAGATTTACAAGCTTATTTTAAGTATTGTTTTAAGTATGTACTTACCCCATTCGCAGATCAGTTTTCTTAAAACAAGATCATTCCAATCTGTTTCAGAATGTTTGGCTTATTTGTCACAGGACTGTTTTTGGAGATGCAGGAACTTTTATTTAAAGTATATACTCACTATATCTGTGTTTTGTGACAGTTAACCTTGACACGGAGTGGTAAGTGTGAAGACCTGTGTGCAGCTCTGCAGATGGCCTGGTTCACATACACATTCACACAGGAGAGACCCACGTGTCATTGTATAGAACAGTCAAGAGGCAAATAACACCAAGATAACAACCAATAAATGATTTCTATTACACTGTTGCTGCCACATTTCTTGTTTTATTAACAACCAAATTGAGTTTGACTGTTTTTTCTTGTTTTGTTTTTTTTTTTTTAAAGTGAGCATGTGGATATTATATATATAAAGTAAAACTGATTGTTAAGGTTAAAATCAGCAAGAATTATAACCCGAAAAGAAAAGCCATGAAAACATCAAAAGTTTATTTCAACACAAAGCAGATGTATAGTTGATAAAGTCTGAATTAACCTGTGTTGTTTCTGCTATTTTTTCTATCCAGTGACACGTGGGTTGGTCTCTCCTGGCTGACTGTGGTTGTGAACTGGGCCATTTGCAGAGCCGCACTGTCTTTACAGCATCACTTCATACTAGGGATGCACCGATTAATCGACCAGTGATCGAAATCGGTGACCGGCTGATCAGTCAGAATATTCCGATTTTAACAAGCCGATCAAATGCACCCGCATCGCGCAGCATCAGCAACACACATGCACGCGGCTACACGCACATGTAGTAGAGTTTAGGGCTGGGCGGTATACTGGTTCACACTGAATACCGTTTTTTTTCCGTTATGATATGATTGTTGGCACGGGGCGGGAGAGAGCGAGCGAGAGAGAGAGAGAGAGAGAGAGAGAGAGAGAGAGAGAGAGAGAGAGCGAGAGAGAGCGAGAGAGAGAGTGAGGTCATTTACTTATTTGTGTGTAGGTTCTATGTTGTGAAATATGTTTAAACTTAAATAAACTACACATACAGGTAGTGATTCGTTTTTGTATTTTTAGTTGGATATTGGATGTGAACAACATGGTTCCATAACACTGCACTTTTAAGATGTGTGTGAATATTCCACAGCATTATTTAGTTCTATTTTATAGTGGTAATCTGTTCAAAAAGTCACACTTTAAGTTATTATGTTCCATGGTAGCATGTTCAAATGTATCATGACAATTGTTTTTGTATTTTTATATATACTTCGATTTTATAGTGATTCGTTTTTGTATTTTTAGTTGGATATTGGATGTGAACTGATTGTATTTCTATGTTAAAATGTTCTATTAAAGAGAAAAGATGCAAAAAATATATATCTTTCTGTATGCTGAAAAGTGGTTTAAAAAATTGAAATCGGAATAGGCTTAAATCGGTATCGGCAGGTCAAACTTCTTGAAAAATCGGAAATCGGAATCGGCCCCAAAAATGGCAATCAATGCATCCCTACTTCATACATGTCAACGTTAACTGTCACAAAAAAAAAAAATCTCTACTTTGAAACAAGTCTCAAATATGAAGAAGAGAAACAATAACTGTCATCAAGAGAATTTGTTACATTGGAAAAACAGCCCTATGAGAAATAAGCTGAAAATTGTTAAATAGATTGAAATTGTCTTGTTTTAAGAAAAAATATGTCAATGGTGTAAGTAAATACTTAAAACAATACTTAAAATTATCTTGTAAATCTACAGCCACTTTCAGTGTATGTTGTATGCAATCAGTGAGTGCAATGTGCCTTAAAACAAGAAAGAACAAGTGAAAACCTAAGAAAGCAAAGCAAAGACAAGCAAATCATTTTGTATTTGAATGGGTGTTCCTTTTACTTCTTTTACTTGATTAAACTGAACTTTAGATTGTTTAACATATAATTTCTTATATTTACACACACACACACACACACACACACACACACACACACACACACACACACACACACACACACACACACACACACTAATCTGTGATGGTGAATTTTTCTTTATTAAATAGATCTTTAATTGAGGAGCAATTGGGATTTCATGCAGACCAGTGTTTAAGCTGTAATATTTTATCAAGACAAAGTTAGATTTTTTTTTTCAGGAATAAGATTCTATTTTAACTGCAAAACTTTCTTGCCAATATTTTTTTCTTTATTTTTAGGCAAAAAAAGAAGATATATTTCCCAGAAACAAGACTTATTTTACTTTCTTCTTCTTCTATTTTTTTTTTTTAAATTAATTTTAAAACACATTTAAATGCTTTTAAAAGATTATTAAAACTTTCTTCAAAAGTATTTGAAATCATGTAAGTTTAAGTCTTTGAAGATAATGAAAGAGTCCGCTGCAGTCAAATAACATATTTGCTTTTCTGTTATACAGATTTTTCTTTTCCAGGACCCTGATCCTGATTGGTCCAAAACCAAGGTAGGAGGTGTGTGGAGTAGAGAGGGGGGAGAGGTATTTTCTATATAAACCAGGGCTCCAGGTGAAGTCCTCTCGTCGACAGGATCACACAGCCATGAGGTCTCTGGCAGTGATGTAATATATAGTAATTATGGGCCCTTGTACATGCGAGATACTAATAATGAACACACACACTCACACCGTAAACAGAATATATTGAATAAAGAATGTGGACTTTACTGCAGCTATTGTATTGGAAAAGTAGAGACGAGAGGTCAAAGAGGAAGCGACCAGAACCATGGACTGCACATGGAGTGCTGTGAGGTGAAAACAATGCATTACTCAGAGCAGAGGTGCTGTTCCTGCAGTCGTGCTGAAATGACTACTGACCAGTGGCGGCTCCTGAAGAAAATTTCAGGGGGGGCAATTTTTTCTGATAATGATTATGGTGGTGACCCATTCAATAGTTGCATAAAGAAAGACAGTATCAATGTGTTGTTAGGTGATTAACAGTCCTCCTTGTGTCCACTAGATGGCAACTTGATAAACAAATATTATTTACATGAATCTAATGTATGATGTAAAATAGCTAAACAGGAAACAAGATGTGTCCAGCAACCACATAAAGACAGGGGCAGCATATTAAGTCAAGTATTTATTAACTGACGAAGGATCAAGAGCTTTCACAACTTTTACCAGATACATACAACAAACATACATGACAAGATAGTGCAGTCAAATTATTCATTAAGTGTAAAGGAAAGTGCAGAATTCGATATTTAGATGTGTTGATAAATGCATCTTACAATACTCTCTTACACAAAACAGTCCAATTGTCTGATTTGCGTGAAGTTTAACCTGCAGTTAAACCCTGAGCAGAGCAATACAAACATCAAACAATGTTAGCAAACAAGCTCACGAACATAGCTTCAAATGACTGCTGTCCACGAGCCATAAACAGCTAACACGTATGAAAGCGTGAACTCCGTGGCACTGGTCTAACTACGTGTACTTATCCGTTAGTGCTGGGACCGATTAAATGAGCACGATCCTCCGTGTATATTTAAAACGGTGAGCTTCGCTTAGCTCATAACGCCGCGAGCAGAGACGAACAACTTATCAAGGGACGTGAAGTGAAGAGAAGATATCTCCTCCTCTCTTTTCTCAATTTACATATGACGCAAGCGCGTTCGTGCATGCACATAAATCCTCATTAAAAATGCATTGGAGGGTATGTTTTTCGGAAAAAAAGTTTTTAACATGAGAGTCAATGGGAGAATTTGTTGGGCGATTCTTCACGTCCAGAAGAGGCGGAACCATAAAACGTGACTTGAATCTGACGATTCTGATTGGACAATGACAGACCATATGTCTACAACACTGATAATAACTACCTTTGCTGGCAAGGCTGAAAGTAATATTAGTACTAAGGATCTTTGGAATTGCTGAGGAAAAAAATTCTCTTTCTCCTCCCAGTTGGGAGGGCGTCGCCCAAATCGTCCCTATACACCGGCCGCTCCTGCTACTGACTGTGACAAAAAAATAACTTCACAACAGTACTTGATAAACTTAACTTGATAAATAGACAAACAATCATATATTATGAATGAGAATTAAAAAATAAAAAACACAACAGCACCATACTAAACTGATCATATAGACAATCTACATAAACCACATCAAATGATGATTTTACTTCAGAGAACAGCCGTATTCTTCAACGCCCTTTAATGACACTGGACAACAAATTATAAACTTATTACATATATTTTTATATGTCCTGCTAAACACGCTGTGATAATAAGAGTATAAGAGCTCTATCTGGAAGGTGGGGCAGATATTTAACTGACCCCTCAAGGCCATTTGACCAGCTCTTGGAGCACAGGGTCACTAAGACATTTTCCACTGTTTAGTTGTCCCAATATTTCCCCGTGACTCATGGAGTAGTATTCATTGATAGGTGCCCCCAATCTCTCACTTCATTCACCCATGCATTATTATTGAGGGGTGAAACAAACACCAAAGGACAGCATTGATCTGCATGAACTGAATTAAGAGAATGATTAGAGGTGATTTTGTCAAAACGTAATGACTGCTGCTGCAAGAGCAGAAATTTTACTTACAAATCAAAGATGCATTCAGAGTTTTCATTTCCTGAATGCAGTATTTAAAGGGATACTTCACCGATTTTCATGTGGCTTTGTTTTTCTAGTATAGCAATAGTACTTAAAAAAAAAGGTGACAAAGAGAAATCGACTTAATCTTGTCCTGTGTTAGGGATTTGGACAGAGGATTACTCAAAAAGTACACAGTAAAAGTACTTCATATTATTCACATAGATAGTCTAGGAACTACTTAGTTCAATAGTGTATGAGTGTTGGACTACTTATGGGAAATAAGCTTTTTATTCCATGTCAACGTTGGGTGAAATCGACTTAATCTTGTACGCTGTAAAGGATTTTGAAAGAGGATTACTCAAAAAGTGCACAGTAAAAATACTTGATATTATTCTTGCAGGTATTCTAGGAGGTACCCAATTCAGTAGTGTATAAATTTTGGACTACTTATGGGAAATAAGCTTTTTATTCCATGTCAAAGTTGGATGAAAACGACTTAATCTTGTACTCTGTAAAAGATTTTGACAGAGGATTACTCAAAAAATACACAGTAAAAGTACTTGATATTATTCATGTAGGTAGTCTAGGAGGTACTTAATTCAGTAGTGTATGAATCCTGGACTACTTATGGGAAATAAGCTTTTTATCCCATGTCAAAGTTGGGTGAAATCGACTTAATCGTGTACTCTGTAAAGGATTTTGACAGAGGATTACTAAAAAAATACAAAGTAAAAATACTTGATATTATTCATGTGGGTAGTCTAGGAGGTACTTAATTCAGTAGTGTATGAATCTTGGACTACTTATGGGAAATAAGCTTTTTATCCCATGTCAAAGTTGGGTGAAGTCGACTTAATCTTGTACTTTGTAAAGGATTTTGAAAGAGGATTACTCAAAAAGTACACAGTAAAAGTACGTGATATTATTCATGTAGGTAGTCTAGGAGGTACTTAATTCAGTAGTGTATGAATCTTGGACTACTTATGGGAAATAAGCTTTTTATTCCATGTCAAAGTTGGGTGAAATCGACTTAATCGTGTACTCTGTAAAGGATTTTGACAGAGGATTACTCAAAAAGTACACAGTAAAAGTACTTGATATTATTCATGTGGGTAGTCTAGGAGGTACTTAATTCAGTAGTGTATGAATTTTGGACTACTTATGGAAAATAAGCATTTTATTCCATGTCAAATTTGGGCGAAATCGACTTAATCTTGTACACTGTTAAGGATTTTGAAAGAGGATTACTCAAAAAGTACACAGTAAAAGTACTTGATATTATTCATGTAGGTAGTCTAGGAGGTACTTAATTCAGTAGTGTATGAATCTTGAACTACTTATGGGAAATAAGCATTTTATTCCATGTCAAAGCTGGGAGAAATAGACTTAATCATCTCCTGTGTTAGGGATTTTGACAGAGAATTACTCAAAAAGTACACAGTAAAAGTACTTGATATTATTCATGCAGGTAATCTTGGAAGTACTGAGTTCAGTGGTGTATGAATCTTGGACTACTTATGGGAAATAAGCATTTTATTCCATGTCAAATCTGGGAGAAATAGACTTAATCATCTTCTGTGTTAGGGATTTTTGACAGAGGATTACTCAAAAAGTACACAGTAAAAGTACTTGATATTATTCATGAAGGTAGTCTAGGAGGTACTTAATTCAGTCGTGTATGAATCTTGAACTACTTATGGGAAATAAGCTTTTTATTCCATGACAAAGACACAACAAAAAAACGTCCATAACGCGGATGTGTTGTTCCTGGTTGTTGCTCTCCGGGGCTGCACTACACACAGTCACTCCCAGCTCTTCAGTGCCGTTTCATTACGCTTACCGTAAACGTTAGTAGATTCGCGCACTAGAAAAAAATGTGCGGCTGATTTGACCAGGCAAACGCGAACCACGGCTGGCTTGACCGCAGTTGTTTTCCACTCTTACCCCATCGACTCATCATTTGACTGCCATTTCTGCACTTTTCAGACTCATCCATAGGGGGAGGGGGACGAGACTTTCTCATCCATTGGACGAGATTTAATTCCCAGAATGTAAACACAGCGTCTGCCATCTTTGCTAACAGTTTTTTTTTTTATTTATTTATCATTTAAAATACAAACTCTCAATGAGGACAACAATAACAACAATACACATAAAAAAGAACAGGCACAGTGTAGAGTGCAAACCTAACAGTCGGGGAATCATGAAACAAAAAGGTAAATGGTAAATAAATCAAGACAAATAAATAATATACAATTTCTCAGGCAATACACATTCGACATTAAAAAAGAGCAGCAAAAGATAAATTAAATTCAAATATAGTTTAGAAGAGAAGGAGACGAGAAAACTTATACTTACTATATAAGTAAGTATACTATTTTTCAGCATACTTGTTTTTTATCTTTTTAAGGGATGGAAAAGAATAACTTAAACTCATTTATGAAACATGAAAAGGAAGGTTTAGATTTCCTCCATTTTGCACAATGGATATGATATTTACCCAAGAGTATAATAACGTCAATCGTGTCAGAAACAGCCACAGTAAGATGATCTAAATAAAAGAGAATATCATATAATTTAAGAGGCAGTACATCATTATTTTTTAAAGCAATCCAATTATATATGTCACACCAAAAAAGATGTGAAGTGGGACACAGAAAAAACATATGCTCTAGTGTTTCATCTTCTTCATTACAAAAAGCACATTTTTCCACCTCATAACCAAATCTTTTCTTGAGAAATTCTGCCACAGGATAAATTTTGTTTATAACTTTAAAGTGTGTTTCTTTAACTTTAGGTGAAATAGGCCATTTGATAAATTTGGAGTGTGCTTTGTCTAATGTGTTTGAATGAACAGAATCAGATCCCTGCAAAATGACCCTTCTGTCATAACCGTGAAACATTTTAGCTTTCAATAAACTTGTAATAAATTTGTTATTACAATTTTTTTCAGTCAGATTACAAGGTCCCAAAAATAACTTTGGTAGAACTGATGGAGCATTATTGTACAGCATAAAATGTTTTATCAAATCAATCAGAGGCAGTGGAATACTATTACATAACTTGGAATATTCTCTTTGAGAACAGTTTAAATTGTATTTTTCTGTAAATTCTGTGTAGCTTAAAATGACACCATTATCTTCCATTAGATCAGTTATATACACAATGTCTTTCTTAAACCAATCACTTTTAAAGATTGATTTTCGATTCTGTGTTATTACTCTGTTGTTCCATAAAGTTGAGTTATGGGGGGAGAAATTGTGGGTAAATATCATTTTCCAAAAGTGCAGCATTTGCTTGTGAAAATTAGAAAGCTTAATCGGGATCTTATTCACCTCCAAATCACATTTCAAAACAAAGTCCAAACCTCCCAGCTTTTCAAACAAGGACCTAGGAATGTGAAACCACATGGAGTTCGGCTGAGACAGGCAAGATTTTATCCAATTAATTCTAAAAGTACCAACCATTGATTGAAAATCTGGAGCTTTGATGCCACCTTTGTCATACTCCTTTACAAGCTGGGACCTTTTAATGTAGTGTGTTTTATTTCTCCATAAAAATTGGAAAATAACTGTGTTTGCTTTATTCAAGTTTTTGGAGGAAATGTAGAGGGAGTAGCAGGGATAGATCAGTTTGGAGATACCGTCAGCTTTAGATAGAATGGTTCTACCAAAAATAGTTAGGTCTCTGGTTAACCAGCGGCTGAGTGATTTCTTCATGTCCATAATACGGTTAGAAATATTGGTGTCTTCTCTTCTGATTAAGTTTTTGATATCGTAATGCCTAGATATTTAATTTCTGATTCAACCCTAATTGAGGCAATAGAGGAGTCAGAGCTTGTGTGAATAGGGAATAGTTCACATTTGTTTATATTAAGGGCTAATCCTGATGCTTTAGAAAAGGATGAGATGATGCTAAGTGTTTTGTCTACCATCGATTTATCTTTTAGGAAGATGGATGTATCATCCGCAAATTGACTTATTTTAAACTCTTTGTTAAAAATGGATATTCCTTTTATGTCATTTGAATTATTGATTAATAATGTTAACAGTTGTGTTGCCAAAATAAAAAGTTTGGGGGAAATAGGGCAACCCTGCCGAATTCCACGTAGCACTTTAAAACTCGGAGTCATTCCTGGGTTCAAGGAGACCATACTACTGATGTCAGTGTATAGCATTTTAACAATGTCACAGAATTTACTCCCAAATCCTAAGAACTGTAATGTTTTCAAAAAAAAAAGAATGTTCAATGGAATCCAAAGCCTTAAAGAAGTCTAAAAACAAAACATAACTTTCAGTTGTAATATACTCTCTATAATCCACCAAATCAAGAATCAGTCTAATATGATTGTGTATGCTTCTACCTTTCATAAAGGCTGACTGACACTCATCCACTAGATTTGATAATCCCATATCCAATCTGTTTGAGTATACATGAGCAAGCAACTTGTAGTCGTTACATAATAAGGTAATGGGTCTCCAATTATCCAACAATAATTTATCCTTCTTAGGTTTTGGAATTAAAGTGATAACACCCCTTTTCATGGTAGGAGACAAATGACCAGATGAAATGCATTCCAAGAGTGCATAAAACTCTACTGTCAACCCATCCAGACCTGGCGACTTTCCCTTTGACATTCGCCCAATTGCTAAATCCAACTCTTCAATTCTCAGACTGTCCTCCATTAATTGCCTAAAATTCACGTCCATTGTTTTGTTATATTCTTTAATTTTTTCAAAGAGCATGTGACAATCTTCCTCTGAAAAGTTGGATTCATATAATTTTTTATAGAAATGTCTTATTTCTTCATTGATTTGGTTTTGGTTGTCAGAGTTCACATTATTAATAATTAACTTACTGATTTTCTTTTTCGATTGCCTTTGTTTTTCAAGACCAAAAAAATAGGAAGTATTTTTTTCACCCTCCTCAAATCTTTGCTAACAGTTACGACCGGCTCTGGCCCTTGTAAACTAAAAAAGAAGACAATAACAGAATGTAGTTTTCAAACTGATATTGCTGCGAGGGAAAAGACCAGCTTTTTGGCAGTGGTGCGGCCAGAATTAGCGCCTGAGGAACTTTTTGTGGGCACTTGAATGTGCGCCGCAGACTCTGGTTAGTGACTACACTCGGCTGCGAAGCTCCGGCTGCATGCACTGCGGCTTGCCGATTCACAGAGCAACTCGGCCTTGCGGCAAAGGTGTCAGCGGGCGCCGGCATGGTGGATGAAGGAAACTGGATAAAAAGTGAGTATTTTGTTTTATATTTAATTTTACCACCACATTTGTCCATGTTTATATATAACGCCAGCTGAACTAACGTTAGCATCTCTACAGTTCATTTACATCTATGCTACTGTAAGAACAGATACTTTGATTCACTAAAGTTATGCTCGTGTTTTTCAGACTGTAATATCACCTAACAGCTTACCGTCAACTAGTGGAGTAGATCCAGAGAGACTGGGGAAAGACGATCATCTTTTTTTACCTGCCTGTGTTGTTCAGAAGAAGATACTCAGCTTCTGAAAATCAGTACTGTGTCTATGAAGACGTGAGAAGTTAATTCTCACGATGAGCTATAATAAGTTGTAAGTTGTATATATGTTGTGGTTTATTGTCTAGCCCTTAGTGTTCCTCCATTAGGGTGTTATTAGATGAAAAGTGATTTAATTTGTAGAAAACAATTTACTGATGAAAAGTGCATAATTTTTAATGTGTTCTAATCTAACTTGTTTAGTATAGAAACAACAAAATCAGTAAAAAAAAAAAAAACTTTATTATTCACAATGGACAATGTTTTACCATCATATTCAAGAGTACAAATTAAAATAAACTAGGAGCCAAATCTAAAAGCATGTCAAACACAATATGCAAACAAAAAATAAATAATGAAACATGTAGAGCGGTGTCAGAATCTGATGTAGCTGGAGGAGTCACAGTGGTGAAGAGGAGCAGTGTGAAGATTTTCTCCAAGATCTGATTAAACCACGTTTCTCCTGGAAAGGACAAGGAATACAATTACACATAAAATATGAACAAAGATTTGACTTAAAACAAACCTTTCAGCAAAATATGCCAACTGGGTGAGCTGTGAACATTCTAATGTGGTCAATGACAACATTGTCTGTAGGGCTGGGCGATTTTATCGATTCTGCGATATATATCGATTTATTATTTTCCCAGAAAGTATCGATTTTTCAGCCACGAATATCGATACATTAAGTCCCATTCAAATCTCCTGTGTTCCGCCTGGCATGTTCTTGCAGGAAGAGTGATTAGGTCAGCCAGCCGCTAGTGTTGCTGTAGAGCATTTATAGCAAGTGACCCGTCTTGGGGCCCCTCTTGGGGCAGCTGTGGCCTAGTGGTTAGGGCTTCGAGCTCGAGACCGGAAGGTAGCCGGTTCAATCCCCGACCAGTCCGCAGCTGAAGTGCTGTTGAGCAAGGCACCTAACCCCCTCACTGCTCCCCGAGCGCCGCTCACTGGCATGGCAGCTCACTGCGCTGGGTTACATGTTCTACACCTCACTGTGTGTTCACTAACTCACTGCAGAATTGAATTTCCCCTTGCGGGACTTAAAGGGTTCTTAATCTAATCTAATCTTAATCTAATCTTAATCTAATCTAATCAAACGCCGATGTCTCCCCTCTTCCTGTTTACTCATTGAGAACGAGGAGATACAAGAAAATAGCGGCGAACATAAGTCCAACACTTTCGTGCTTAAAAGCAGATGTGTGGAAGCACTTCCGGTTTAAAAAGAAGAAAGTAACGCAGTTTTTCATGCCCTGTCACCGGAGTCCAGCCACTGTTTAGCAGTTGCTCCGTAAGTCGTTAGCATCCGTGTACAGTCAAACTGGAGCGGTCTGTTTATGAAACGAAAAGAGCAGTGCTACAAATAACCAACGTACCTGTGTAATAAAGGGGCCACTATGTGAAACTGGAGATAGAAGACCTAATAAGGGCAGGAGGTGATGTATAGTAGGATGGCCAAATATCCTATAATATGTATGGTCTTGCTTACTGTTAGGCAGTGCTTCTTAGGATTTTGGCTGAGGCGCTCCCAAGCAACTGCAGTGCCTGGAATTGACACTTCAATTAAATTCAACAAATTCAAGAAGAAGAAAAGGAAAATCCCATGCATGGGTTTATTTAAACAGAAGAAGTGAAACTGCAGATGAAAAGAGATGTTGAGAAGTTGAGATTAATAGTGTGCACACATGGTAAATAAGTCTATCAAAGGATAGATAATTGTGAAGAAGCCTGGCCAGGCAAAGAAATTTTGTAGGAAACAAAACGGTATATAAATGGATCGATCCTAAAATAACTGCGAGCAGAAGATGATAAGTAGTGAAAACATAAAAAAAAAAAAAAAAAATTAACATTTTCAGTTAAAGTCGACTCATAAAATTAAAGTTGAGATTTATTAAGATTTAAACATTTGGCCTAAGTGTTGTCTTGTGTTGTTCTGTTTTGTTCCTTAATGTTTTCATGTGTGTGGCTGGTTTGTGTTTTGTGCATGTTGACGTGAGCTCAGTCAGAGTTTGTGTGAGGAAGAAAAGTGTGTTAGTTTGCATGAAGCTGTATAGAATTGCATGAGAAAATTGTCTGTTACTGTGTGTTTGGATTGTGGATGATAATTATGTGCTTTTGGGGTTTTGGATGTTGAAGAGACCAGTATAAAATGATAAAAAAAATTGTTTGTTTATATTTAGCTGAACTTATTATAGTATGTATGATATCGAGCTATTGAGAAATGGTGAATGAACTGTTTCTAATGGCGCTTTTCCACTAGCTCTAGGCTACACGGCACTAAACGGCACAGTTTAGTTGTGTTTCCACTACAGAGAACGTACCTTCTCAACGTGGGCGTGGTTATCGCAACACAGCTACAACGCGGTTGCGCGAAACTGCTGTGATGTCTTATACGCGTGACACACACGCACATAAACAATGGAGGACGTGGAGTTCTGCTGCTCGGTCTGTGGCATTTGTTCACACACAGAAGAGAAGATCGCCAGAAAAAGCTACAGGCGGCAAGAAGAAATACTGTGGAGGAGTACAGAAACGTTTGGGAAGTCATACAACATGAAACTGAAGAGGAGATGTTACGAGACGACGAGTGAGGGTAAGCTAAATATAGTTGCTATCGCTAACTAGCTCATATACAGTACTGTGCAGAAACGCTGTTGTTTTTTTGAGTATGTAATACTCAAGCATGTCTTGAATAAACCTGGCGATTTACCAGTAACATTAATTAAGGTTCCACTCCAGTATTTACAGAGCTGTGTTATTGTTCAAGTGTAAGGGTAGATCACACTAAATACTTGACAACTGTAGAGGATGTTTTTTTAAACAACAAAAAACTGCATACACATATTCTAAATGTGTTCCAGTAAAGTGAAATAGAAATAATGATCCTCTATTGTCATTATGGCATTGCTCAAGCAACAAATCTAATGGTGGCCTAAGACTTCTACATAGTACTGTACAAGTGTACAGCGTAGTAATGACCAAAAGCTACCTCTATTTTTGGTATTCTGGTATTAACGTAAGCATGCTGCCTGTGTGTTTCAGATGGTTCTGTCACTCCTGAAAAGGAATGACTGTGATGTCCAGCTGGTGAAATCCATGGTGGTGACCTGCTGTGCTCTGCATAACCTGTGTGAAAATCATGGTGAGCATTATGACACTGAATGAGATGCACACACAGCAGCTACAGTGGTTGAACCTGTGGTGGCAGTGGCACAGGGTGTAGAGGAGGGCAGAGATGCATGCGAGGGCCTGATGTGTCACTTGTGAATTTGTAAAATGCTTTATTATTGTACTGTTTTTCACTGAATTACAAATAAAAGTTTGTACTTTCTGCAGAGATGTCTCCTTTTGTCTGTGTACGTTTGGTTTGTAAAGGCTGCCACAATTAAAAGAAAACGAAAAGAAATACGCATGACGTAATCACATAAGTCACATTGTTGTTTATTCAAACAAAAAAACACAGCAAACCAAAGTTAAAGTGCAACACAGCAAATCAAATAAACTGTACATAGGTGGTGGAGTCCTAGGACAGGAGGGAGGAAATAGGTCACATGCTCCTGCCACCTATTGCCTGGACAAGCTGCCCAAGCACTCAAAGAAATGTGTGGTTGAACGCAGCACTCTCGTGGTGTGGCGGTCACGTTGTGTCCGGTTCCACTCCTGCTACTGAACATCATCCACCTGAAGCTCTGCTAGGACAGCTGTGTGCTTCTTTTTCTCTTCCCTACATAACACTATAGAGAAGAAGAAAGGGGTTATTAATCAAACCGTTAAGGAAATACACAAATGCTGTAAATCTGTAATGATTAGTGGCGTGGACCCGAAAGCAGACGGAGACGGAGGTGACTATTTCAAAACAATATAAATTTATTTACAAAAGTGTATAACAAAAAGCGACTTCCCAAACGTGGGAAGCGATAGGGGATAGATGGAGGAATAGGAGGAAAATTGTCCTTGCAGCTACTGCGGGGGTGACTCGGCAGGTCGGCGTAACTCCAGAGTGGAAACAACTCACGAACGTGGCACAGGAGATCCCAGGAGAATAGGGAGACCGGAACAGCCAAGGAATTGAAGACCAGCAGGAGACGTGACGACCTGGAGCGGAGACGAACGGGTAAGTAACTTTGTGAGGTAAGTACAGCGAGAGAGCTAGCAGCATGTCTTTACCCATGTAAGTTCGAAAACGATCTGACACCGGTGAGGAGAAATGGCTCCGCCTTTAAGCCCCGCTGATTACACATCTGGTGCAGGTGAGGAGGAGCCGCGCAGGTGCAAGTGATCACCGGTGTCTGGGAACTGGGTCAGCCACGCCCCCTGCAGAGTCAGAGGAGAGGGAAAGAGCAGCAACCACAAAAACAACACTAATAATAAAATTGAGGAGAAGGTGCAGGTGGAATCGTGACAAAATCATGTTAATTATTTCTTACCAGTTGCACAGAGCCACAGACTGAAACACCCTAAATGAAGGAGCTTTATCCTTATTATTATCCTTTATTCCTCCCTGCAGCTGTTAGCTCTCAGTAGACAACATATAACCACGCTCCTCATCCCATGTGCAATATACCGTCTTTTTACAAAAGTGCAATATAGACATATAATATCCGATGCTCATTCTCTGTCTATAATGTAAATATCGAACCCATACTGTAAATTCTGGTCTAGTCTGTTTTAAAGGGGAAGTAAGTAGTTTATAGTGACATCTAGAGGAGAGGCTGAAATTTACAACAAAGACCTGCTGCTCTGCTCACCCCCTCCCTTCCCTGAGCACTACGGTATCCGCAGCTGGTCAAATGTTGTCCTCGTCGTCTTTCTCCGTGTCAGCAGATGAGGTTCGTGAGGCGAGGGAGAGGGCGAGCTACCGCGGCCGTAGCAGACGAAGCGGAGAGAGAGGAGGCGGGACTTCCGCTACAAGTTAAGAGACGCTTGATTTGTTCTCTCGCGTTTGTCCTTACAGGCTCCCGTAGAAACATGGCGTCTCGCTGCTAACAGTGGCTATGCAACCACGGCCCGCGACCATGTTATTTTAAATGACTTTTTGAAACACTACGAAAATGAAACAAAGAATATTATACAGCGACTACACAATCCAAGAGCACATAATATGTATACAAAAATGGATTTTGGGTAATATAAACCCATAAATACTACATATTGCCCCTTTAACATGTAAAAACATCACGTTACACGGTAGTAAGTCTAATTCATGACTTTTTTTTTTCTTTTACAGGTTTACGTAATGTTTTGTTGTAGGTACGTTGTCTCATGTAAACAGACGGACAGAGATTACCGACACACATGATGTTACTTTTATTATGTCTTGTTTAAGTGAGTTTATTATCAGCAGTAGTTAAACGTTGCTCTCAGGCTGAAAAAAAAACACTTTTACCGTTGGCGTGCAGAGTTGTTGGCGTTGCTGTGTACGCCGCGAGCGGACATCGACTCCCGGTAAGACCTGCTCGTTACGGGCGGCATCGTCCAGCTCGCTCTGTATGTTGTCGTCTCCGACTAAACACAGGACAGTCTGGACCTCGTCGTTGGACCATGGAATGTTCTTATGCAGAGTCGCCATGTCGAAGTATTTGCACGCTACTATTTTTTGAAAAATTGTGGATTTGATTCCTGCATCTTGTGTCGCGCTCATGACGCACCCATTGACGACACTTCTGGCCAATCAGTGGCCGGCAGTTTTGACTAATCAGCGCATAGTACCTGCATAGTACCTGCGCCACTGACTTGGAACCACGACAGGGCAGGTACTAAAAATAGTACCTGGTTCCACGTTCTAAGCTAGTGGAAACACTCGCTAAACCGTGTAGTGTAGCGCAGTGCCGTTGAGAGTCGGGCCGGTGGAAAAGCGCCATAAGAGCTGATTTCTAATGCTGAACAAGAGGAACAGCTTCTGTGGGGAGAGTTGAACAGGCTGGACTCACAGAGAGATGGAGAGATAGAGAGATAGAGAGATAGAGAGATAGAGAGATAGAGATAAGGGGGGTTTCAGAAGTAAGGAGTAAGATTGTGAAAAGTAGTGACAAGGGAAAGAAAGTCAAGATATGATGGAATAGGAATAGGAAAATAATAATAATAACAGCAATGATAAATTAAGACATTAAATAAATAAATAGATAGATAAATAATAGGAACTGTCTATGTTGTTGAAATAAATAAATAATAGTAAATAATAATAGAAAATAATAGGAAAACAACAGTAATAATAAATTACCACATTAATTAAATAAACAACAGGAACGGTGTATTTTGTAATAAGAACTACATACCAACACACAAGTGATTTATAATTGTTTAAATAGGGTTAAAATGGAAGCTGAGCCGCATGATTTGAATCTCTGAAAGAGCAGGATTTCTCGTCACTCTGGAGACAATGACGGGTTGTTGGAGCGGAGTTGGCTCAGCTGTGGAACTTTGATTTTTTGTCTGTGTTTTGCTATGTAAATGTCCATGAAATGGTTAATGTGAGGAGGATTGTTTTTGACGAAGTGTCCCTGATGAAGACACTAAGTCCTTAACGGCTCCCATAGTTTTTAGGATGAATTTGTGACATGATTTTCTTTCGTTTCAAATGGCTTTGTCTCATTATAGATAAGGAGGGTTCTGTGTGGATGTGGTTGATGTGATGTGAAAATGACTGAAGTGGTTATAAACTAACACATACATCTGTATTTATAAATATTGAATTTGACTTTATGAAGTAACATTTGGACACATAATTTACAATAAGACTCAGGAGATATCAGAGGTCAGGAGAGAGAGAAGTAATGGGGGACGCTCTGTTTCTTCTCTAGCTTTAAATAAACTCAAGCACTGCCTAGAAGAAATATCTCCTGATGATTTCTGATATTAGTACAGAACAAATTATATACATTTAATAAAGGTATAGTGGATTGACTACCCTGATCTAATCCCTGACTCCACTAACAGACCTGACTGACTGATAAGGAAAGAATACTGCAGAAATAACTGAGTGTCTGTGTGAGAGTGTGTCTCTGTGAGTAATGTGAAGAGTGTCTGGAAGAATATGAGTTTGTGCTGAAAGTTATTTGAAGTGTGATGATAATTAAATTAATGTATGGAAAAAGTTTGAATGAAAAGAAGTAAGTGCTTATTTGGGAATGGTGTTCTGCTTCAAGGTGTTTATGATGGTGTTGACATTTATTACTTTTATTTGTGAAGTTAAGACAAATACAGTGGTCATTTACAGCTGATTGGATTAAAATCAAAAGGTAGATTAACAGTGTATCACTGTTTAGTGACTCGAGTTTTTGTAAATGTTGTAATTTACTGATGAATAGGGTGTAAATTAGCAGCTGGACAATTAATGTGTAGCTGGAATGGCTGTTTTGGGTGCAGCCTGGAGCAGTGTACTCTTCGCTGGCTTAGTGAGAAATGAAACTTGAGGACTCTCTGTGAAGTAGGAGGGGCTATCCATGTTATCCTATCATCTTGTTCTCTGACATTTGGTCACCACCCCCAGTCCTGCTGTGAGGCCTCAGTCTCCTCTAAAAAACTTGGAGGAGGGACCTAACACGATCAAAGCCACTGTAAGCAAGTTGCACACACGTGATTCAAAAGTGGAGAGGTAGTAATGACATTTGGGTAAATAAATTCAAATTGAGCATTTTTAGCAGATTTAAGATATATGCAAGTAGATTGGTATGAATTCTCATATTTAAACTGATTCTCATAATTGATTGTATTTTGCTGTAGAATTTAAACATTTACCAACTAATGCCTAGTTTGAATAAAATAAGGTATTTCATTTATAAGTTTACAGGAATAAATATCAAGATGAATTGAAGGTCTTTAAGAAACATCCTGACCTCATGAAGGACAGTCAAAATATGTCAGTAAAATGGGAGAACAGGTCTAATGGATTAGAATTTATCTGGCCAAAAGGAGGAACATTTGATTTAAATATGTGTGGACATGTAAGTACAAAATAAAGATGATAAAGTATAGGTAAAACTGTAAAAAGTAAAACAATAAAAATAACAATTAGAATTAGGTTTCTAGGTTTCTTCAATGCAGAAGGCCAACAATACAGAAATAACACCAGAACAGGGTTGGCTGTATTCAAAACTGAATTAATGAAGAAGAAAAAAACTCAAAGAGGATTGCAGGATTGTATCAATTTTAATCAACATTAATGAGATTTAGATTAACAAATCAAAGCTAAACATCTTCTCAATTTACTGATTTTCTTACAGGTTATTCTGATATAACGGACTGCTTCAAGTCTAGAAGTGACAAATCATAATACTTGATTCCAATAATAAAAAGCCAAATACAGAAATTTTAGATTGTTATACTGCACGAGATGAAACCTAAGAGGGAAAGAGGTATTTGGACAAATTTGGAAGCTGCTGGTCAACAACCTGAGAATTATATTTAAAGACAGGTTATGATCTATAATACAAACCCAACATACACCCACCAGATAGACTTTCTCCTGGTTGGTTGCTATATTTTCTTAATTAAAGGTACTGAGGGTTGTTATGTACCGTACACTTGACCTTGTGAGGCTGATGTCCAGACTGCCAGACATTCATGAAGGGGCAAGTGAGTGGCTGAGAATATGTTCTCAGCCACTCACTTGCCCCTTCATGAATGTCTGGAGTAAAAGACAGTGGAAGAAAATCTTGACACTTGAAGGAAAGAAGGCTGTGTGGACTTGTGTTCTTGGAACATCAGCAGTGGAGAACCTACTGCACTCCAAAGGCAAAGGCTGGATGATGATTCCTATTGAAGTTCAACCTTTATCAAAAGGTGGTATGGAGAGGATTACGAGGCGAATCTCCCACTAAAAAGACACAGAGGTGTTGAAGAGCGAACACATCTCTGTAACATATTTGCACTGCCTCACTTTGCATCTCAGTTTTGAGAAGTGACAATAAATGCAAGAAAAAGACTGAAGTTCCAGTGATGAATGGTGACGCTGACAATTTCACTTACAGCGATGAACAATGACGAAGTGATGCTGCCACATCTGTGCTGTGGATGTGGTGAGATTGGACACATTGTGAAAAACTGCATAAGTTCACAAGTTGACCCTGATTGGAAGGAATGTGGTTATGGAGCTCAGCCTGCGCAACGTGAAGGTGTTAGTCCAATAAATTTGTGGGGAGCATATTTCTATAAGGGGGAACTTTTGAAAATGTGGCGACCAAAATGCCAAATTTGGCTTCTGCCCAAAGTTACATCAATCGATTGTGGGAAGAACTGTGTGGAAAAAGTACAAGATTCTGGTTTTCTCTACTGGGGATGTATGTTTGTGGTTCATGATTGAATTTTAAATTATTCTTATTAAACTATTGTACAATCACAGTAGGGATGTCACGGTTAACGGTGTAACGGTAAACCGCGATAACATTTTTGACGATAATAATTACCGTCTTCATTTCCAAAAAAATTATTATCTTTGTGAAGGCACCGTGAGCCTTTCCAGCGTCTCCGTCTGCTGAAGTTGCCGCGCAGGCGCACTCTGTAGCTTACAACCTGATGTTCAAACTTTATCGAAGCTGGAATCATGGCCAAAGGAGGAGACGACAGCCCTCAGGACATATACGTATATGAAAACTCTCCCATAACAGTATAGCGCAGTCCTGGCGTCACGTCATCATCTCAGACAACTACCGTGTGTGTCCTGCTCTCTTTCAGCCGCTGAATAATCCATCTGTTTGTTGTTTTTGTGACGATGAACACTGCTAACACGTTAGCATAAAGATTGCTAGCTTAAAATGCTAACAGTCAAACCACCAGCAGTCTCTGAGCTTTCGCTATCATTGTGAAGATGTTCAGCCACAGACAATTAGTGTCATGTTCTCCTTGTCTTCCTTTGTCAAACAAAGCTTTTGTTGATGACTGCTTTGATGACAATCACGCTTTAATTTCGCACTGCACACACACACACTGCACACATAAGCACAGGAAAGTTCTATGCACTATCTCGCCCCTCTCTCTCGCTCTCTCTGTACTGCATATTAATTAGCCATGTGTATTCTCCGTGATCGTCAGCTGATTGGCTGAAAAAGCAACAAAAGCTCTGGAATGTGAGATCGCCACACCCAAACTAGGAGTGATTCACAGCGGTAAAACAACCTTAATTCAAACACAAAGTTTATGGTTTTAAGACCCACAATACTGTGTCAATAATGTTAACATATTCACACACTTTTTAAAAAATACCGCGATAATACCGAAAACCGAGATAATTTTGGTCACAATAACCGTGAGGTTCAATTTTCATACCGTGACATCCCTAAATCACAGGTGTACATTTATTGGTTAAGGAAAGTGGTGAGGTTGTGATGAAGACTATTTTATGGTAATGGGAGAAATTCATTTGATCCCAAATATTAAGAGCAATTGATAAAAGTTTTATTACGTTTTTTGTTCCCCTGTGCAACACTATGTTTAAAGTACGATGATGTAATGATAAAATAGTAAGTTGGAATTAGGTTCAATGTGATTTGTCATTGATTAATTTAGTTTAGGATTCGCACAGTTGGAATCTGTGCGAGGGGGGAATAATGGAAATACATTTTGGAACAATTAAATAAATTCAATGAATATTTGAACCTGAATATTTTCATATAGACATATTCAGGGCTGGCCTGTCATCAATCAAAGTTTGCTTCAGATCAGAGCAGGATTCACAAAGTTGTAACAGTTTGTATTTTTGTCGCAAAAATACGACTTTGCTTTGTTGCGATGGCAATGCCATTGAACGATTCATCATCATATTGTACATGCATCATCTACCATGGGTTTTGAGTGTTGTCAGTAATTTTGAGTGTGATACGATGATCTCTGTAAAAGTTATTCCTAAATTCTTGAATAAACTTTTTTTTGTATGTTTTCTGTCACCTACAGGAGGAGCTGTTTTCAAAACTCATTGTTTTTTCATAGTCACCTTCAGTAACAACCCATAATCACTCATAGCAAGTTTGGTTCTGATCGGACCTTCTGTTGTAAAGTTATAGGAGTTTTGTTGTCTGAAAGGGAGTTTCCGCCCGTTCACCGTACGGGAGTTCTGACATCGCTCTTTACTACGGCCAGTCGGGCGCATACCGCTTCCACGCTGGAGAGTTACGTGCCATTGAACGCTGTTTACTATTACGCCGTGCCTTCGGAAAGCATCGTCTGTAAGTCCCATGCCTGTGTAATGTTTGTGATGAAGACATACGTGCGTGTGGATTATAATTGTGTTATACAATGTTAGCTTGCGCTCTTTGTTAGCTAACCGGAAGTAAGCCAGTATCACCGGTGCTCATTAGCCGGCTCGTTTAAGCAGGAATGTGTTTTATTTATATATACTGCTTTCCTGCAGATCTGGGGCCTGTTTCACAAAGCAGGTTCAACAAACTCTCAGTCTAACCCTGAACTCTGAGTTGATCTACTCTGAGTTGATCTACTCTGAGGTAGGAAACTCTGAGTTTTCTGTTTCAGAACAGCCGATTTGAGGTTAGTTTGTTCTACTCGGAGTAGTTTCACCTCGAGTTAAGCGCGTGTACCACAAGTCTAAAAAGACAGCATCAATGGAGCCCCATTTCGACGAGTCACCATGGCAACAGGGAAGCGGAGGGCTCCGTTCTTCACCCTAGTGGAGTTGGAAATATTAATGCGCTCATACGGTGAGTTTGAGAAACTTTTTTAGAAGGAAGTGTAACCCTGGATTTCTACTGGACGCTTTACAGCCGGTGGCACGGTCGCCGTTGCAAATCGCTTCCATTCTAATCAATGAGAGCATTTCCACTGGGCGCGCTGCGGAATGTCTCAGCAGCGCCCCAGAAGTGGCTCGCCACGCCGCAGCGCTATCGATAGGTAGCAGTTCTATTTTTGCCGTTGCTGCTGCTGAACCTCGTAAATTTCAACAGAGCAGTTCGCACCAGACAGGAAAAGCGACACAGAATCAAAGTAAAACATTTACGCCCCCCTTTCAAAATAAAACACAATACACAGGTCATATAGCCTGTCACAACTTCACATCAACATTACGTCGTGACCAGTGCTGCCAGCCTCAACAGTCAATTAATCAGAGCGTCTCAGAGAGTCATAATGTACGACGAGAGACTGATTGTTGAAGTGGAGAAACATAAAATCATTTATGACACCAGATCAACAGTTCTTCCACGTCAGAGAATGAAAAGAAGCTATGTTGTTGTTGTTTCCTTTATACACACAGTCTATCGTGGGATCTTGCGAACTTGCGTCCGTTCAAGATTATGGTGCGATCTTCTGTGAATACCGCTGGCTCCCAAGGCACCACGCCGCTGCCATAGCGCGCCTGGTGGGGATTGACGCTGGGCAGAGGACGACGCAGAACCGCGCCGCTGACATTCTGGGGCTGTAACGCGTCCAGTGGAAATCGTCCTTTGCACAATCACAATAATATTACGTGGGGAAACTGCTTGAGTGGTAGACTATTCATTTATTTAATTTAGGTGTAATCCCGCGGGGGAGTTGGCAGCAGTTTAAGATGAAACATAAAAACATTGTTCAAACAGGTAAGATCTCTTCATAATCTCATGGGATTACCTCATTTTGATCATGTTCTTCATTGTAAAGTAAATATTAAGTGGCTGTTTTATCCCCAACATAACCCTGTTTTTACACACATAAATGATTTATCATTCTTTATATCATGTTCAAGTGCTCTGCATCTCCGACATTCTATAAAAAACTCCCATTTGTTAAAAAAAAAAAAAAAAAAACGCAGCGCAACACACAATTTCTGCTGGGATGTGAGAGTGTGACTCCGGTTGGTAATGTTGAAAATGTAAGGACGGAATTAGGTTTCTAATGTAATGTTTCTAACTTCTAATGTAGACGGCAAAACAGACGTATAATTATACTACGCCAAAACTCGACTGCTGACTGAATGAATGAGGAAATCAAATAACGTGTGTGTCTGAAAGAGGGCGGAGACAAAGAGAAACTCAAGGTTTGTTGAAGAAAACCTGCCAGCAAGCAGGTTAGGTTCATGGCGTATGTTGCCAGGGTAACTGACTCAGAGTTAAGCTGAACTGGCTTTTTGAAACCGAAAAACCAGAGTTTCCCTCATTTCAGGGTTAACAGACCAAGGGCCTGATTTACTAAAGCTTTGCGCGTGCAAAAACGTGTGCAAACTGGATTGCACACGCAGATTAGCGTTGATGCTGATCTACTAACAGGGTGCAATGAGGAGTGCGTCCCTCAGCACTCGCAACCCATTTAGCGTTCTTGCCTTAATGCATATGCAATATGGGGGGTTTACACGCTATTTTGCGTGTGAGAGGAGGAGAAAATGTAAATATGTTATTTTAGCACGCGCAAAGTGATTTATCAAACCTGAAACTGATTGCGGTGTTTATTTTTGCGTCTATATTTAGCACGTTTGAAAGGCAGGTCTTAACTGGCACACCAGTGCGCGCACATGGCTGCCGTTATTTATAGTTATATTTGTAAATCAGGAAATTACGCTTTTCCAGAGCATGTTCAACTACGCGTTCACAGATGACGCACATCTATTTCTTATTTGGTATATCTGAATAAATTAAATATAGATATCCATAGCAGGATAAATGCGTGTTTTTACTGGTATGGGCTTACCTTGGTCTGCAGTTTGAGGTTAAAGGAGGGGTCGTACCTATGTTCCCCGGTTAAGACCGGTGGAACGGGGAACCCCGCTTTACCTTAACGGGTCCAGCTCTAACCTGGTCTACTCTCGGTGCACGGCGAAGCGCAGGTGGCACAGTGCGCACACGTCACCAAAACCTCACAGGCAGGTTACCCTAACTCTAACCCTTCCAGTTCCAGACACATTTAAATGCAATAAATAATCACAACAATCACTATTTAATGTTACTATCTGAATCAGCTATAGATATATCATCTATATCGATTGTTCCGTCGCCTCTGACGTCAGATCAAAGGCTGTTGGCACGCGTAATGGAAACTCAGCCTGACTGACTGAACAGAGATGAAACCAGGGACGGACTGGGACTAAAAAGCCGTTTTGATGATCCGCTTTTTATTATTTACATATTGACAAAAAAGTGACTCATCCATTGAAATTAGACCTATGTGTAATCTTGAAACAGCAGAACTCGCTCCCTGGCAGCTGTCAGTGAGCTGCAGGTGAGTCGGGAGGAGAGCGCAGCCCCTTCTTCTTTTTCTTTTTTTAACAGCAACATCCATTGTCCATAGTTTTCTTTGTTTGATATGTCAGGTAATGATGGAGCTGTCCAAAATACCGACGCAGGATTAAAATAATAATCGTTCGCCAGAGCCCACTCTCCTTGTTGAGAACACTCAACACTGTCAATTGCGTTCAGTGACCAGCTCAGCAGTTCCATCATGAAGTGGTTGTTGTTCCGTAGTGTCTCGGTTAACAGAACTCAGTTTTATACGTCTAACATAAGCACATTTCAATGTCAGCTGGTGCTATCCTTCTCCATTTTATCTCAATACAGTGTCTACTGATTTCTGACTGTGACCTTTATCCACATTCTTCCCGGGTCATCCTGTAACAATTAATAATCATGGTTACATACTTTTTTTTTAATGCACTCTGTGTTGCTGAATTTCTGATCTCCTCTTCATTCCACTGTTTGACACCCGTGACCGACATGGTCAAGGATTTTAATGTAGTTTGTACCTTTCTCTGCCTGAAAACAATGTTTCCTCTCAGATTGTGTCCCTGCTCTCTAGCTGGGAGAAGTATTTGAAGGTTGTGAGGGAGGCTTTTATTGGCCACTCTGTACATAATCTGTGCCGTGCGGTAGTGTATGAAATCATAAAGTTTGAGTATTCTTAATTTGATAAATAATTGATTTGTATGTTCTCTGTAACTGGCATAAAGTATAATTCTCAGAGCCCTTTTCTGGAGTATTAGCAGTGGGTGCGTGTTCCCTTTTTAAGAGTGTTCCCAGACTTCTGCACAATATTGAAGATCAGGAGAGATTAGTGTGCGATACAACAGATAAAGTGCTTTCTGGTTAAGTAGATTTTGTACCTTCCACAGTATGG
This sequence comes from Microchirus variegatus, assembly GCF_963457635.1. Taxonomy (NCBI): domain Eukaryota; kingdom Metazoa; phylum Chordata; class Actinopteri; order Pleuronectiformes; family Soleidae; genus Microchirus; species Microchirus variegatus. The sequence continues at coordinate 25,211,418 of NC_139802.1, read as the reverse complement.
ACACACTCCTGGCCAGCTTACTTTTTAAGTATCTTATGTATGGCTTCCAACTTAACATTTCATCAATAATCACGCCCAACACTTTGTTCTCACTAACCCTTTCAATTTCCACCCCATTAACATGAATATTGATACTCTTCTTGTAGCCTTTTCTCCCATATAGCATATATTTAGTTTTCTCTAAGTTAATGATAGTTTATTTATGTTGAACAACATTATAGACTGGCCATTAAATTATTGACTGTTTCCACTAATTGATTCAAATCATCCCAAAGTAGAAGATATTTGTGTCATCTGCGAATAATATTAATTTCAGAATATTGGATACTTTGCATATGTCATTTATATATAGTATAAACAGTTTTGGAATGAAAGTGAGAAAGTGCGTTTACGCGTTAGCGTATTAACGTGTTAATTCCACAAATTAATCATCCTGCGGAAACGCATTCATTTTGACAGCCTTAGTAAAAATGAAACAAAACAATTACGATTTGAAAGTCAAGATGTAAGACTTTATTGGCTGCACTTTCTTCAAAACTCTACAACAACTTTGGAGTTAGAATGATGGACAAAAGGCAGTAGAACAAGATGGTGGTCACAGGATCAGATTTAATAACTGGCCATGGTCCTCTCCAGCCAGTCATTAAGGATGCAGACCTGTGAATAAGAGACAGAGAGAAAAGTCAACAGCAAATATGACTGATTTAACTGGCCACATACAAACTGTGGGTAAAATGTATTGATAAATGTTGAAAATAAAGATATACCTTGGCGTAGACACCAGGATGGTCCCTCTCAGCACATCCATAGCCCCAGGACACGACACCCTGCAGCTCACCGTTGCACACAACTGGGCCACCAGAGTCACCCTGACAAAGAAAATAAAGAGCGTAAACTCACACTGAAGATTCATAACAAGTATTTCATGCCTTTGTTTCTGTATTTCCTCCTTGAATGCTGATTTACATACCTGGCAAGAGTCCTTGCCTCCCTCCAGGTATCCAGCGCAGAACATGGCATCAGTGATCATGCCAGGGTAGGAGTTGTTACAGTCTCTATCAGACAGGATGGGGATGTTCAGGCACTGCAGCTTGTTCTTGTCAGCGGCTACAATGTGTGATACAAAAGTATGTGAGAAAAGTGATTGTGGAAAACATTTTTACACAAAAATAATCAAATTTCACTCACAGGAGCTCATGGTGTTGCCCCAGCCAGCGACTTTGCACATGGTGCCAGCAGGAGCACAACTGGTGGGCAGAGCCACAGTCTTCACATACTGGTTGAGGGTGGCGGGCTTGCTCAGCTTGATCAGCATGACGTCATTGTCAATGTTGTACGAGCTGTAGTTGGGGTGACGGATGACACGGGACGACGAGATGAACTGCTCGTTTCCCTCTGTGACCCTGATGTTGTGCTCGCCCAGACGCACCTCAACACGGCTGGAGTGGACAGAGAGAGAGAGAGAGAGAGAGAGAGGATCATTTGCAGCTGAATGTCATGATGCTGCTCAAAATCATATTGATTCCTGCATGTATTTAATTCCCTCATACTATCAAAGAGTGACATACGACTTGTAGCAGTGGGCAGCAGACACAACCCAGTTCTCGTTGACCAGGGAGCCTCCACAGAAGTGGTAGCCAGAGTTCAGAGACACTGTATGGGCCTGGGAGTATGGCTGGCACTCATACCCTCCGACGATCTTGTCGTCCTCAGTGGCAACTGAGAAACACACAGAAAACCAACCAGGCAGTGAAGTAATGTACGTGATGATTCACTTATTTAAAAGTCAACAAACACAAAGACAAATGCTTACAGGCAGCTCCGATGAGCAGAACAAAGACCAGAAACATCATGGTTGCTGTGTGATCCTGTTGATGACAGGACTTCACCTGGTTTATATAGAAAGAAACCCCCCCTTCTCTACTTAACACGCCTCCTTCTTTAGTTTTGGACGAATCAGGGTCTCGGAAATGAAAAAACCTGTATCCCAGAAAAGGATATTTTTTTTTTGACTGCAGCGGACTTTTTCATAATTTTTCATCATAACTACATTTGAAGAAAGTGTTAATCATCTTTTAAAAGCATTTAAATGTGTAAAATAATCAGTAAAGTTTAAATAAGTAAAATAAGTTTTGTTTCTGGGAAATGTATATCCTTTTTTTTTACCTAAAAAGAAATAAGAAAGTTTTAAAATGTAATGTAATTCCAAGAGTTAAAAAAAATCAAACTTTGTCTTGGTAAGATATTGCAGCTTACATTAAGCTTTAATTACCAGTACCAAGCTAAAACACTGGTTTGCATGAAATCCCAACTGCTCCTGGTTTGTGTTTATTACTGGTGTGTGGATTAAAGATCTATTTAATACAGAAAAAGTCACTATCACAGTGTGTGTGTGTGTGTGTGTGTGTGTGTGTGTGTGTGTGTGTGTGTGTGTGTGTGTGTGTGTGTGTGTGTGTGTGTGTGTGTGTGTGTGTGTGTGTGTGTGTGTGTGTGTGTGTGTGAATATATCAAATGAATACGTGCAGATCTGCAGATGGCCCAGTTCACAACCACAGTCAGGTTGTAAACAGTCAGGTTTTCTCTTTACCTGAGTTAACCTTAAGACTTTACCAACTACGTCTGCTTTGTGTTTGTTAAAAAAAAACAGTTGCAGTCGAACTCAATTTGGTTGTTAATAAAAGTGAAGAAAAGAACAGTGGCAGCAAATGTGTAACACACAGTGCCTCAGTGTGTTCTTGGTGTTATTTGCCTCTTGACTGTTCTATACAATGACACGTGGATCTCTCCTGTGTGACTATGGTTGTGAACCAGGCCATCTGACACACATTTCAAGGTTATTTCAAGGTCACGAAACACAGATACAGTGAGTGTATATTAAATCAAAATTCCCAAATATGAAAAAGAGAAACAATAACTGTAACCAAGAGAATTTATTATCTGCAAAAACAGTCCTGCGACAAATAAGCCAAACATTCTGAAACAGATTGAAATTATCTTGTTTTAAGAAAACTGATCTGCCAATAGAGTAAGTAAATACTTAAAGGAATACTTCCCTGATTAGCATGTGGCTTTGTATTGCTAGAATGGCATTATTATTTTTTAGAAAGTGTGCTTCCCTCATTTTTCCCCTGATTTCTAAAAAATAGTATTTTTTCTTCCCTCCGATGACGCAATATGACGCTTCATCGGTTCAACGCTTCATTTTTGGACTCACCCACAGGGGGACGAGACTTCCCAGAATGGAAGAGACGTCATTCCCAGAATGTGTCCGCCATCCACCCAGTGTCCGCCATCTTTGCTAAAAGTTATTACCGTCTCTCGCTCTCTTTAATTTGGCCTTGTAAACTGAGAAGACAATGACAGAATGTAGTTTTCAAACCGATATGGCTGCGAGGGAAAATACCTGCTTTTTGGCGTAGCCTGCAGCCGGAACCGGGTACCTGGAGAGCTTTTTGTGGGCACTTGAATGTCCCGCAGCAGGCTCTGGCTGCCGCAGCGGAGCAGAGCTGCTCCAGATGCGGCCAGTGCCAGGCCGAAGTGCGTGCTCCAACTAGGCCGATTTTTCTTTTTATGATTATTAATATAAAAAATGTAAATTCATATATGTTGTGGTTTATTTTCTAGCCCTTAGTGTTCCTCCATTACAGTATTATTAGATGAAAAGTGATTTAATTTGGAGAAAAGGGTTGATAAACACTTCAGAATTAGAGCTACTTTGTTTACTGATTACAACTGCATCATTTTTATTGTGTAAATCTTCTGTAAGTCTTTACTTTACACAAGTGTACAAATGCATGCAAGGTGTGAAGGGGAAAACAATAACTTTATTATTCACAAAGGAAAATATTTTACCATCATATTCAAGAGTACAAATTAAAATCAACAAGGATCCAAATCTAAAAGCATGTCTAACACAATATGCAAACAAAAAATAAATAATGAAACGTGTAGAGCGGTGTCAGAATCTGATGTGGGACAGCTGGAGGAGTCACAGTGGTGAAGAGGAGCAGAGCTGGATGCTGTGAAGAGTTTCTCCAAGACTTGATTAAACCATGCTTCAACTGTAAAGGACAATGAATACAATTACACATAAAATATGAACGAAGATTTTACTTTTTTTCAGGAAAACAAACCTTTCAACAAAATATACCAACTGGGTGAGCTGTGAACATTATAATTGTCATGAAGTTCACAGACTCACTTGATGTAACTTCACGCTCGTTTATTCAGGAGCTACCACACAGATAGTCAACACGTAAAACAACACTGTTGCTACCCTCAACTAGCCACAACGATGCTAGAATTACCCAGAAGCCCCCACCTCTCTGAACCCACAATGCACACAGTGACACCTTGTGGCGAAGCACAATATAACAATCAAAACTGAATCACATCACATCTTCCCCTTTTAAAGTAGCTCTGTGAAAAAGCACTTAATACTTAAACTGTAACTTCTAATTAAAAATGAATTATATTAATATCAAAACAGTTCCGTGACATGTTCAAACCCAAACACATTTCCCATACTTCTTAATAAACAAAAATAGCATTTCACATGCCCTCACATATGTCCATATTTAAACCATACATCGTTATTTATTTTCCTTTCTTTCTTGTTTTAATTATAACTTCACTTTTCAACATAGTCTCTGAACCTGATATGTGGTTTGATTGCCCTCCCAGCCAAGGTCCTCCTTGGAGTAGACCTGGGGCTGCGAGGCACAGCAGGAGTTGCAGTGACCAGGGCACCAGGAGGAATCGAAGCCTGGCCCATGTCACAGGAAGAATCAGTCCTCAAGCCACGAGTCTCTACTGCTGTAGGTGGCACAGGTGACTCTGGCACCACCTGAATGTGTCTCGTGTTCCTGCGGGCAAGCATGCTGTGCTCCATCTGCACATAGTAAGACCTGGGCTCTGGTGCCTTAGCGACGACTTTTGCAGGAGTTTTCCAGCTTTTCTCTCCATCAAGCTTGATGTTGACATTCTGACCAGGCTGTAGTGCAGGTAATGGTCGTGTTGAGTGGCGCTGGTTATAAAAGAAGCGATAGGCAGCTTTAGTTTGTTGGTCCTTACGTTGGACAGTTTTATAGTCTATTGGACTCGGATTCAGCTGCTTAGGTAGAATGGGAACTGTAGTCCTCAGCTGTCGACCAATCATAAGTTGGGCCGGGCTCAAATCTGTAGCAGAGATTGGAGTGGAACGGTAACTAATCAAGGCCAAGTGAGGATCAGGCTGGCGCAGAATCCGTTTTGCTGTAGCCACACCCCTTTCTGCAGCGCCGTTAGCTTGGGGATAGTGTGGACTGGATGTCGTGTGTTCAAAGTTGTATGTCTTACTGAACTCTCTCTGCTGAGGTGAATTGGGTGCCATTATCAGTTATCAGCTCCAATGGGATCCCCCACCTGACAAACATGCTTTTCAGGCAAGTAATTACTTGTTGACTGCTGATGGTCGACAGATGTGCAATCTCAATATCACAACAACAAGATATTGTTTACCATCTTGTTCACAAATGTCTGCTGCTATTTTCTGCCATGGACCTTGTGGCAGTGGTGTGGTCATTAACGGCTCTCTTTTCTGAGTAGGTTTGTTTCTCAGGCAAAACTCAGGTTTTAACCAGTTCATTAATGTCTCAGCCAATACCTGGCCACCACACCGACATATTTGTGTCCAGCCATGGCCAAACCGGTCACAAGTCTACTTAGGGACATTTGGAGTTATTTACAGATTAAGCTTTCCAACATTGTCAAACACATATACATCTGATAATTTTTGAAGAAGATATGGCAATTTGAATGTAGGCACTGCTTAAACTGCTTTAGGGAGAGTTTTAGCCTCAAAGATTTACACCTTCTGGGAGCCAAGAGACAGAATCATCACATTTACATAGCACAACCCCCTCCTGGTCTAAGCTGTCAGTGAAACCACACTCTGCTCTGTATGAGCACAGATACTATTGTTGTGAGCTACACTGCTACACAGAACAACACGTTAAAAACTGGACATACTATCCTCTTAAGATTTGAAATGAAATAACCTAAAAAACCAGTGGCTTATTCTGTTATCATTTGTGTAGTCATACAGTGGTATATGCAAAAGTTTGGTCACCCCTGTAAATCTTCATGATTTTCCTTTATAAATCATTGGTTGTTTGAAAACGACATTTCAGTTAAATATATCTTATAGGAGACAGACACCACAGTGATAATTGAGACGTGAAATAAAGTTTATATGATTTACAGAAAGTGTGCAAATTATTCAAAGAAAATGTATGATTTATAAAGGAAAATCATGAACATTTACAGGGGTGCCACTACCATACCACGCATACCACTCTATTTCCAGCATCTGTTTTTGTTGTTACATGAAAACAAAATATACTTTATATACTTAAGAGAGAAGGATCAAAGATAGACACATATTTCTAATATCAAATCAAACACTAATGAATGACATTGAAGTGGCTCTGTGGTGTAGTGTGGATGGTTCAGTCTGAATGAGCTGATAATGTCCTAACTCACAACTCAAATCATTAGCATCACAGTCAATACTTCACACACAAAGCTGTGTCATTCAAACATGATTCAAACACTTCAGCACGTTTGTGCTGAGCTACCCTGCTGAAAAAACCAGCCTGGTAAGGCTGGTCTGGCAGCAGTATAAATAAATGTATACTGGTCTGTCTAGCTTGCCAGCTGGACAGACCAGCTGACTCCAGCCTACCAGCCAGGTTTTGCTGGTCAGGCAGGTTGACACCAGCTTAGCCTGACTGGGTGACCAGCCATACCAGCTGGCCAGCGACTGACACACCAGCCTGGCCAGCTTGTCCAGCTTGGTAAACCAACTAAACCAGCCTAAGACCAGCTAAGACCAGCTAAAACCATCAACCATGCTAAGCTGTTTTTTTCAGCAGGGTGGTGAAACATTGAAGGTCCCCTATTGTGCAAAATCAACTTTTTACTCTTTTAGTACTTATATTTGGGAATCAGTGGGCCATACCAGTCCCCAAAATGTGAAAAAACAAGACTCAGTCATGTTTTAGTGGTTCCACTTTGTGCAAGTATAGGCGATAAAACATGCAATGTTTACACCTCCCGACCAAGTGACGACAGTGCGGACATTTCACCGTGAATGTTGGCACCCCGCCAGGCAGAGTACTTCACAGCTCCACTGTAGCTCCCCCTTGTCCCTGTGAAATACGAGACTGCAGGCGAGGGAGGAAGAGCGGAGCACAGCGGAGCACAGTGTTTTACACAAACTTCCAGCCTCAGAAGATTTTTGTGTCCAGTGGATATATTTTATTTATGAAAAAAATGTTCACAAGCTTCACAAGCCCTTTGTTGTTGATCGTGTATGTAAATTCCTATGCTGGAGGGACACCTTGAACGCACCAGTTACGTGCCTGCAGTTAGCGAGTGGCGTGTGTGGATCGGTGATATGAGGAGCACACGTTTGAAAGCACTGCAGAAAGATGTAGATGTTGTCCTACATTTCTTCTCAACCAAAGGCTTCCTTTCTGTCGTGTTTCCAGTTCTCTCCTCATGTTGTTGATCCACACACCAGTTGGAGCCGCAGTTACACTGGTGCGTTCAGGGTCTTTTTCTATGATCGCGAGAAGCCACAATTGTGGTCACTCTATGCATTACGGTGAAACGCAGTAACAACGGGTAAATGGACATTACTATGGGGTATATGGAGCGGGGGTTGTGACGACGCTGCATGACAATAGGTGATAAGTGGTGACACTCCCCTAGAAGCAGTGGATGTGTATTTACCTGGGTCTCATTCACATGTAAATGATCAGGCACAAAACCGAGCGTTCTGAAAAAGGCTGTTTTGGCAGGGTTATTGAACTGCTATTGTGCTTCAACCTTATGATATTTTGACTAAAGCATGACACAGACATGTTCATTAGGGCACCAGGACCTAGTTTAACTTGGGTTAATAGGGTATAATATGGGACCTTTAACAAGAAAAAACGTCCCTGTATGTGACTGAACACGAACGTTGTCATCATCTCAGACAACTACTGTGTCTGTCCTGCTCTCTTTCAGCCACGGAATAATCCATCTGTTTGTTGTTTTTGTGACGATGAAGTCTGCTAACACGTTAGCATAAAGATCGCTAGCTTAAAATGCTAACAGTCCACACACCAGCAGTCTCTGTGCTTTCTCTGTCCTTATGATGATGTTCAGCCACAGTTCAGATATTGTCCTCTTCTCCTTGCCTTCCTTTGCTCAACAAAGCTTTGATGACGACTGCTTTGATGACAATCACGCTTTAATTTTGCACTGCACACACACACACACACACACACACACAACTGCTGGAAAGTTCCAGACACTCTCCCCCCCCCCCCTATTTGCTGGTGTTTTCTTATTTGCTGGAGTTTTGTTACTTGCCGGTGTTTCCTTATTTGCTGGTGTGTTGTTATTGGCTGACCAACACTGACCAGAGATGAATTCACAATAAGGTGTCAATTAGGGCTGGGTCCAAAAAAATGATTAATCGATTATTATCGATCTGCCAGTTGATAATATGATAATTGATTCATAAAACCCATAATGGATCTTAAACTTATGCCGTGGTGTGAAGGCTTAAATCTCATCTCAATCTCGCAAGACTAACAACAAAGTTTGGCCATGTGAAGAAGACATTGAAGAATATAAAGAAGACGTGCATTGCTAACATGGTGGAGCCTGCACCGGGGAAGGCACCATCCGAGCTAAAATGTTTGGCAGCATTATGGATTGAAATACTGAAGTGGCTATCCCAATCCTCTATGCCAGCATTAAACCCAGTGTTGGAACTTCATTTAAGTCTGCAGAGAGAGTTGCCCTAACGTGCGACAGCTGGACATCCAGGGCTATTGACTTATAGATGACTGTTACCTTGCATTATATTGACGATGACTGGTGTCTCATGTTTCATGTTCTACAGACTAGAGCCATTGAAAATAGCCACACGGCAAGTAATATAGCTGAGCTGCTGTCTGAAGTAACACAATATTGGGGCTTCACAGACAAAGACCCAGCCATTGTGACGGACAATGCTACTCCTGGAGTATTGCTTTTCCACATTGGTTGTTTTGCTCACATACTCAATTTCAAAATCAAGCTTAAGTTTGCTGCTAGCTCGGCCGAGTGAGGCACATTGCATCATTCTTTCACCACAGTTCTACTGCTAGTCACATACTGAAGAAAAGCAAAGGTTACTTGGACTGCCTGCACATAAGCTGGTGATTGATGTGGTGACCAGGTGGAATAGTGCACTGCATTTGTTGAAACGCTTCCTGGAGCAGCAACCAGCCATTCTGTCTGCTCTGCTATTACCCGCAGTGCGCAGGAACGATATCTGTACTTTGACAGAAGTTGATAACAGTCACAGAAGATGTGGCAAAAGCTCTTGAGCCACTCAAGGCAGTTACTCTAGTGATGTCTGAAGAAAATATATTTTTTAGTAATCAGTATTGTATTGATATTTTTTACAACTTTGCAACTGTGACCAAACACTTGGGACCTTTTGAGCCCATCTAATTAATTTTCCTTTTTTACATTTTCCTGGTGATACACTCAAGCATCAGATTTCTAAACAATATTCCAATATTCCTGGGCTTGATGACTGTGAACCTTTGCTCAGATTAGGGAATTGAAAAAATGCCTTGTGAAATTTTTTTTTTTTTTTCTTAAAACATATACACTCAGAGACTCGTATCAAAACTGTGTTTTCAGATCCTGAGAAGCATACAGCTGTGAAATTGTGTCCACACACATATCTAAATATAGAGATGGCCCTGTACTATCAGATCAACACGAAACATAAGGCAAATTTCAAATTTGGGTAGTAGATTAAAAAATATTAAAAATTAAATGTATTTAACCTGATAGTGTAATGAAAATGATTAGGAATGCAACTATTTGATGTAAAAGTGGATGTTCTGTGTCTGAAACAAATACATCTAATTATTAATTATGAACCAGGAATTTGCCGTAATTCATCATAACGTAATATTTAATAAGAACAAATTCTGATAACATAAGGACAGACTCTGAGATTTAAAAACAACAACAAAAAACATAATTGTGTAATAAATAAATACATGAAACTTACATGATAAAGTGACAGACTTTCTATACTGTACTGATAGTTTCTTACTAATCAAAATAAATTGCAGTGCATAGTTTGAGATTAAAATGAAAATAGTTTTAAAAGTTTAAAGTGGGTAATGAGAAGAATCTTGGTATCTGTGGCTCAATGAAATGCAGTTAATTATCCATTTCACTCAATACGTCCTTAACAGGTAATACTCCTATAACATATTGAGGAAAGGCTCATATTACCATTTAGTTTCCCACTTGATTTACTGAGTAGAAATTAGACTTCTCCCGAGAAAAACACTGCAGAGATTGGCTCCTGACCGACCAATCAGGATTGTGAGAGAGCAGGGCAGCTCAGCTGATTGTGGATATAAACCAGGACTCCAGGTGAAGACCTCTAATCAACAGGATCACACAGCAACCATGAGGTCTCTGGTCTTTGTTCTGCTCATCGGAGCTGCCTGTAAGCATTTGTCTTTGTGTTTGTTGGCTTTTGAATAAGTGAATCATCACGTACATTCATTCACTGACTGGTTGGTTTTCTGTGCGTTTCTCAGTTGCCACTGAGGACGACAAGATCGTTGGAGGGTATGAGTGCCAGCCCTACTCCCAGGCCCATACGGTGTCTCTGAACTCTGGCTACCACTTCTGTGGAGGCTCCCTGGTCAACGAGAACTGGGTTGTGTCTGCTGCTCACTGCTACAAGTCGTATGTCTCGTGTTGATAGTATGATAGTAGGGAATAAAATACATCAATATGATTTTGAGCAGCATCATGACATTCAGCTGCAAATGATCCTCTCTCTCTCTCTCTGTCCAATCCAGCCGCGTGGAGGTGCGTCTGGGCGAGCACAACATCAGAGTCAACGAGGGAACCGAGCAGTTCATCTCCTCTTCCCGTGTCATCCGTCACCCCAACTACAGCTCCTACAACATTAACAATGACGTCATGCTGATCAGGCTTAGCAAGCCCGCCACCCTCAACCAGTATGTGAAGACTGTGGCTCTGCCCACCAGCTGTGCCCCCGCTGGCACCATGTGCAAAGTCTCTGGCTGGGGCAACACCATGAGCTCCTGTGAGTGAAATCTGATTCTCTTTGTTTAAACAATGTTTTCCTCTGTGTTAAACGCTTTTCTCACATACTTTTGTGCATACTTTTTGTACACACCTTGTAGCTGCTGATGGTAACAAGCTGCAGTGCCTGAACATCCCCATCCTGTCTGATAGTGACTGTAACAACTCCTACCCCGGCATGATCACTAACGCCATGTTCTGCGCTGGATACCTGGAGGGAGGCAAGGACTCTTGCCAGGTGTGTAATTCAGCATTCAATGGAGGATATACAGAAACAAAGGCATGAAATACTTGTTATGAATCTTCAGTGTGAGTTTACGCTCTTTATATTCTTTGTCAGGGTGACTCTGGTGGCCCCGTTGTGTGCAACGGTGTGCTGCAGGGTGTTGTGTCCTGGGGCTATGGATGTGCTGAGAGGGACCATCCTGGGGTCTACGCCAAGGTATATCTTTATTTTCAACGTTTATCAATAAACCTGTTTGGGTTTTTACTCACAGTTTGTATGTGGCCAGTAAAATCAGTCATATTTGCTGTTGACTTTTCTCTGTCTCTTATTCACAGGTCTGCATCTTCAACAACTGGCTGAAGAACACCATGGCCAGTTATTAAAGCTGATCCTGCGACCACCATCTTGTTCTACTGTCTTTTGTCTATCATTCTAACTCCAACATTGTTGTAGAGTGCTGAAGAATGTACAGCCATTTAACATCAGAACCAATAAAGTCTTACACATCAAATTATTTATCTTTTATTTTTGCCATATAAAAATAACTTCTGCGAAACCCTAAAAAGCATTTGGGACAGTTTGCAAAATTGAAAATAATATACAATAAATGCTCTTCTGTGAAAATTGGGTATAAGAAGGAGCACGGATTAGCCTCTGCAAGCAACAGAAGACATGGCTCAGTTCAATGAAGATGTTTCTGCAGCACCCCCTGCTGATGACCCCAAAATGAAAATTGTCGCAGAGACGTCTTCAGCGACTTGCTCCCGGTAATCATCAGAGAGAACATTTCTACTCTGCGCCACATGAAGACATGGTTACGCACATCTTCAGAGGCTCGGAGACAGTGTGGTGTTGGTATTGCATGGTGGAGACTTACACAGGAAAGGGCAGGGACATAACTTTTTTACTTCACTTGAGTTGGCAAAAACATCACAAGCCAAGAAAACCAGCCTGGAGTCAGAAGAGAGCTTCTCCTGCCCATAAAGACGCAAATATCGCTGTTCACCACACAGGTGCTGAAAAGTGACAACGCATCACTTACTGTCAACTAGGGCTGTAAAGTCAAAGTCGACTGGTCGACTTATTGGTCGACACGCTCTGGCACGACACGCTCTGGCTCGACCAAATTATTTTTTATGGTGAATTTCATTAGGAGGAAAGTACCACATGTTAATAGGGGTGTTTTACAGCAGCCGTTCTTCACAGGTAACAGCCTTCAGAGAACACCCCCCTTGTTTTCCAGTATTTTGGTTTAGTCCAGCCCAGTGGGTTGTTGTCGCTCCGTGTAAAACCGTGTTAATGTCGAGTTCTCGAGCAAAAAATGAGCCTGCCAAGTCCGGGCGAAACAGGCCGCAACTCCAGTCCTCCGGGCCCGAGTCACCTGAGAAACCCGGTACTAACGACGAGATGCTACGCACCATAAAGGCGATGATGGATGACCAACGAGCTGAAATTGTGGCAAGATTCGAGTCAATTATTTCAGAGTTGGTTAAGAAGGAGGTGATGACTGCTCTCAAACCGCTGCAAGAAAAAGTCTCCCTGCAAAGTGGAACTTGGAGGGTGTTGGGCCCAGCATGACTGTGAGGCCTCGCTGTCCTCTTTGGGAGAGCCTGAAGGCAGCTGAGACTTAAAATGGTGGCCTGAAAACCCTCAGGAGCCACATGGTGGAGAACAAAGAAAGAAGCCATTTTCCTCCGCAGGGGGTCCAGTTGTGACAACTCATCCCCCATAAATCAATGCGGCGTATGACTTCACCCACAGACAGACTAGAAGCTCATTGGTGGACATCACGGAAGCCCCGCCCTCGAAGTGGCGGCAATAAAACGAGATTCAAATGAGTTCGTCGGCCTCTTCACCATATTTTCCTAGCGAGAGCGGACGTATGTGTTTAAGAAGAGGAAAACATCAAGAACATCTACATCCTTGCTGGCCAAGCTTTGAAGATTTTTCTTTGTTCACTCCTACTCCATTTTTGTTTTTTTCCTTTTTGCTTTCTTTTGTTTTGATCAAAGACTGAGCGAATAACTCCCTGCGAGTTATTCCTCATCATTCCTGCAGAAGAGGAGATCGTGTTTGCTATACACACTCCTAACCCACCGTCGACCCGCTGTTTCCTACCGTGAGTCGGTTGAATGCGCGTAACACAGCTCTAGAGCCGCGCATCCAGGCGCTCTCTTATCTCTCCCATTCCGGCAAAACCAGCCGACGCACGGAGCAGAATCGCGCATCCAGGCGCTCTTTCATTGATGTTAAGTCGCGGAGCTATCCGCACAACTTTTGAGTGTTTCCTGTTCTCTGTGTCTTGCGCTACGCGCGCACCGACAGCACGATTGTAATAGGAGTCCCCATTCGACCGGTAAAACTACAGGCTTACTAGATAAACTCTAGCTAAACCTGTGTGGTTGAATCTGGCTCCTATTCATCCCACGTGATCCCCCTTTGTGTACTGTGACGTGTCCCTGTGTATCGCGATCCTGTGTCCTCAACACAGCCCGCGATCACTCATTGAGAGGAAACTTAAGTGATCTGTAAGAACCACAGTTTAAGTCGGACAAGCCGAATAAACTGTGTGATTACAGAAGTTTTCTGATCAGACTCGTTCCTTTGTCTATTTCACTTCTTGCCGCCATTACCTTTACATTTTCCACGTCACTGCTGACTTCATTTCCTCCTTCAACTCTCCTCTTTTACTCAGCGCTTCCGCTGGTGAAAGACGGAAGAGCGGAGTGAAGAAATCAGAGCACGAGCGACATCTCGCGTCGCCTCACGGTAACAGCGAGTGGCGCCATTTTCACGTGACGTACTCTTTGGTAACCCGGAAGTGGGAGGCGCGTCGTCGTGACAACCGTCACGTCAGAGACCCCTCAAACTTTTACCTTTTGGCTTTGTTTGTTGCTTCCTGTTTTACTTTGGCTTTGTTTTGTTCACTTCCTGTTACCTGCTGCTAAAGTGACACGCCCCCTTTTTATTTTACTTTCTTTCTTTTATATTGAAACGTTTTTACCAGCAGTTATTTTAGATTAAGGGATTGATGTTTGTTTCTGTTATTGATTAATTTTAATGCTTTAATAAATGTTGAACCTTTACTTTAAAAGTACTGTTTCTGTCTTTTGTGCTTGCTTGTTTGTAACAAAGGGTAATTGAAAGAAGCCAGTGTACGATCTCACACCTTCTTTGTTATTTATTAATTAATATTAATATACTTATTATTAATTAGTTATAACTGATAGTCAAGAGACGCTTGAAGGTTGTAAAGTGACAGTTTCTCTGTAATTCTCCTCACGCTAAGAGGAGTGGTGCCCCGTTTTTAAGAAATTAATAACAAAATTAATTATTAAAAATAATTAATGATTTGTGTTAATATTTTCCCACCAATTACCTAAGTTGAATCACAACAGAGGGAGACTTGGAGCGCTCGGCAAATGAACACTCAGACCAACTAACTAGCATACAGGTGACTGTAGACAAGCTATCGGGTCAGGGTCCACCGCACATTGCGTGCAAAGCCAAAGGAGGGAGAACCACCGCGCCCGATGGTCATCAGGGTGACACAATTTCAAATAAGGAATGCTATTCTGCGCGCCGCTGGTCAGAGCTCTCCTCTGCTGCACAATGGGAAGAAGGTGTTTATTTTTCCGGACTTAACACCGACTGTGGCCAAGCGGAGGGCAGCTTTCGTTCAGGTGAAGAGGGAGCTTCATGCCTGTGCTAACGTTAAATTCGGCCTCCGGTATCCAGCTACCCTACACATCACCACGTCCAGCGGCCAGACATACAGATTTGAAGACCCAGACCAGGCCCTGGAGTTCGTCAACAAGAGACTAAAAAATCCGGCACCGGAGAGTGACTAATTCTGGAGTACATATGCGCTGGCTGGATCGGTTTGTAGTTCTGCGGCAGCATGCTGCATATTCAGCAGGTAATATCCAGGTTATGCCGTGATAGTCTTGTTTATCATTCATCGATTACGTCAAGTATCTGCTTCTCAATTAATTCCTCAAATTGAGACTGGCTCAGGTGTAACATCTGACCCACTGGAAATTAATAAAACTTTTTTGAAATTTTATAAATCGTTATATTCATCTGATTGTCCTCATACCTCTGCAGATATGATCTCCTTCTTTAATAAGTATAAAACTCCCACTTTAGATCAGGTTGCAGCTGAGGAGCTGGAACGTCCTATCACAGTGGCTGAGCTTGATCTTTACAAAGTGGTAAGAGTCCAGGCCCAGATGGCTTCCCAGCCGACTTTTATAAAATATTTTGGAAACAGCTGGCCCCTTACCTATTGGAGATGTTCACTGAATCTTATAATTCACGTATACTTCCTAACACCTTAAACCAGGCTTGTATTTCTTTGCTTTTAAAGAAAGGTAAAGACCCACTTTCATGTGGTCCATGCAGACCCATTAGTCTGTTGAACGTTGATTTCAAATTATTGTCCAAGTTGCTAGCCAGACGTTTAGAAGTTGTCCTACCTTCAATTATATCTTTGGACCAAACTGGATTTATTCGTAATAGACATTCTTTTTTTAATATGAGGAAAGTGTTTAATGTGGTTTATAATCCTCCTCCAATTGCTCTCCCAGAGGCTTTGATAGCAGTTGATGCCGAGAAGGCTTTTGACAGGGTAGAGTGGGATTATCTTTTTTTTATTCTGGGAAAATTTGGTTTTGGGGAAAAATTTGTTTCATGGGTTTGGTTGCTATATGCTTCTCCTCAGGCCATGTTCAGGACAAATGGCACGAATTCTGAGTATTTCTGTTTACATCGTTCTACAAGGCAGGGTTGCCCTTTGAGTCTGCTCTTATTCGCCATTGTGATGGAGCCTCTATCAATCGCTCTGCAGTCTCATCCTGATATGTGTGGTATAACTAGAAGTGGTGTAGAGTTGAAGGTGGCGCTGTATGGGGATGATCTCCTGTTGCTTTTGTCTAATCTTCTAAGATTTATTACTTATTACTGTATCGAGAACTATTGTTCTGTTTATTATGTAAAACTCAAACAGATGTTTTGAAAAAAATAATAATAAACGTTGATTGGTTTTATAACTGCAGGCGCATCCGCTCGTAACAGCTGCAGTGTCCCGCAGTCTATTTGTGTCTCAGCCGCGAAGCTGCGCTAGGCTGTTCAGTCTCGCTCTGTACTCCTCAACAGTTATTGTGCTGATATTACTAGTTATTTTCGGATATCACAGGCTATGGTATTGCGCAGATATTGTGAGCACAAATTCTATTTGCTCAAATACTCGACCCAGGTGACGCACAACATCGAGATTGGAACTACAACCCTAGTTCTGCACTTTTTGGACTCACCCATAGGGGGACGAGACTTCCCAGAATGGACGAGACTTCATTCCCTGGATGTAAACACAGTGTCCGCCATCTTTGCTAAAAGTTACCACCGGCTCTGGCTGTTTAATTTGGCCTTGTAAACTGAGAAGACAATGACAGAATGTAGTTTTCAAACTGATATGGCTGCGAGGGAAAATACCTGCTTTTTGGCGTTGCCCGTGGCCGTAACCGGGTCCCTGGATAACTTTTTTGTAGGCACTTGAATGTGCCGACGGGCTCTGGCTGCCGCAGTGGAGTGGAGCTGCACACACTTTGGTGGATGAAGGAAACGGGATAAACGGCCCCCTCAGTATAAAGTGAGTATCTCGTTTTATATTTATTTTTACCACCATATTTATCCATGTTTATATGCAACACCAGCTGAGCTACCGTTGTCATATTTACAGTTCATTTACATCTATGCTAATGTAAGAACATATACTTCGATTCACTAACACTATAATCATTGTTTTACAGACAGTCATATCACCGAACAGCTTACCGTCACTTCGTGGAGTGGAACCACAGACTAGGGAACGACGATCGTCTTGTTTTACCTTCCTTTGTTGTTCAGAAGAACATATGCAGCTCCTGAAAACAGTACTGTGTCTATGAAGACTGTTGATAATAAGTCAGATTTTTTTTTTATGACTATTAATATTAAAAATGTAAATTCATATATGTTGTGGTTTATTTTCTAGCCATTAGTGTTCCTCCATTACAGTATTATTAGATGAAAAGAGATTTAATTTGGAGAAAAGGGTTGATAAACATGTCTAGTATAGTAATAAAACAAAATCTGTAACTATTCAGCCTCCTTCCACAAGTCTTTACTTTACACAAGTGTACAAATGCATGCAGGGTGAGACGGTGAAATAAATAACTTCATTATTCACAAAGGAAAATGTTTTACCATCATATTCAAGAGCACAAATGCAAATAAACAACGAGCCAAATCTAAAAGCATGTCTAACACAATATGCAAACAAAAATAAATAATGAAACGTGCAGAGCGGTGTCAGAATCTGATGTGGGACAGCTGGAGGAGTCACAGTGGTGAAGAGGAGCAGAGCTGGATGCTGTGAAGAGTTTCTCCAAGACTTGATTAAACCATGCTTCAACTGTAAAGGACAATGAATACAATTAAAACATAAAATATGAACGATTTTACTTTTTTACAGAAAAACAAACCTTTCAGCAAAATATACCAACTCGGTGAGCTGTGGACATTATAATGTTGTCTATATAGGCGTCTTGAACAAACATGAATAACATTGAAACATTTGAATAACGCTGACATTATTCTCCAGCGAAAGCAAGGCGACTTTACTTTGCGACTTTACGTGTATATAACATGTGTGTACTTGTCTATCAAACGTTACTTTGACAACGTTGTCGCTTCATTGCAGACAACTATATCACATCGTATACTATGAGCAGAAATACAGTGGAGTATTCGCATCAGTCTTACCTCTCAGTGACGTCTTCCTGCTCGAAATGGAGCGTGAACCCTCTTCTCAAAAACTCCAAAGAAGCTGAGCATAGCTTAGCATAGCTGACTTGAAGCTTTCACAGCTCTGAATCTCTGACCGGCAAATAATGGGAACTTACTGCTTGTCCTTTCGTTGTTTTTACTGCATATCCCAGTACAATTTAGCACCATAGAAAAAAAAACCTGTGTAATATGTAGGTCCGTAATGTATTCGCCAACTAATTCATCAAGGCGTGAGCTGTGTAAACTTTACACAACTCATGCTATCCGCTTCACTGTGATACTGGAGGCGAGGCAGCTCTGCTGCGAGAATTGCAGCCAGAAGGGAGCGTGGCGTGCAGAGCATTCTGGGAGTTGTTGTCGTTTGTGTACATGAGCGATAAATACATTTTTCTGCCTTTCTCAGCCAAGAAGGCCCTTTTTCCAAATATTATTTCACATTTCTACTCCATAGATGACCCATTCTTAATAGACATTCAACTTCCCAGCGGTGAAATATCTCTTTAAATATATCATACAGGAGACAAACACAGTGATGAGACGTGAAATAAAGTTTATATGATTTAAAGTGTGCAAGAATTATTTAAACAAAATTAGGCATGTACATAAGTACGGTGGCCGACTTTTGCAGTAAAAACAGCCTCTAAACACTTCCTATAGCTTCTAATTAGAGTCTGGAATCTGGCGGAAGGCATGTTAGGCCATTCTCCTTTACAAAACATCTCCAGTTCAGTTTGATGGTTTGCCCCGACACAACTTCAACTTTGTCACTGATTCCTGGACATTGTTCTCCGGAATCTGCTGATATTGCAAACTGTATTTCACTTCTCAAATATCACTTTGTTTGTCTCCAATATGATATATTTAACTGAAATGTCTTATCCAAATAACCAATGATTTATAAAGGAAAATCATGAAAATTTACAGGGGTGCCCAAACTTTTGCTTACCACTGTATTTTGTCGTGGAACGAACGACCTTTTTCTCAAATCGGCTTCAAAAATAAATCCCAGAGTCTTACTCCAAAAAAGAGACAGAGTTGCGTTTGTTGTCTTCAATCCAAAGGCATTTATTTGTAGATCCACATAGAACAGAATAGGATAGAATAGAATAGCCTTTTATTGTCATTGTATTTTGTACAACGAAATTTGAGTGCCACTCCCTTTGGTGCAATTTGCATTCAAATATAAATAACATTAAAACAAAAAAAGAAAAATAAGAAATTTTTGTAAAATTATATACATAAACTATACTATACATAAATTATGTATACACACAATTTGCAGCAAACTTTTGTAAACAAAAACGGCAAGTTAAACAAGGAGAAAGTGTTGACCTGTGCAGTGTGACATTGTAAACATGAGCAGCAGTTATTGCACTTTTCAGCAGTATTGCACTTAGTGTGTTTGAATAGTCCTTGACTGTATGCGACAGTTTAATGTTTTTGCAAGTATACATCAGTTTATTGTCCATTTATTGCACTTGATCCAGTGCACTTATCCAGTTTTTATTTTTGTGTTGTTTACTTCTGTGATGGCTCTGGGAAAGAAGCTATCCCTGAGTCTGTTTGTTCTGGCTCTGTGTGACCTGTACCGCCTGCCCGAGGGTAACAGGTCGAACAGGTGGTTTGCAGGGTGGAAAGAGTCCTTGATGATGTTTCCAGCTCTGCTTCGGTAGCGAGAGCTGGCAATGTCCTCCAGGCTAGGCAGAGAGCTCCCTGTGATCTTCTGGGCTGTGTTAATGACCCTCTGCAGTGCTCTCCTGTCTGCTGCAGAGCACCCTGCAAACCACGCTGTGATGCAATATGTCAGGATGCTCTCTATGGTGGCTTTGTAGAAGGTCACCAGCAGCCTCTCCTCCAGGTTGTTTCTTCTGAGCACTCTCAGGAAGTGGAGACGCTGCTGGGCCTTCTTTACCACCGCCGTGGTGTTGTCAGTCCAGGAGAGGTCGTCGGATATCTGCACGCCCAGAAATCTGATGAAGTGGACTCTTTCCACTAAGTCCCCATTTATGTACAGTGGGGCTGCCCTTCCTGAAGTCCAGTATAATCTCTTTTGTTTTTGTGGTGTTCAGTTTGAGGTTATTAACTGAACACCACGCTGTCAGTCTGTTGACCTCATCTGTGTAGTCAGACTCATCTCCATCTGATATGAGCCCGACCACGGTGGTATCATCCGCGAACTTTATGATGCTGTTTGAGAGATGGGTCGGGGAGCAGTCGTGTGTGTAAAGAGTGAAGAGGAGGGGACTCAGTACACATCCTTATGGGGAGCCGGTGCTGAGTGTGATGGTGCTGGAAAGGTGTGTACCAAGTCTGACAGACTGTCGACGATCTGACAGGAAGTCCTTAATCCAAAGGCAGGTGGGGTTGGAGAGACCCAGGTGTGAGAGCTTCTGGACCAGGATCTCCGGTAGGATGTGGTTGAAGGCTGAGCTGAAGTCCAGGAAGAGCATTCTGACATAGCTCCCCCGGTGCTCCAGGTGACTCAGCGCGGTGTGGAGCACTACGGTGTTAGCGTCCTCCGTGGATCGGTTTGCCCTGTAGGCAAACTGGTGTGGGTCCAGTGTGGGAGACAGACAGGTCCTGATGTGCTGGGAGACCAGTCTCTCAAAGCACTTCATGACTACAGGCGTAAGTGCAACAGGTCTGTAGTCGTTGAGGCTGTCCACTGCTGTCTTTTTGGGAACGGGAATTAAGGTGGAGGTTTTGAGGCAGGGTGGGATGATGGCCTGCGCCAGGGACAGGTTGAATATTCTTGTGAAGACTCCAGTCAGTTGGTCAGCGCAAGCTCTGAATACCTTACCGGGTACTCCATCAGGACCAGCCGCCTTCCTGGGGTTCACTGTCCTCAGCACACGTCTCACTTCATGCTCCTGAAGTGTCATTGTGCCAGTGCTGAGGAGGTGTGGGAGTGCTGTGGCTGCTGAGGGCCTGTCTGTCTCAAAGAGGGCAAAGAAGCTGTTTAGTTCCTCTGCCAGCGAGGCATCAGTCCTAGCAGTCACCTGGTTACTGCTTCTATAGTTGGTTATGTGATTTATTCCCTGCAACATTCTTCTGGGATCATTTACAGCAAAGTGGTCCTCGATTTTCCTCTTATAGGCCACCTTGGCCTCCCTGATTCCTCTTTTCAGGTCTGACCTGGCCATGCTGTACACGGCCCTGTCCCCTGACTTGAAGGCGACGTTTCGGCTTTTTAAGAGGGACTGTACTTTGCTGTTCATCCAGGGTTTTTGATTAGGAAAAACCCTGACCCTTTTGTTGACGGTGACAGTGTCAACACAGTTCTTTATGTAGCAGAGTACAGTGTCTGTGTACTCCTGGAGGTTGTGGCTGGAGAATAAAGCCCAAAGAGTGATGGCCAAGTTTTTATTGTCTTTGTTTGAGGCTTTGTCTTCCTCAGCAGGGGGGTGTAGGTAGGGGTGAGGGACATGCAGAGTTGGTCAGATCCAGCCAGGTGGGGGAGTGGAGTAGCTTTGTATGCATGTTTTATGTTGGAGTAAACATGGTCCAGCTTACTATCCCCTCTGGTGACAAACTTCACAAACTGGACGAATTTGGGTAGCACAGTCTTTAAACACGCTTTGTTGAAATCACCGGCAACAACAAAGACTCCATCAGGGTGGGCAAGCTGCTGTTTGTTGATGATAGCAAGCAGTAGGCTGAGTGCTGAGCTAACGTTAGCATCCGGTGGGATGTAAACAGCTACCACAGTGACCACTGTGAACTCCCTCGGGAGATAAAAAGGTCTGCACGAGACTGCCAGAACCTCTATATCAGGAGAACAGTGTGTGTCAATGATCCTGCTGCTACAACACCCCTCGTTATGCACATAAACACAAAGCCCCCCTCCTCTGCTCTTACTTGAGTCTTCGTTCCTGTCCTGCCGATGTAACGTGCGGCCTGCTAGCTGGACTGCAGCATCGGGGATCAGCGGGTGAAGCCACGTCTCCGTGATGAAAATAACACTGCAGTTCCGTACAAAGCTCGTCGTGGCTGTCTGTAGCTCCAACTCGTCCATTTTGTTGGTGATGGATCTGGCGTTTGAGAGGAAAAGGCTCGGTAATGCTGGCCTGTGCGGTTGGTTGCGTAGCTTAGCATCCAAGCCCGACTGGCATCCCCGCTTCTGTTTCCTCTCTCTCCGCCGCCTCCTCCGCTTGCTAGGCGGGCTGACCATCCACGGAGATCCCGGCGATCTCGCTATGTCCTCCGGGATATTGTGTCTGCTGATAGTCGCAGGTAACAGCCAAATTATACCTCAGGCCGAGATCAATTGGGTTCTGGCGACTAAATGTGATGTTTGCGCAACAAAATTCCAAAAACACACATAAAAAAAGTAGTACAAAGACGCACCAAGTCGGAGAGCTAAGAGCCGCTGCACCAGTGCAAGCCGCCATCTTGTCTTGTTAAGACAAGAAAAGAATACCCAGTGAGCTGTACCAGATAAAAAAATTAGGTACAAAGCTGAGGTGTCGGACAGTGTGCATTGCCTTTTAACCCCAAAATGGGGGACAGATCCCCCTTTACTCCTATGTCCATCCCCATAGCCTTTCCACCTATTAGGATCAAATCAACAGGTTTAATCGTGTCGGATTGGTCATCTATTTATTTTGTTTTTTCTGGCCTTAAGGATTGGTTAACACCCTACTCCATAGGGAGGGGTAGGTGGGTGATAATTGTTGCCCCCCCCAGAAAAATTTATTTATCGCTCATGTACACAAACGACAACAACTCCCAGAATGCTCTGCACGCCACGCTCACTTCCGGCTGCAATTCTCGCAGCAGAGCTGCCTCGCCTCCAGTATCACAGTGAAGCGGATAGCATGAGTTGTGTAAAGTTTACACAGCTCACACCTTGATGAATTAGTTGGCGAATACATTACGGACCTGCATATTACACAGGGTTTTTTTTCTATGGTGCTAAATTGTACTGGGATATGCAGTAAAAACAACGAAAGGACAAGCAGTAAGTTCCCAGAAGAGACCCTGTAGAAGAATTGCAATGGATCTCTGTGAGCACAAACGCCACACCTATCTGGTGATTTCAGACTACTACTTCAGGTTCCTGGAAATATTGCACCTGCCCTCAACTACAACCACACAAGTCATCCAAAAGCTCAAAACTGTCTTTGCAAGGTTTGGTATCCCTGATGAGGTGGGCAGCGATAATGGGCCTCAGTTCTCGAGTGCAGAGTTTAAGGAGTTTGCAAGACAGTTTGACTTCAGGCATTTCACATCAAGCCCTCATCACCCTCAAGGCAACGGGCACGAAAAAAAAAGCTGTGCAAACTGCTAAGAAAATCCTAAAGCAGGAAGATCATGTGATGGCTTTAATGACCTATAGGTCCACTCCCTGCTCCACCACTGGCTTCTGCCCAGCCCAGCTGTTGATGGGTCGAAAAATTAGGACCACACTCCCCACCCTGGAGAAAAATCTCTTGCCAAAATGGCCCAGTAGGACAGCTGTGAGAGAAAAGGACAGGAGGGAAAAGGCTAAGCAGGCAACATTACTTCAACCGCTGTCATGGAGCCAGGCATTTACCTGCCCTGCAACCAGGAGATGTTGTGCTGTCCAAGTTGGACCATGAAAAATCGTGGTCTCTGCCAGCCGTGATCTCAAGCGAGGTCACCACCCCAAGATCGTTTGTCATCAGGACGCAGCAAGGAGCGGAGCTGCGACGGAACCGTCGACACCTCCAAACAGGGCCATTACACCAGCCCATCCAAGCAGCGCCTGGTGTGAACACAGACTCAAACACTCATTCTGACGGAGCCACGTTGTTAGAGTGAGTGTTAGAGTGTGGCGGTACCCACAACCCATCCACCAGGTGAGGTTGTGACCAGGTTTGGTCGGGTGTTCAAGCCAGTCAACAGGCTTGACCTGTAGACGGGCGTCATATGGCTTTTGGGGGGGAATGGGAAGAAGAAGAAAAAAGAAGATATAACAAATGTTGTGTCTACATTCAAGTTGAAAACACTTATTTGTGTTGACACTATTACTGATATTGTTGCCATGTGACTGTGACATAGCAGCTCTTATATTTCAGTTCCTGGGCCACGTGAAAAAGAAAAAGAGACCAACATAGTTTAAATAGTTTATTTTGTATTAACCTTTGTTTATCATAACAGTCATTGTTTGTTAAAATGTTTCTTTGATGTTATTGAAAATAAGACAAAAGAAAGGGGAGTCATTTACGGTAGCCAGATGCACCTGCGCATCTACTTGAATACTTACGGGGCTACCCAGAAGCACAGAGAGTGAGTCAGGAAGTGGGGAAGTGTGTTGCTGTTTTTACGTTACATTAAAAGCTTGCCTAAGACACGAACTCCTTCGCCATCATTTTACAGAAAGTTCCATACACTCTCTCTCCCCCCTCCCTCTCTCTCTCTAGCAGCTGCCTCACATGCATATTAAGTAGCCATGTGTTTTCTCCGTGACTGTCAGCTGATTGGCATAAAAAACAACAAAAGCTCTGGAATGTGAGATCACCACACCCAAACTAGGAATGATTCACAGCGATCAAACAACCTTAATTCAAATACAGTTTATGGTTTTAAGACCCACAATACTGTGATTTGAAGCATGTAGTGGCTTCTTACAAACTTGAAGTTGAACAATTTTGAAAAAAACGAAAATTCCACATTTTGAAAAAAAAAAACTTTTTTCATGTTTTACTCGTTTTGCGATGGGTCGGCCCCATTTGTCCGTGGGCGGTGCTCTATCCAGTTCATATTATACATCCATGTGTAAAACACCTCCACCGACCTGCCTGCTAGACCATACATGGGGCATAGCGTCACTAATGTACCCGCGAAGCAGCGCAATCCTTTTTACTTTTTCTCATCATATAAACTTCATGAAACACATCCACATGACCGGAATACACATCCCGCAGACACATATACATCTTATGGTTCAGAAACACCATTTCTTTCTCAAGCACTGACCTGTTAAAACAGATATAATGCAGCGACAATGAAGACACGGAGTGTTCGTTATTGTGTACAGGTTGCATCTGAGATGTGGGCGGACGCCCTCACCTGAGACCACCCGGACCGCAACAGCTCCGGCCACAAAGGTTCCGCTTGCATCCTTTTCCATCTATCTTGTCAGATATATATGAACATACATTGAACTGTGAGTGACACATTAGTATTAAACAGGGGAATAAACCCGACCCTTCAAAAATAAAAAAAAGATTATTTTGCCCATTCAGTAAAATAAATTCAAATAAATGTGGTGACACAATTTGGGTGCACTGCATACTGTTAATATTATTAACAAGGGTCGCTCCTCAGTATCTCTGATCAATAGATTTGTTAGGCGGCTTACATGGTCATCAGTGCAGGACTTCATACTTCGAGTTGCCCATATTCCAGGTCTGGATAACAAAATAGCCGACTCCTTGTCCCGATTTGATTTCCAGAGATTTAGCCAGCTGAGCCCAGAGGCAGATCCATCCAGCTTGACCTGCCCCCCATTCAGCCAAACCGTACTAGATTTAATACGGTCCTGCAAAACTTCATGATTTCTGCTTCCCACTATATGAGATCTGGACTGTCAAAAAATACATTAAAAATGTACGATTCTGCATGGTCCTATATTTATTTTTTATTTTTCCTCTTTCTGCACCACCTTCTCTGTAGAAGTGTTGCCTGTTGACAGGCATCATATCATATGTGCCTTTATTGTTCACTGTTTTGAGTCCTGCCATTGCAGCCATCCTCAATTAAGGGACTAGTGGCCGGTGTTCAGTTCCATCTCCGCTGTTTGGATCCATCCACCATCAGCCTGCTCGAAAACCCATCCATTAGTCTCCTGCTAAATTGCCTTAAGAGACAAAAGCCTCAAGGCAACGATAACCGTCTCCCCCTAACTCTTCCTCTTCTTAAAACTTTAATCACATATTTGAGGAATGGGTGCTTCGGTTCCTACCCAGATATACTACTAGAAACAATGCTACTTACTGCATTCTATGGTTTTCCTAGAGGTGGAGAATTCACTACACGCACAGATCACTTAGATCCTTCCCACGACCTCACCATAGGAGATGTATCTATAAAGCCTCAGCATTTCTCTTTATTTCTTAAACACTCAAAAACTGATAGGGATGGGAAAGGTGCGTCAATTCTCATATCTGACACTAATTCTCTGTTTTGTCCTCTCTCTTCTATGGGCCGCTATCTTCTACACCGCTCTCGAGCCAACCAGCACATGCCTCTCTGCTACGGAGGACGGGAAGCCCGTTTCCCGGCCTTGGTTTGCTTCCTGCCTTCGCCTCCTGTGCCAATTCTGCGGGCTACACGGATCGGTACATGCCTCATTCTCTCTGCATAGGAGCAGCTACCACAGCATCATTAATCGCTCCTGTGCACACGCTCAAAGCCATGGGTTGATGGTCGTCAGCTGCCTACGAACACTACCTCCGTCTAGGAGCTCAAGATGTCCTTGATGCTCAAAAAGCAATGAGTGCTCTGTAATGGTGTTGGCTCTTTAAATAACATAACAGTTATGCCACAACATTTAATGTTTGGAATATTGATTATTAATTTCATTTATGAGTCAAAAAATCCAGCTACATTTTGAAAATGAAAAAGCATTTCATCTAATGCATTTTAATTTTCAAATTTGACATTTCAAATTGAATTTTGTTACCTTTTTGCTGGAGGATGGTTTGAAAATTAAAACTTAAATGTCATTTTCTTTATTATTTTAATTAAGTCACAGAATGAGCAGTCTTGAATTTGAAAATTAAAATGCAATTTGAAATATTGATTATTCCTTTTATTTATGAGTCACAAAATGCAGCTCCATTTTGAAAATGAAAAAGCATTTCTGTTAATGCATTTTAATTTGGATAATGGCACAAATTTGCTTCCATATGCCAGTAGTTAACTGTTTTCACAAGCGTGCACCTCCTGTTGCCTCCTGGCTGTAGGTTTGCCAGTATGGTTGTTTTGGGGGTTATTGCTGCTCTCCCTGCCTTGGGGCTTTCCACGTCAGAACATGGAAGGGCAGGGGGCTCCCAGAACAGAGCATATGCAAAAAAAATTTATTTCATGCAATAGTAAATAAAACCTTATTTATTCTTGACAAAGTGGTCCTGACTGAACTGTGATTATATACTCTCCTGAACCAGAATAATGTTGTGCCGCATTCAGTGATGGTGAGCCGTGTTGTGACACCTCTGTGGGTTCCAGTTAGAGTCATTAACCCCTCCCCCAGACCAGTGACTGAGACCCAACTGCAAGATTGCTGACCCCTCTGTGGCACTGGAAGACTTTGACACTGACTACTGTTATGTAACTGACTCACCTGATGAAGTGAGATGTACTGTGACGAGGACGGCTTACAAATCTGACACAGCCAGTGAGAAGAGCTTGACTGTTGATTGGGACTGTAATGCTCGATTGACCCTTACCCTGGATTTCCACTGGACGCGGAACAGCCGCGGAACGGCAGCGGCGCGGTCGCCGTTGCAAATCGCTTCCATTCTAATCAATGATCAAATCTTTTTCTGTTGCCGCTGCTGAACCTCGTAAATTTCAACGAAGCAGATCGCACAAGACAGGAAGTCCGACACAGAATCAAAGTAAAACATTTCCGCCCCCCTTTCAAAATAAAACACAATACGCAGGTCATATAGCCTGTCACAACTTCACATCAACATTATGTCGTGACCGGTGCTGCCAGGTTTTGAACGCCTTCATGCACAACACTGGGTGCATAATAAAGGCCACATTATACTTCTCCGACTGCGTCATGCGTTATCCGTCTGCGTCACCACGTAGACCACTCGAGCATTTATACTTCTGCGTCGTGGTGACGGATAGGCGCTGCAATTTCCCGCCCGATCAGTAGGGGTCGCTGTGCAAGGTTGTTGTGCTTTTGGCTACAGTGAGCAATGGTGTCCGAGGGAGAAAGACTGTTGTTGTTGAAACAGCGGCCGTTTGTCACTTTTCTGTGTCCCGGAACGCAGTTTTAAGATAATTTGAGGCGAGAAATTGGCCATTTTGGAGTCTAAAAATGTGCTGTGTGTGTTAAGATATGACGTATTTATAGTTCGGCAGCGACGAAGTCGGCGGTCTTCAGCTCCGCCCTCTGTAGCGCTCGCTGCTCACTGTGAGCCGGCACAGAGCAGCTTCGCTCGGCTTGTCCTGAGGACCAATCGCAGCTCTTGCCGTCTCCGTTGTCCCTTGACGGAGTGACGGACACTTAAAAATATTCCGTGCACCCGGAGACGACGCAGAGGCTCTTGGACAGGTTCTGCGTCAACGCAGAGGACTCTTGCGTAGCCTACGCAGAGCACTTTACGCAGGAGTATAAATTGGGCTTAAGGCTCAGGGTGGAAACTGCTGCTGAATGTGTGAGAACATCAAGCAGTCATGTGCTATTATATGAGAAACGGTTCTGCTAAAGTGATGATGAGTACTTTGGCAAAATCATTGCCTCTTAACCCAGAAATGCAAGTCCTGACTGTATAACTTGAGCCAAATATCAGTTGAGTTCTCTGGACCTGAAGTTATCCAGAAAAAAACTGTGGGAACATGTTCTGTGGTCAGTCAGGTCCACATTTCAGCTTGTTTTGGGGAAACATCTTGGTGCTGTGAATGTGGCAGGGACAAGGTGGACAGTTGGGACAACAACCACCTGGTTATTTAATTTGGGTAGTGTAAGAAAAGGCAACACAGGTACATTTTAAGACACTGGGCAGAGTTAGGTTCCATCCTAAATAATTTTTATTGTTAGCCTGTTATATGTCCAATCATTATTATAGCAGTCACAACAACAGAGGCCCGATAGGAAGTATGCAAAAAAGCAACAGTTAAGAAACAGGGCCAACCCGGGTCTTTCTGACCTAAATGTACTGAAATAAATTTTAAAATGAAAACAAAATCAAATTGAATTTCCCAACTGATTAAACCCCCTGTTTTGAGGCTAACTCCACTCAATACCTGATTTTGAGTGTCAAGAAGTGGACTGATAGCTGAATGAGGGAGAGTGGTCTGGTAGTGAAATCTGACACCAAGTTGTAGAGAGAAAGACGACAGAGTGACGACTCCTGCATTTATAAAAGAGAGTGGAGTCTGGGACAAGCCTTGCACTGGTTGGACAAGAGGGTATTTAAAGCAAATGGCAGAATTTCAATTCAGTAATGACAACTAAGATGTGAAGATTTGCACCTGGATGAGTAAATGCCATTACTAGATACACATATAAACTGGTTTATATCTGGTAAAAACTGGTTTAGTTAAACTTTCAATTAATCAGATAAACCAGTTGTTGTGATTCAACTTAGTAATTGGTGAGAAAATATTAATACAAATGATTAATTATTTTAAAAATTAATTTTGTTATTAATTTTCTTAAAAACGGGGCACCACTCCTCTTAAAGCGAGGAGAATGACAGAAAGACTGTCACTTAACGACCTTCAAGTGTCTCTCGACTATCAGTTATCAGTAGTTAATAATAAGTAAATTAGTATTAATTAATAATTAACAAGGAAGGTATGAGATCGTACACTGGCTTCTTTCAATTACCTTTTGTCACAAACAAGCAAGCACAAAAGACAGAAACAGTACTGTTAAAGTAAGAGGTTAACATTTATTAAAGTATTAAATGTAATCAATAACAACAACAAACATACATCAATCCCTTAATCTAAAATAACTACTGATAAAGTGTGCAGGAAAGGGGCATGGATATGAGTGCAGGAATGTGTGTGTGTGTGTGTGTGTGTGTGTGTGTGTGTGTGTGTGTGTGTGTGTGTGTGTGTCTGTGTCTATGTAAAGGGGACGTGTCACTTAGGCAGCTGGTGACAGCGTGGGAAACAGGAAGTAAAACAAAACAAAGCCAAAAGGTAAAAGAAGGAGGGGTCTCTGACGTGACGGTTGTCACGGCGACGCGCCTCCCACTTCCGGATTACCAAAAGGTGGCCGAAACGTCACGTAAAAATGGCGTCACTCGATGTTACCGTGAGGTGACGCGAGATGGCGCTCGTGCTCTGATTTTTTCACTCAGCTCTTCCGTCTTTCACCAGTGGAAGCGCTGAGTAAAAGAGGAGAGTTGAAGGAGGAAATTAAGTCAGCAGTGACGTGGAAAATTTAAAGGGAATGGAGGCGGGAAGTGAAGTAGACAAAGGAACGGGTCTGATCAGAAAACTTCTGTAATCACAAGCTTATTCGGCTTGACCGACTTAAACTGTGGTTCTTACAGATCACGGAAGTTTCCTCTCAATGAGTGATCGCGGGCTGTGCTGAGGACACAGGATTGCGATACACGGGAACAAATGACAGTACAAAAGGGGAGACTCGTGAGGAGAAATAGAAACCAAATTCGACCACACAGATTAGCAAGAGTTTGTCTCGTGAACCTGCCGTCTTACCGGTCAAATTAAGGCTTCTATTACGATCGCCGCTGAAAGGCACAAAGAATAATAAACAATCGATAAGCTGGGCGGACGGCGCCGCAGTGTTTCCGCTAAACGGTCCGCTAGCTTAGCTCACAGGTATTATTCTAAACAAGTTACAGCCGTGTGTGAGAAATAAAAAGCACATAAAGAATAAAAACACAATGAAACTACCGGGTGTGCACTACCCGTGTTTATAATAAGCTGTAAATAAGCTATTTGCCCAGACACAATCGCTTACTATGAGTTGCCTTCCAACGAGTAAGGAGGGGACAAAGAAAGAATCTTCAAAGCTTGGCCAGCACGGATGTAGAACTTCAGTGTGTTGATTCTCCCCTTAAACACATACGTCAGCTCCCGCACAAATACGGTTGGAAGAGGCCGAACTCTGGAGGTTTGATCGGTTTTGATACCTTTGCCTCGGGGGCGGGGGCATCCGGTAATGTCCACCAATGGGCCAGTAGCTGCCTGTTGTTGACGTCATCTGCCGCATTGGTTTGTGGGGGGATGAGTCCATCACAGCTGGACGCCTTGGGGGGATGGATGGTTTCTTCTTTGTTCTCCACCATGTGGCTCCTGTGGGCTTCCGACCGCCATTTTAGGTCTCAGCTGCATTCAGGCTTTCCCAAAGAGGACAGTGAGGCCTCACAGTCATGCTGGGCCCAACACCAATCAATCAGATTAAGAAATGTATTAATTGACAAACAGAAATTGAAGCTGCTGTTGAAAATTACAGATAAAAAACTTTTTTTTGTCTTTCAACTCAAGTATCTAGTGAGCACCAGAAAGTATCTTGTAGGTAAAATAAACTTTTTTTTTCCATGTCCCTTTAGGGCAGGGGTCTCAAACTCAATGTGCCTGTGGGCCACATGAGTTAGAGTCTGGGTGAGGCTGGGCTGCATCAAGTAAAAAATAAAATGAAATTCTAAAATTGCGGGGGGAAGCACAGCTTTTGAAAATGTGAGGTTAAAATGGGGCATTCTGAGGCTTTTTGAAAGACCATTATAGTGATTTGTGGTGAAGGGCAAGTAACTCAAAATGGAAATAAACGGAAATTTTTTTTTAAATTATTATGCCAATTCTGTAACATTGTTTTTTAACCTAATTGTGTTGTTATGGCTGCTAAGGTGTGTACTTACAAAACTAAAGTCAAGGCATTGCAATTATAGAGGGTGCCCCTCATCTGGTGCGGGCCTTTTTTTTCTCCGCACAGCCCCTGCTGACTCTGCTCCTCTCTCTCCTGCATTGTACGCTGCTCCAAGGGCGCCCTGCGTATCCAACGCAGAATGGATCAGGGGCGGCCGGTGTATAGGGACAATTTGGGCGACGCCCTCCCAACTGGGAGGAGAAAGAGGATTTTTTTCCTCAGCAATTCCAAAGATCCTTAGTACTAATATTCCATTCAGCCGTCTCTGCCAGCAAGGTAGTTATTATCAGTGTTCTTTGTGGTCATTGTCGAATCAGAATCGTCAGATTCAAGTCACATTTTATGGTTCCGCTTCTTCTGGGGCGATTTGACTGACATGAAGAATCGTCCAAAAATTCTCCCATTGACTCTCATGTTAAAAAGTTTTTTTCGAAAAACATCAATGCACCCTCCAATGCATTTTTAATGAGGATTTATGTGCATGCACTAACATGCTTGCGTCATATGTAAATTGAGCAAAGAGAGGAGGGTATATCTTCTCTTCACTTCACGTCTCTCGATAAGTTGTTCATCTCTGCTCGCGGCGTTATGAGCGAAGCGAAGCTCACCGTTTTAAATATACACGGAGGATCGTGCTCGTTTAATCGGTTCCAGCATGAACAGATAAGTACACGTAGTTTGACCAGTGCCACAGCTGTTTATGGCTCGTAGCAGCGGACAGCAGTCATTTGAAGCTACCTTCGTTAGCTTGTTTGCTAACATTGTTGATGTTTGTATTGCTCTGCTCAGGGTTTAACTGCAGGTTAAACTTCACGCAAATCAGACAATCGGACTTGTTGTGTCGTGCTATAATGCAGATGTGAACATAGAGGGCGCTGTTGAATGTATGTGAAGTAAAGGTGTGCTTGTAAGCAGGAAGGAGAAGAGCGAATAAAGCGCGTAGACTGAAGCACAGAGAAGCTCTCCGGCTATTTATTTTACAATACTAAACACCACATTTTGGCGACGAGGATGGCCGTTTCCGTACCTTTGCCTGCACCTTTCATGCCATGCCCAGGCGAACCTGCTATCGCTTTTACTATATGGTTGAAGATGTTTGAGAACTACATGCTAGTTATCGATGCTACGGGGGATGGCTGGCCCGATGCTAGAAAACGCGCCGTTCTTCTCCATGCACTGGGAACAGAGGGAAAGAGACTGTTTTATGCTTTGCCAGATACTGGTGATACTTACGCTACAGCTGTGGGTGGACTGAAAAAGCACTTAGTTCCCAAACTTAATGTAATAGCGGAACGTCACAAGTTTCGTCAGCGGGCACAGAGACCGGATGAGACGGTAAACGAGTTTCTGGCTGCACTACGTCAACTCGCTGCTGCTTGTGAGTTTGGGGATATGGAGGAGCAGCTTCGTGATCAACTGATAGAACGCGTTGGCAATACACGCATACGAGACAGACTGTTGCTGGAATTGGACCTGAATCTGGCTAAGGCTACTGCATTAGGAATACGCAACGCGGACGTCCTTTCTGACAACACTGCTGCTTCTGCACCGGTGAGAGCCACACACTCGCAGACGCGGAACAACCGGTCACGGGAAAAGAAGAAGCTGGCCCCGAGGACCGCACCTGCTACGGCTCCGCACACCGGTAAACGTCGCTCCTGCTACCACTGTGGATCTACCAGCCACTTGGCTAATAAGCCATCATGCCCTGCAACCAAAGCCACATGCAACTCCTGTGGTAAGAAGGGACATTTTGCCAAAGTTTGTCGGTCTGGCCAACAAGAGGTGCGTGAGGTACTGATAAATGAACTAACTGTGCTTTACATGAATGATGCTGTGCAGGATAAAATCATCTGTACTGTACATGTTGATGCTAATGAACATTCTCATGATGTTGAGCTTGTTGTGGATACAGGTTCATCTGTGTCTATTATTCCTGTTAGCATATACCAGAACCTCTTTCCTACATGGGAACTTGCTAAGCCTACTGTAACACTGTGCACATATTCAAAAGAGAAAATACAAGTTGTTGGACAGTTACATGCAACAGTAACTCATGAGGGACATTCAGCTAAATGCTCATTTATGGTTGTTGAGTCAGGTGCTGCTTTACTTGGGTTAAACCTGGTGGTTGCTCTGCATATGTGTATTGAGGGTAACAAAGTTATTCCTGCTGCAAAACCCAATGCCTCTCCTGACCCTGAATCAACAGTGCCAGTTGCACTACCACTGGTTGCTGCAGAAGCTCAGGTACAAGAAGTTGGATGTGAAGTGTATTAGACACTTTAACACAGCAAATAATGTTACTATAATTCTGTGGGTTCACATGCTCTGTGAACTGGGGTTTACAATGCCCTACAATTAAGTTTTACGACAGATGTCTGTAGATTTTGTCTGAGCAGATACTGCTCAGATGGATCATCGGTTGACCATAAAGTGGAGGTCTAGGTTAGGCATTGGTCCTGGCATTTGTCCTTTGATGTGCTCCCTAGAGGAGACTGGAGGTCGAATGGCTAACCAAGGGCATAGGAAGATGTAGGAGGAGCAGGTAACCTTTATTAAGTGTGGCTTTGCTAAGGAGAAGTTAGTGCTTCTTAGGATTTTGGCTGAGGCACTCCCGAGCAACTGCAGAGCTTGGAATTGACACTTGACTTGTTACAGAATAAAGATCTCTTTGTTTGGTAAAATGTCT
This sequence comes from Microchirus variegatus, assembly GCF_963457635.1. Lineage (NCBI taxonomy): Eukaryota > Metazoa > Chordata > Actinopteri > Pleuronectiformes > Soleidae > Microchirus > Microchirus variegatus. The sequence goes on along the minus strand of NC_139802.1, from coordinate 25,176,948 downwards.
TGTGTCACGGAGTCTCATTCTACGTCATCATCTCATCACCTGGTGTTCTGAACAAGAAGGAAGCCTGACTAAAACGACAGATGTGTAAGAGGATTTGTGCACACGATACGGCTGAAGCCACATGCCATTTCAGTTCAGCAGAAGCTGAGGAGACTTCCTTTCTCAGTGAGACAGGCTGTTACTGAGGAGCTCAAAGACCTACAAGACAGGGGTATAATTGAACGCGTCACCATGGGTCTCTCCCATCGTTGTCACGCAGAGACGAGATGGAGGAAAGCCTCGTATGTGTGTAGACTTGAGAGAGCCAAACAAATCAATTGTCTGTGACTGCTACCCCTTACCGCACATGGACGAACTGCTCACCAATCTGCGGAGGGCTACTATGTTTTCCACCATTGACCTTGCCTCTGCATATCACCAAGTGTTGCTCCACCCAGATAGTCGTGATATTACTGCATTCATCACACAAGGGCCTTTTCCGTTTCTGTCGTGTTCCATTTGGCCTTGCTTCAGCTCCGTCAGCTTTCCAAAAAATGATGTCTACCATACTGTCTGGCCTCCCAAGAGTACAAGCTTACCTTGATGATATTATATGTTATGGTGTCACTCCGCAGGATCATGATGCTAGCCTACGGAGAGTGCTGCATGCCTTGAATGAGGCGGGACTCAAGCTGAACATGCGTAAATGTAAGTTCAAGCAGTCATCTTTGTCTTTCCTAGGACACACTATATCCAAAGATGGACTTCACCCTGACAAAGATTGACTCAACTCAACTCAACTCAACTTTATTTATAGAGCGCTTTAGGCAGCTAAAGCTGGTACAAAGTGCTTAACAGTACAATGAATAAAACATGGCACATAAAACATAGGAGACAAAATAAAAACAATAAAACTATAAAACAGTAACAATGTTTAAATAATAAAAAACAATAAAACTATAAAACAATAAAAATGTTTAAACAATAACACACTAAAACAAGAGCAGAGTCTCATGCTGAGTTGAACGCAGAAGAATAAAAATGTGTTTTAAGATGAGTTTTAAAAATGGACAGTGAGGGGGCCTGTCTAATATGAAGCGGGAGGGCGTTCCAAAGTTTGGGACCGGCAATGGAGAAAGCTCTTTCCCCTCTGAGCTTCCGTTTAGACCTCGGTACCTCCAGGAGCAGCTGGTCAGCTGACCTGAGGCACCGAGCAGGAGTGTAAGGATGGAGAAGCTCAGAGAGGTAAGGCGGGGCAAGACCATTTAAAGATTTTAAAACAAATAAAAGAATCTTAAAATGGACTCTAAAATGCACAGGCAGCCAGTGAAGGGAGGCCAAAATGGGAGTAATGTGCTCCCTCTTACGTGCTCCAGTTAAGAGGCGAGCAGCAGCGTTCTGGACCAACTGGAGACGTGAGAGGGAGGACTGGCTGACTCCAAGATAAAGAGCGTTACAGTAATCCAGCCGAGATGTAACAAAGGCATGGATTACTGTTTCAAAGTGCTTTTGTGAGAGAAAAGGCCTCACCTTTGCCAGCTGCCTGAGGTGAAAAAAGCTGGACTTTACTGTTGCCCCAATTTGCCGGTCCAATTTAAAATCACTGTCCATAATAAAACCTAAGTTTGTCACTAAAGGCTTCACATACGATGCCAAAGGGCCCAAATCAGCAGGGGGGGGTTCACTAGAGCCGCTAGGACCAAACATTATGACTTCCGTCTTCTTTTCATTAAATTTTAAAAAGTTCAGTGACATCCATGCTTTTATGTCATCAAGACATAATAGAAGTGGTTGCAGACAGGCATTTTTCTTACTCAGTGGGACATAAATCTGACTGTCGTCTGCATAAAAATGAAATGAGATGCCATGTTTTCTCAAGATGGAGCCCAGGGGAAGCAGATACAGGGAGAAGAGCAGGGGCCCTAAAATTGAGCCCTGTGGAACCCCATATGACAGTGGAGCAGAGCGGGACTCAGAGCCACCGAGGCGTACACACATAGATCTTCCCTCAAGATACGATCTAAACCAATTAAGGGCGCTACCACTAATGCCCACTAGGTGCTGCAAGCGTGCCACTAAAATATTGTGGTCCACAGTGTCAAACGCTGCAGTTAGGTCCAGCAGGACAAGGATCACAGAGTCTCCAGAATCAACCGTCAGGAGGATGTCATTGAACACTCTTAATAAAGCTGACTCTGTACTATGCCTTGTTTTAAAGCCAGACTGGAAAATCTCCAGAATATCATGCTCGTCCAGGAACGACTTCAACTGGGCGTGGACAACTTTTTCCAGGATCTTTGAAATAAAAGGCAGCTTGGAGATAGGTCTATAATTGGCTAGCATAACACGATCAAGGTCAGGTTTCTTAAGCAGGGGTTGTACAACAGCATGTTTAAAACATTGGGGGACAACACCAGAAGACAGACTGCTGTTAATAATGGCCAGGACTGACTGCCCTATACAAGGAAATACCTCTTTAAAAAAGTGAGGCGGGACAGTGTCACAGGGAGAGCCTGATGGCTTCATCTGGGCAACCACTTTTTCTAAGGCAATCAGAGACACGGGCTCAAACGAATCAAGCACAGCTGAGAAAAGCACACTGTCAGAGGGGTCAGACACAGGTGTGGTGATTAGAGCCCTTGTGGTAGCAACCTTATCAATGAAGAACTGCAGAAAGCTATTGCACATTTCAGGGGATTCCTCTGTGCACACAGGCTGAGGTGAGCCAAGAACAGACTCTATGGTTTTAAATAACACACGTGGGTTGTGAGAGTTTGATTCAATAATATTTGACAGGTGCTCTCTTCTGGACTCTTTGACAGTGCTCTGGTAGCAGCGCCAGCTGTCTTTTAGGATTTGGCGAGAAACCTGCAGCTTGTCCTTTTTCCACCTGCGTTCAGCTTTGCGGCAATCCTGTCTGGCTGCGCGAGTTCTCGCATTGAACCAGGGCTCAGGTTTAGCTTTGGGCTGCACGGTTTTAAATGGAGCCACAGAGTCCAATATGGTTCGGCAGGAGGAGTGAAACGAAGAACTGAGCACCTCCGTGTTTGGTAATAATTCAGAGGGGACACAGAGCTGGTTAAAGGCAGCAGAAAACTGACCGGCAGAGTTAAATATCCTACGACAGCGAGCAGGGGCGGCAGATTTAACTGTAGCACAGGAGACAGCAGCTTCAAACAGTACCGGCAAATGATCGGAAAACACATCGTCACATATTTCCACGTTTGACACAGACAGACCGTGACAGAGGACGAGGTCTAGTGTGTGTCCACGTTCATGAGTGGGACCAGACACACACTGCTCTAAGTTAAAAGAGTCAATAAGGCTTAAAAAGTCCTTCACCAGCTGTTTATCAGGACAGCACACGTGAATGTTAAAATCCCCTACAAGGAGAACGCGATCGTACTTGGGCATAATTTCAGCCAGAAAATCAGAGAAGTCATTTAGGAAGTCTTTGTTGTATTTAGGCGGTCGGTAGATGACGGCACACAGCACCGGGTCGGAGCGACCCACCTCAAATACATTCGCTTCAAAGCTGGAAAAGGAGGACGAGACAGCGCGCTGCCTACAATTAAAGTCGTTTTTATAAACAGTCGCTGTTCCTCCCCCACGACCCGATGACCGCGGGGAGTTGAAAAAAGAACAACCAGCCGGTAGAAGTTCGATCAGAGGGCTGCACTCACCGGCACCGATCCACGTCTCTGTCACAAAGAGGAAATCCAGGCCACGGGAGTTGAAGAAATCCCTCAGGGTGAATGTTTTGTTCACCAGTGATCTGGCGTTCACCAGGCCAAACCTGGCAGGGGCCGGGGGCTTCGGTTCGGCTGATCGCAGAGACGGTGGCAGCGACTTCAGGAGGCGGAGGTTCACGCCGCGCTGTGAAAGTCGCGGAGGGCAGGTGCGGCGGGGCCGGAGTCCCTCAAACGAGCCGATGACAGGAATAAGGCAGGCATTGATGGGATCCAGGAAACGCCAAGGCACGGCGAACGGATGAGTTAATCCATGTCCTGTCCGGGAGATGGACAACGATTGAGCCAGCCAGACTTTCAGCTTCACCAGCCGCCCGCCGCGTTTGTCACGGCGGCGGGAACGTTTCCGCCGAGGAGGTGGAGCAGAGGCCCGGCACAGGTATGTCGGGATCCCCGCTAGTAGCGGAGGCACGGTTTTCTGCCCATTATGCTTGAATGCACATATTTCACCGACATTTCGTCGAAGACTCAAAAGAGCCTGACGATCATACACCAGCAGAGACTCGATCTGGTTAGTGCCAAGGGCTATAAACAACACAAAAATCAACCATAGTAGGAGCAAGAGGCGGCCAGCAAAACACAACGGCGCCATCTTGGATTTAGTCACTTCAACCTGAGTCAGCACAGTGGCTAATGCGCCTGCCCCACATGACACAGGCTCCCTGAGATCCTTTCTTGGTCTTGCATCGTGGTACAGTAATTTCATTCCTAACTTGTTGGAATGCTTGCCACTGTTGTTGAACCATTACGTGCCACTCTTAAAGACTGTACTGACCTGAAGTTCACCTGGACTGCTGAGGCTGAGTCCGGTTTTGCCGAACTCAAAAGGCTGATACTTGAGAGCCCTGCCCTGGCACTTTATGACCCTGAACTGCCTACTCTAGTGACCACTGATGCTTCTGACTACGGGCTGGGTGCTGTACTCACTCAACTCCACCCGGACAACACTGAGAGAACTGTTGCCTTTGCTTCCAGGACTCTTTCCCCCGCTGAAAGAAAGTACTCTACAGTGGAACGTGAAGCTCTTGCATGTGTTTGGGCGGTAGAGAAGTGGAGAACCTACTTATGGGGACGTCACTTCATGCTTCATACTGACCACCAAGCACTTACATCTCTGCTCACATCAAACTGGACTGGTCGCACTGGTCTGAGAATTGCCAGATGGTCCGCTAGATTGCTTTGTTTTACGTATGATGTTACTTACCGTCCAGGCAAATTGAATGTGACAGCTGACTGCCTTTCCAGGCTTCCACTTTCCATTACGGGAGATGCGTCTGAGGTACCAGACATGGTTGCTGCTGTCTTTCACGAGTCTGTACATGCTGTTTCTTTGCCAGAATTCACTGCAGCCTGTGACACATGCCCTGAACTGACCCAGCTGAGACGTCAGATTCAGACAGGCTGGCCCAAATGCCGGAAGAATATGACACCTGAACTTGCTCCATACTTCCAGGTGAGAGATGAACTGGCCGATGAAAACTCACCCATCATGAGGGGCGACGATCGCTTGATTGTTCCTGTTTCACTCAGATCCAGAGTGATTGATCTGGCACATGAAGGACACCAAGGACTGGTGCGTACAAAGCAGAGACTTCGTGAGCTATATTGGTGGCCGCAAATGGACAGTTATGTACACGATATGATAGCTTCATGTGTGTCATGCCAGTACACCGATAAGACTGCAAAAACTGTCTTCCAAATGGACTATGGGAAAAAGTAGGGATTGACATTACAGGTCCTTTTGACCATGCTACATGGGACTGTCGCTTTGCCATTACTCTGATTGATTACTATAGTAAGTGGCCTGAGGTAGCTTTTGCCCCTACGGTCACTGCTGAGGTTGTTATTCAGTTTTTGACCACTGTGTTCAGCCGTGAGGGAAATCCTCTCTACCTAGTTTCTGATAATGGTTGTCAGTTCACCTCCCATGCATTTGCCAATTTTCTGAGGGAGAGAGAGATAAAGCACCTGCGCTCTAGTGTATACTATCATCGAGCTAATGGAGCCATCGAGAGGTTCAACAGAGTGCTTAAGGAGTGCTTACAGACAGCTGACAAAATGCACAGACCATGGAAACAAACTGTAACAGAGTTCTTACAGAACTATCGTGCCACACAACATGGTACAACAGGAGCTACACCATTTGAGTTGCTGAGACACAGAAAGATGCGCACAAAACTACATGTACTCCCTGTCTCACACAACATCAAGACACACGCACAAGTGGAAGAGACGGTAAAACAAAAGCAACAAAAAAGCAAAGAGTACACAGACAGAAAGGTTGGTGCAAAAGTACCTATGATCCAAGTCAATGATACAGTGCGTGTCCGAAGATCTGAACATGTTCCAAAGGGATCATCCAGATTCACAGAACCCTTGACTGTCATCAAGAAAGTAGGACCTAACACTTACCTGCTCAGTGATGGTCGGAAATGGAACGCATCCAAGCTGACATCCTTCCCTAAAGGAGCTCTGACCTCCACTGGTATAGACAACAACACTACTTTTGATGGATTTATGGTGCCTGAGAATATACACCCTAATGTCCAAGAGCTAGGCCCAAGGCGGACCCAGAGAACAAGAAATTCACCCCAATGGCTGACAGGTTTTGTTAGATGAAAGAGCACGTGATTGAAGCACTGATACATATGAGTGCATATCATTTAGTTAAAATCACGTGATGTGTACATTTGTTTAACCTTACATATCCTGTGGAAGAAGATGAGTTATACTAAGGTTCATACATTCTGCTATTCATTTATAGTACTTACGGCAGTTGATATTTGTTATTGTTACAGAATGCTGTTAAAAGAAAGAAGAAGAAAAATGCTTCATTTAATCAGTCTCTGAAAGTAATTCCTTCAAGGAAAAGGAAAATGTTGTGTCGTGCTATAATGCAGATGTGAACATAGAGGGCGCTGTTGAATGTATGTGAAGTAAAGGTGTGCTTGTAAGCAGGAAGGAGAAGAGCGAATAAAGCGCGTAGACTGAAGCACAGAGAAGCTCTCCGGCTATTTATTTTACAATACTAAACACCACAGGACTGTTTTGTGTAAGAGAGTATTGTAAGATGCGGCTTTCCTGGGGCATATGTACAAGAATCATGTTTGTCCAAAATAAGAGGTGTAGTGTGACCATGGGAAGGTAATCTTTGACCGAGGTAAGTTTGATGACTCTACAATGTACAGTAGCAAAGTTATTGAAAATGATTTCATATAAAAATTCACCAAGATTGTTTAAAAGCAATTTTGTCCAAAATAAGAGGTGTAGTGAGACCATGGTGAGTACATATTTTGTCTGTGCGGATTCTTAAAACACTACAGTTAAGAGCAGTGAACCTATTGATTTTTTTTATCATAAATAGGCCAAGTCATCTTTTCCATAATTAGCAGGTGTAGTGTTGATAGGGAGGCCATAGATGTGTGTAGAGATTTTGGAGTCTCTGTACTGTATAACAGCGGAGTTATTGATTCATATTAATAAGATTAATGATTAATACCAATAACAAATCACTAAAATTTAATTATTATTATTAGGATTATTTTTACAAAACAACTGTTGTAGTATGACCATGAGGAGGCCATTGGTGTGTGTACTGATTTTGGAGTCTCTGTATTGTATAATTGGAGTTATTGATTATTATTGTTAGATATTACTGATTAATACCAATAAAAAATTACCAGAATTCAAAAAAGGCACATTTTGACAAAACAGCTGTTGTAGTATAACCATGAGAAGACCCTTGGTGTGTGTAGTGATTTGAGAGTCTCTGTAATGTATAACAGTGGACTTATTAATATTGGTAGATATTAATGATTTATACCAATAAAAAATCACTAAAATTGAAAGAAGGCTTGTTTTTACAAAACAACTGTTGTAGTATGACCATGAGGAGACCCTTGGTGTGTGTATTGATTTTGGAGTCTCTGTAATGTATAACAGTGGAGTTATTGATTATTATTGGTAGATATTAATGATTTATACCAATAAAAAATCACTAAAATTGAAAAAAGGCACATTTTGACAAAACAGCTCATGTAGTATGACCCTGGGGAGACCCTTGGTGTGTGTAGTGATTTTGGAGTCTCTGTATTGTATAACAGTGGAGTTATTGATTTTTGTTTGCAGCATCTTGATATGTGTTGCAATTTGTAGACGGTCCCTGGGTACTCGCCTCACACCCGTCTCGCTGCTCATGTTATTCTTCCAGCCCGGAATTCAGGTCTGTTGGACGAAAATGTTACTGTTGCTCATTGAGTACACAATTCTGATTGGGAAGAGACTACGCTTGTGTTTATAGGACGTTTTGTTTACAAGCTATTGAACCCGAAAGTCTGAATCTGTCAATATCTTTCCAACTTTACCGAAGTACAGAGAAATGCTTTTTCGTTTTCATGTTCGCCCTGCAAAAAATGTTTCATAATTCAAATGAGTTTGCAATACGGAGTGGAGCAGGATAGTGACGTCACTGGCCACTGGTGTGTGTGTGTGTGTGTGTGTGTGTGTGTGTGTGTGTGTGTGTGTGTGTGTGTGTGTGTGTGTGTGTGAGTGCGTGCGTGCGTGCGTGTAACTGCTTGAATCAGCTGTTTTGAATCAGCAGCTGCTACAGTCTGCAGCTTTTTTCTCTCCCTCTTGCGCCGCTCTTCCTTATTGCTACTGCGGGGCGCACTTACATTAAACTTTGATATCAAGTGTGTGTTGATATGCAATGAATCAATGCTAATACCTAATGTGACCAGCAGAGGGAACTAGCTAGTGCTAGAGAACTATTGTGAATGTGATGGCGAGGGACGAATAAGAAGAGCTACAAGCTAGGTTTAGATGGTGTTCGGAAGCACATTAAAAGTTTGAGCAGAAGCTCGTTGTGGAAATACAAAGTCTCATTATTAAGACTCGAACAACACATGGTTTTGTCAAGCTTCAGTTGACACATAAATATGGATACCTTGAAGCCACCGGAGGGACTGAAACTGATGGCTAATGTGGACAGCAACTGGTGGTCTTTTAAGCAACAGTTCCAGTTGTATATGGCTGCCGTAGGTCTGGACAATAAACCTGACGCCAGAAAAATTACTTTACTACTTACAGTAGCGGGTCCCCAAGCAATTGAAGTATTCAACACGTTTGAGTTCGGCGAAGATGAAGATAAAGAGAATTACGAAACACAATCCTTGGAAAATTCAGTGCATATTGCTCCCCACAGAAGAACATTGTGTATGAAAGGTACGTGTTCCGGTCACGGATGCCACAGCCCGACGAAACTTTTGATTGCTTTGAGACTGATTTGAAGCTAAAAGCGCAGTCATGTGATTTTGGAGATCTGAAAGATTCTATGATCCCCGATCAAATTGTCTATGGAATCCAAGAGGATAAGGGAAAGGCTTTTGAGGGATGCTCAACTGACTCTGGAAGAAACAGAGAGACTGTCATGCAAGTGAATTAGCTCAACAGCACGCGAAGACGTTTAATGAAACGAATGCCACAGTAATACATGACAGTGCCAAAGTAGCTGTAGTCAAAAATAAGTTTAAGAAGTATATGTCTACTCCACAAAGAAAAACAGTGAGTGCACACACAGGCACAGTTGAGTCCATTGTACATCGCTACACAGATATTTTTAAAGGACTAGGATGCCTTCCATGCACATACAAAATCAAACTCAAAGAGGATGCAACTCCAGTAATCCATGCACCAAGGAGAGTTCCAGCTCTGCTTCCGAAGCGCCTCAAAAAGGAACTGGAAAGGATGTGTCAGTTACAAGTGATCACAAAAGTGGAAGAACCGACAGAGTGGGTAAACTCAATGGTATGCGTCGACAAAAAGAACACAAGCAAAGAACTGACAATATGCATGGACCCAGGAGATTTAAATCAAAACATAAAACGTGAGCACTACCAGATACCTAAAAGGGAGGAAATTGCAAGTGAGATGGACTTAAGTTAAACCGCGCCAAATGCCAATTCGGTGTACAAGAAATAACATTCCTTGGAGACAAGCTTTCCTCTCAAGGGATAGAGCCAGATGAAAGGAAAATAAAAGCCATTCTAGGCATGCCTCGCCCCTCAGACAAAAAAGGTGTGCTCAGAATAATGGGAATTATCAATTTTATTGGAAAGTTCATACCCAACCTATCAGTGAAAACATCAGCACTGAGAGAACTTCTCCACGACTCCAATGAGTTCAAGTGGACATCAAGGAATGAGCGAGAATGGAATGCTCTAAAGATCACACTGACTAATGCACCTGTGCTTGTGTATTATGATCCCACCAAGAGACTGAAGATTTCAACAGAAGGACAGACTTGGAGCTGTCTTGTTGCAGGCAGAAGGAGATAGCTGGAAGCCAGTTGCTTATGCCTCTAGGTTGATGACTAAAACTGAAACAAGATATGCTCAAATTGAGAAGGAATGTCTTGGATTAGTTTATGGACTAAATATCTTTCATTGTTATGTCTATGGGCTTCCTACATTCACAGTTGAAACAGATCATCGTCCTCTGGTGTCAATCATCAAGAAAGGTCTCAATGAGATGTCACCAAGGATTCAACGGCTCATCGTGAAACTGCAAAGGTATGATTTTGAGCTCATATACACACCAGGAAAGTACTTAGTGCTGGCAGATACGCTATTGCGAGCTCCAGACATGAATTCTGCAGCTTCCACTGAAGAAGAGGTTGAGAATCATGTAAACAAGATCGTTGAGTCTCTACCTGTGTCTCATGTTAAAGCAAGAGAGATTAGTGAAGAAACAGTCAAAGACAAGGAGTTACAAACAGTAATGTAAAACATTCACAGTGGCTGGCCCAAGGGGTCATGTCAGAAATATTACCACATAAGATCAGAGCTCAGTGTGGCAAATGGACTATTTAGAGACTGTAGAATTGTTATTCCACACAGCCTGAGAGCATACTCTGTAGGCTACACGAGGGGCACCTGGGCATTGAAAAATGTAAAAGGAGAGCAAGGAACACCGTGTATTGGCCTGGAATCAACAAGGACATTGAAAACATGATAGGAAAATGTGAAACATGCAACAAGTATCAGAGCAAACAGGGAAGGGAGCTGATGTTAATCCAAGAACTTCCAACTGCTCCTTGGGAGAAAGTTGGAACATATTTGTTTCACTGTAATGGCAAAGACTTTCTGCTAGTGATCGATTACTTTTCAAACTTTCCTTCCAAACCTTGCTCACAAGTGCAACCTCCAGTAGTGTTATCACTCATGTCAAATCCATTTTTGCCCGGCATGGGATACCAAAGACTGTAGTGAGTGACAATGGTCCTTGTTATAACAGCAAGGAATTTTGCAAGACAATATGGACTTCACCATGTCACTTCAAGTCCACAGCATGCACAGGCAAATGGCAAAGCTGAAAAAGGGGTGCATATCATCAAGCAGCTTCTAAAAAAGGCCACAGACAGCAAGTCGGATCCTTATTTAGCTCTACTAAGCTACAGAACAGCCCCGCTTGAATGTGGTTTGTCCCCAGCAGAACTGCTGATGAATCGCAAGTTACGCACAACCCTGCCTTGCTACATAGACATTAAGGAGAATGCAGAGACACAAACAAAACTGGAGAATATGAAATGGAAACAAAAACAGCGTTATGACAAGTCAACAAAAACACTCAGACCACTTGCCAAAGACGATATGGTGCATATTCAGGACCAGGATGCATGGAACCGAAAAGCTACTGTTTTCCAGGAGGTTGGACCGAGGTCATATGAGGTGAAGACTGAAGAGGGTCATGTACTCAGAAGGAACCGTCACAACCTCCTCAGAACCAAAGAAACTTTCAGGGAAACAGAATGTGGAGATGAAGATGGACATGCTTCTGTGTCACATGCGGAAACAGTGCCAGACCTGAAATCAGACGGATGTGTGCATGTGGACACAAGTGATGGTCACTCAGGATCGCCTGTCTTGAGAAGATCTGAGCGTCAAGTCAGAAGACCAGTCAGACTTGATCTGTGAATCAATGGAAGGCATATATGATGTTCTCATTTATGTGTGTTTTTTTAAAAAAAGAAAAGAAAGTGGGATGTATAATTTGATTCAATTGTGAATTGTGATTCTTTGAAGTTTATTTGTCAAACAGAGCTTTTGGCATTAGAAACCACTAGTTAACAAGAAGAAAACCAATATATATATATATATAGGTTATTAGGACAAAGATGTGAATTTGGTTGTTCATGATTCCAGTGCCATTTATATACGTTAAGACATGTTTTGTTCAACGCTTCAAAGAAAGGGGGATGTGTTGATATGCAATGAATCAATGGTAATACCTAATGTGACCAGCAGAGGGAACTAGCTAGTGCTAGAGAACTATGGTGAATGTGATGGCGAGGGACGAATAAGAAGAGCTACAAGCTAGGTTGTTGTGATGGTGTTCGGAAGCACATTAAAAGTTTGAGCAGAAGCTCGTTGTGGAAATACAAAGTCTCATCATTAAGACTCCAACAACACAAAATGGGGGGCCACAAAATATCGTGTCCGAGGCTACTGCTTTAGGGGATCCGTATCATTCCTTTCTTGGTCTCGGCTTTTTTGCTGTCGGAAGCGGAACTGTTGTGGCCCTGGTCCAGCGCCAAGCCGGATCAGTAAACCGACGCACCACCAATGTCAAACTGAGCTGACGCTGATCCCACTGAGTTGTTCTTTAATTTAACGTTTCTTTTCCACTCGCAGGTCTGTTTCAAAAGCTTAGACGCTTCACTTTGATTGTACAGTTGTACATATTGTCACTTTTAAGTATCTTTGTCACGGACTGTCGCAGGCAAATCTAACCGTTCTGGATGCGTCTCACGCTGCATATGTTGATCTCGCACGGCCGGGTGGCCCGGAGGATGGGAATGGGACCGGAGTCCCGCATCAACATGCTGCGGAACATCTTGACGGGACTGGTTCGACATGAGAGGGTAGAAACAACGCTGGGCAGAGCAGATGAAGTCCGCTTCTACGCTGAAAAGGTGAGTAACGGTTACAGAGTTAGCTCATGTCACAGCATTTCACCACATCAACAGCATCAAGGTTACATGAACTCAACATATATTTGATGAGTATGGAAATTAACATCATTATAGGGAGAGTTTAACTTTTTAATGAGGTACTGATACATAATCCTACGGAGCCCCGGACATGACATGATCAAAAAAATATTAATTGTGGCCACTACAATGTGCGCACGAAATAGTATTTTGTGGCCACGAGGTAGGCATAATGTGCAACCGAAGTAATAATAATACAATTCCTGGACAGCTGGGTAAGCAAATTGAGACTGCGGTCAAGCCAGCCACGACTTCGATCTCCATAGTCAAATCAGCCGCACTTAAACTTCGAGTGCACAAGTATTCTCTGCATTATGGTAAATGCGTGGAAACGGCGTATTTACTTCAGATCCGGATAAGTTCAAATTAAGATTAATGTATAAAAGAAAGGTAAACTATAATTCTAACATAGATTTAAAATAAAACATGTTCCATTCCAGTGTTTCATCCCCCCCATGATGAATAAAAAAAGATCAAAGTATCTTTACTCGATTACTGTGTGGAGAAATTTCAAAATAAAAGTCAAGTGGCATAATCGGCCATATTTGAGCGACTGTAAAATATTTTGCACAATAATTCCTGGCTATGGTATGATATCTCTGTCTTCTACACTAACCATAACCCTACACACACACTCAATATCAAGTATTTGTACTGTACCAATGTGGAGAAATTCAAGATTATAAATCCATATTTGGGCCTCCAAGTGACATATGCGGCCATATTTAAGCTACTGTAAAATATTTTGTTCAATAATTCCTAGCTATAGGTGTAAAATTTTCATTATGCTTCAAGAAAGGTGCAATCTAGACATGTTTTCACACAAATGTTTAATTACATTTTGTAAAAAAAAAAAAAAGAACACACAATATCCTACACAATCCTAATTTTTTTCAACTTTTCACACAAATTAAATTCCAGTCCACATTCTTCTTACTTTGCAGCTCTGCTGTGTCCATTTGTAGGCACTGTATGTGGAACCACCTGCAACAGCTGTCACACTGAATCGGGGAAAGGGCAAAATAATTATTTTAATCTTCAGAACACCATTTTACCTACAGTCTCTTCCTCATATTTGTCTCTAAAATATTTGCTGAGAGGAGACACAAGGAAGACATGCGATTGAGGAAAGATATAGGAAAAACTTAGAAATGTGCCAAAAATGACACTTGGACGAACAAACATGGATTTTTAATGTTGAATTTCTCCATATTGGTACAGTAAAAGTGCTTGATATTGACTGTGTGTAGTCTTAGATATGTAGAAGACAGAGATACCATCCATAGCTTTGTATTATTGAGCAAAATGTTTTTACAGTAGCTCAAATATGGCCGATTATGCCACTTGGAAAATATGGACTTTTATTTTGAAATTTCTCCACACAGTAGTAGAATAAAGATAGTTTGATCTTTTTTATTCATCATGGGCAGATGAAACACTGGAATGGAACATGTTTTATTTTAAATCTATGTCAGAATTATAGTTCACCATTTTTAACACCTTTATTATGTAGTTATTCGGACCGGAAGTAAATGCGCTGTTTCTATACGCCGTTTCCACGCATTTACCATAATGCTGAGAATACTTGTGTACTCTAAATTTAAGTGTGGCTGATTTGACCACGGAGATCGAAGTCGCGGCTGGCTTGAACGCAGTAAATTGAGCGCACCTTCTCGAAGGTCTCAGGTAGAGGCAGAGGGGCGATCTACGCGATGAAAAGGGAAAACGCTAATATGATTTAATTTTATTTTAGGCTGGGAATGAGCTACAGATATATTCTGAAAAGCCTGGCATTGCAAGGAACCATTTTTACCGAGATATATTTAAACAGAGCCAGGTTGCTTTACGGCGGAGGTACGACTTGGACGCTGGGATAGATTTCATTGTTGACCAACTGCAAGGCCCTGGAAAGGATCATGGTTACCGGTGGATGTATACAAAGTGTAAATAACATGGCATTTCTATCAGGAAAGAAGACGTGAAGATCCTCCTCTCTCTACTGGACCCCATCGGTTCTGCAGCACCCCCTGCTAATGACCCCAAAACAAATACATGAAATAAAGTGAAAACAATAAAGTGGTAAAAAAGAACATGCCAGAAGTTCTAAGTTTCTTGCTCTTGCTCTCCCAGTTCTATAAGCATATATATATATATATATATATATATACACATACTAGGGGTGTGAAGAGATCTCGTGCCACAAGATCTTGCGAGATTAAACTTGACGATATTTCTCGTCGCGGTACAAAACTGTCCCGCGAGATTTGTGACCTAAAGAAGGAGAAGGAAAAGAATACTTTTTGTTTCAATTTGTGGAAGAAGTTTATTAAGAGCTCATCCTTACATCATGCATGTAAAGAGTTCTACATTTCAAAATGCATGTGCAACTTGTTTAAATAAATCTGTTGGTCCAGTCATATATATTGTCATTGTATATTGTCTCGTCTCGTTCTCTTGAACCCAATATCGTGTCTCGTCTCGTCTCGTGAGCTGAGTGTATCGCCACACCCCTAATACATACATATATTAGATTTGTTGTTTAATCAAGGCTATAATGACAATAGAGTATAATTATTTCTATTTCACCTTACTGGAACACATCCAGAAAATATGTATACAGTTTTTTGTTGTTGTTTTTTAAAGCATTTTTCAAAAAAAATGAAACCATCCTCAACAGGTGTCAAGTATTTAGTGTGATCTACCCTCACACTTGAACAACAACACAGCTCTAACCTTAATTAATGTTACTGGTAAATCCTGTGTTTGTCCTACTATTTCATTTAAAGAAATATCTGCTGTAAAAGACGTCTATTACGCCAGGTTTATTCAAGACATGCTTGAGCATTTCATACACATGTTGCTTGAGTTAAACTCATTGACAGCTCGCTAATATATACAACCAGCTTTAAGTCGCATCACTTCATTTCAAATGCCAATGATCAGACGAGTCCGCTCTGATAGACAGTCACACCGGAGGCAGAGGGACCCCGTCCCCTGGGGCCCACTGACAAGCGGTCTGTATCTGTGTGTGTGAGGAAGAGAAAGAACAAAAGTAGCGGATGAAAGTATTAACCACAGGGTTTCCCCCAGAAAACCTACTAAGCCCGGTGGTATGACCTCTCGGGCGGCCCACAGCGTTTTTGTAAAAAAAAAAAAAAGTTCATAGAAAATTTTTAATTATGACTATTTTGTGTTATTGTAACACATTTATTAACAATAATTAAACATCAACTATAGAGTCTTACAAAAAGACACACTCTTGAAATTAAATAAATAATATACATTTTTTCACTTAAATACTAATCAAGTAATCGGCCAGTGAATCTTAAACCAAGCCACGCAATGGTCACATTTAAAAGTAAAATAAATCAAAATAATAAATAAACAATTGGTAGTGCCCCCTCATCTGCCTCATCTGGTGCAGACAAACAGCCCTTTTATTTCTAAATCTGTGGCGTATAAAAAAATCTATTTAAAATAAATAAACAAGCAACGCTAAGCCTGCTTACGTCAGTAGTAATGTCAGGTTTTATTTCCCCCCAGCTGATTGACTACGCCAAAAAAGGGGACAGAGATGAGATGGCTATGAAAATGGCCAATTTTTGGCTGACGGTATGTATCTGCAGTTTTTCAATGTTGCAAAGTTGTGCCATTCTAATCTGAATGAATAATGTGACTGAATGTGTTTCAACTTCTCAGGAGAAGGACCTGGTCCCAAAGCTCTTCATGGTCCTTGCCCCACGGTTTGAAACTCATCCAAAAGGCTACACACGGATGGTGCGCATCCCCAACAGACAGAACCTGGACAGAGCTAAGATGGCTGTCCTGGAGTACAAAGGCAACCCCTTCCCGCCTCTCTTTCCGGTGAAAAAGCAGAATGAGCTGACTCTCATCAACCAGCTGCTGAAAGGCTACAGAGAGGAGAGGGCACAAGAGTTGGCTGCAAAATCGTAGTCCACATAAATGTTTGCTGCAGATTGATGGCCAGAAGATGAAAATGTACTAGTCACTATCAATGTGTGGCCCAAAGAGACTGATTTGTGTTTTTCAACTGAACAGCTCGACAACTAGATTGTCAGCTGCAACGAAGACCATTTGTCATTGTTGTAAATTAATAAAAGTGGTTTCCTACAAGAAGTAAGATATTTATACATTTTCTTTGTGATAAACATGAAGCATGAATTATGTGTACAAAATGTTTTAAAGTAGACAATGGGGGTCAATGAGTGTCTAGTCTTGTCAGTAGGGGCCTGTGATATATTTACATATGTATAATATCAGGTTCAAATCATTTCATGATTTTCCACCATGATATTGCAATATTCATGACAATTTGTCACAGAATTTGAAAAAAAATGTGGACAAGGTGCTTGTTTTAATATGAAACAATACATAGCTCACAAAAAAACACTTAGACATAGGTAACATTCATATACCAACAATATTGTTTGCAGATGTTATTGTTATCGGTAGTGAGAGTAGGGTACTGGTGGAAGAGAGCCTGGAGAGAGGTCTTCTCTCTTCTCTCCAGGCTCTCTCCAGGCTCTCTCTCTCTCCAGGCTCACACATCAGCCCTGACACTCGTCTCGAGTGTCAGGGCTGATGTGTGACAGAAGGATAACAGCAAAAGTAAAAGGGAAGGTCTACATGATGGTAGTGAGCACTGTATAAGACAGGAGGCAGACCTGGATGTGTCAAAGCAGAAGATGCTGAGATTTTCAATGGGAGTGACCAGGATGGTCAAGATTAGAAATTAGCATATTTGAGGGACAGCTCAGGTTGAATGTTTTGGAGATAAAGTAAGAGAGTCGACTTTCACAAGGTTTGGTCATGTGCAGGGGAGGTATAGTTATTGTATTGGGACAAAGGATGTTGAAGAAGGAGCTGCCGGGCAGGAGGAAAAGAGAAATATTGGAACATGAATTTTGGACATAAGACCTATTTTCCAACTCAGCCGGTGTGATGGAGACTTCTGGAGACATTTTCAAGAAATTTCATTCAGTTCTTCTAGTTGCCGATTTCGCTGATGCTATGGCTAGCGCAAGTCAATGATACAAGTTAACATGGCATTAAAAACGCTCATACCGACTCCACAGTGCACCCGAGACAAATCGATTGTAACGGCAGACTATTGATGTACATATCTGTGTTAAGGATATATGTCTCAGCAGCAGCAGCAGCGCGTCATACTTCCGGCAGCGGCGGAATTCCGCTGCCGGAAGTATAGTGCTGAGAAAGTAGTCCCTCAAAAATTCATGCGATGCGACGTTAGTTTTGTTTCAAATATTATTCTATCAACACAGATATGTACATCGATAGTCTGCCGTTACAATTGATTTTCCTGAGTTTGATTGAAAAGGAAGTCATTTGTCATTTCATAGACAATGTCCCGCCTCCTCTGAATGTAGTATTGTGAAAATGGACGACCGGGTCCGTGCCAATAAGGCAATTAGATTTTTAATAACATTTTAACCTCTTCCGATGTGAACAACGATTTCGGAAATTTAAATCCATAATCAACAGCCCTCACGTAGTGTGGTCGATGAGGAAATGCGGCAGATCTTCAGATCTGGAGCAACAGGTGTATCAGGGTGGAGCGTATCTTCTCCTGAGGCTGCTATACATCTGACAGCCGTCAGCCACATGAAACACACGCGGTCGTGGACTCCAAACAAACTCCATCAGACTTTATCCGATCACAGGCAGAGTGCAGCGGCTCTTCACGAAATGCGAGTGGGATGACACTGCATTCAATACAACTCGGAAACATGGGTCAACCCGTCCTGATTTTTTCCTCTGAATTGAGGCTGTGATTGAAGTGATAGCACATTGATCTCCCTCCTGGTAGTTCTAGTCTGCCGTTATAGTGTCCTGTGGCAGGTTGCCACCTGTCACGTCAGAATTGCCCTGTAGCATATCTGAGGATTAAACAGCGCTTCCTGTTTTTGTTCTTCCCTAATTTTTTGTAGTTGTATTATGAGCTGTGGTGTTGAAGCTTTGGCATCAGGAGCATCCTTAAAAGAAGAAAAAAGAGTGAGAAAGAGAGAAAGAGCACAAAATAGGTGGGGAGAAAAAAAAGACCTGTATTGTATAAAATGATGACTGTCAGGCAGTGATTCCAAAAGTGTGGCAGAACTGCAGGTGGACCATTAAAGGTGTTAAAGGTATTAAACATTTTTTGAATTTTCAGTTTTGTAATAAGTTTTTAAATTGCTATAAAATATGCAGAGGTGTTGTTTATTTATGGTCAAAAACCTGCCAGTTGCTGTAAACGAGCCGATAGATATCCTCTTTTCTGACGCTGTTCCTCAGCCACAATATTTCAGACTGAACTCTCACACCCAAAAGACAGAGTGTGTTGTGATTGGCCAGCCAGCGTAGAGCTTTCCCAACTGTCTTGTGATTGGCCAACACCTGGAAGTGACATATTCAGCACACCCGCTCTCAGAAGCGCAGCTCTCACTCTGGAACGGTGGATGCACTGCTACTCATTATCAAAACATTGTTTTAACAGTGTTTAAAAATAGTTTTGTCACGACTCCCCACCGCAGTTTATGACTTTGACCCGGAGTCAGACCCAGGGTCAGAAGACACTGTCGCTCGTGAAACACCTCCACAACGGATGTTATTCTTCTTCTGCGGTTCAATGTACGCAACCGGATGTACCCGGACTAGTGCCTGGAGCAGGAGGATCTGCTCTGGAGAACCGCTGTTTATGTAACTGGACCGGGTTTTTTCAGAGATCTCGCTGAGCCCGAGATTACAATAAAACACAGCGTTCTCAGCAATGGCTGAACTGTTTCTTTTGGTACTTCAGGGCTTTGTAAACAAGGTAATGATGCAGTTAATTGGAACTTCCGGTCTAGGTCCACTTTAAGTACAAGTAAAAGTACTGGTCTAAAAATGTACTCAAGTTAAAGTCAAAAGGGATCTTTTTTTAAATGTACTCCGTTAATTATTTCAATCGGATACACATCTCATTGATTGTTTTTAATTAACAAATTAAAGTGCTGACAAAATAAAATATGTAAACACAAAAGGTATTAGTCAAAATGGGCCATTCACCTGTCATCATCTTTTTTTTACATTTGTTTTTTTTAACTCAGTAACAGATGTGATTACAGTACTTCCAAAAAACATGCTTAAGTAAAAGTAAAATTACACATTTTAAGTACATAAAAAATACTACTCAAACTACAAGGAACAAAACAAAGCCATGGAATTTAAATTATGAGTAATTTTTTCTTTTTAACCTAGTATAGAAGGTACAACCATATTTGCTGAGCCGAAGCTTTTATTTTTTTCAGATCAAGGTTTTTTTAATATTAAACATATTAAACTATTACACTGAGCGCAAGCTGTGATTGATTTTAATATGGACAAGGGAATGGAATGATTCAAAGTTAAAGGGATATTTCACTGTTAAGAAGATGAATGTCTATTAAAACTAGGTAATCTATGTAGTAGAAATGTGAAATAATATTTGAAGCAAGTGCCTTCTTGGCAGAAAGGCAGAAGAATGTATTTATCGCTCATGAATGACAACAACTCCCAGAATTCTCTGCGCTCGCTCCCTGCCATGGCTTGCGAATGCCGCCATTGTCACTCCGAGAGAAGCAGACACGTCCATGAGCAGACAGCGTGACTTGTCTGAAGACACAAATCCCAGAGGGGAATTAGTTGGCGGATACATTACGGACCTGTAAGTTACACAGGGTTGTTTTTTATGGTGCTTAATTGTACCGGGACGTGCAGTAAAAACAAGGAAAGGACAAGCAGTAAGTTCCCATTATTTGCCGGTCAGAGATTCAGAGTGGTGCTGAAGCTTAAAAGCTAAGCTAAGCTTGTTTGGAGTGTTGTTGAAGACAAAGCTGGACTAGGCTACATTTCCAGCAGGAAGACGTCACTGAGAGGTAAGACTGACGCTAATACTCCACTCTGTTTCTGCTCATAGTATACGATGTGATATAGTTTTCGGCAATAAAGTGACAACGTTGTAAAAGTAACGTTTGATAGACAAACACACGTTATATACACGTAATCTGTTAGCAAAGTAAAGCCACCCTGCTTTCGCTGGAGAACATTCAAATGTTTTAATGTTATTCATGTTTGTTCAAGAAGTCACAGACAATGTTGTCATTTTCAACTAATGTTATTCAAAGCTTATGTAGTATAGACAGCATTAGAATGTTCACAGCTCAGCTTTTTTCTGAAAGGTTTGTTTTCCTGGAAAAAAGTCAAATCTTCGTTCATATTTTATGTGTAATTGTATTCTTTGTCCTTTACAGGAGAAGCATGGTTTAAACAAATCTTGGAGAAAATCTTAACACCATCCAGTGTCTCCTCCTCTCACCTCTTCACCACTGTGACTCCTCCAGCTGTGCCACATCAGATTCTGTCACTGCTCTACATGTTTCATTATTTATTTTATCTTTGCATATTGTATTAGACATGCTTTTAGATGAATATGATAGTAAAACATTTTCCATTGTGAATAATAATTTTGTTCACCTTACCCTGCATCAGAATCAGAATACTTTTATTATCCCGAAGGATATTGTTTTTTGTTACATGCATTTGTACACCATAGTTAAAAACAGTAAAGACTAGTGGAAGGAGGCTGAATGGTTACTGATTTTGTTGTAACAACAAAATCAGTAACCATTCAGCCTCCTTCCACTTGTGTAATATTATAAGTAATAATATTACTTATAATATTACACAAGTTAGATTTACACAATAAAATGATGCAGTTGTCAGCAGTAAAGAACGTATCTCTAATTCTAATTCTGATCAACCATTTTCTCCAAGTTAAATCACTTTTCATCTAATGACACTCTAATGGACAAACACTAAGTACGGTGGCCCAGAGGTGTCAGGGCAAATACAAAAGCCACAACACGAATGCAAAAGCCACAACACAAATGCAAAAGCCACAACACGAATGCAAAAGCCCTAACACAAATACAAAAGCCACAACACAAATGCAAAAGCCACAACACGAATACAAAAGCCACAACACAAAAGCAAAAGCCACAATGGAAGTGACCTACAACGGAAGTGAACGGTACCGGATGTTGACATTTTATTTTTATTTTTATGGATGTTGATAATGCGGCGGTAAGGACCGTGATTATTAGTTAAATTATTAATTATATACTAATTAAAATACTAATTGTTATTAGGAATAATATCAACATGTTGAAGTAGTTTTATAACTCCCGATTCTTTCACTATGTTTCCTCAAGCAAATTAGTTCATCACGGATCTCGCACTATTTTCTCAGCAGCGAGTAAGTCCGTAACTTTATTGACATCATCCCCCGCCGGTCACACTCAGTCATGGTGCCACACCACAAAATCACTGTCTCCACCAATTCAACAGCAAACATCCCGAGAACACAGCAGGGCAGAACAACAACACTCAGAACATGCAGAGCAAACATCAAACATCAACACATCACAACAATAACACTTCCGTCAACACATAAGAACCCACTCCCATGAGTCTCTGCGCCATCAGCGCTCACTGTTCGCAGCCGGGTCTGCTCCCTTCACTACAATTTTTTTTTCAACACTAACTCGCGTGTTCATCACATTTAACAGTTACTTCATGAACCGATAGTGACGATAAGACAAACAGCCTGTGTGTTGTGGCTTTTGTATTTGTGTTGTGGCTTTTGCATTCGTGTTGTGGCTTTTGTATTCGTGTTGTGGCTTTTGCATTTGTGTTGTGGCTTTTGTATTTGTGTTGTGGCTTTTGCATTTGTGTTGTGGCTTTTGTATTCGTGTTGTGGCTTTTGCATTTGTGTTGTGGCTTTTGTATTCGTGTTGTGGCTTTTGCATTTGTGTTGTGGCTTTTGTAATTGTGTTGTGGCTTTTGTATTTGTGTTGTGGCTTTTGTATTTGTCCTGACACCTCTGGGCCACCGTAGGGCTAGAAAATAAACCACAAAATATATGAATTGAACTGTTTAATATTAATAATCATGAAAAGAAAATGCATCGTGCAAGCTCATCGTGAACATCAACAGTCTTCATAGACACAGTACTGCTTTCCAGGTCCCCTGATATCCTGAACAACACAGGTAAATCATATTTCCCCAGTCTCTGGATCCACTCCATGAAGTGACAGTAAGCTGTTGGTGATATTACTGGATGCAAAAAAGCACAAATCTAAGTATCTGCTCTTACAGTAGCATAGATGTAAATGAACTGTAGAGATGCTAAAGTTAGCTCTGCTGGCGTTACATATAAACATGGACAAATGTGGTGGTAAAAATAAATATAAAACAAAATACTCACTTTATACTCAGGCGGCCGTTTATCCCGTTTTCTTCATCCACTGAGCCAGTGTCCGGTGCCCACTGCCACCGTAACCGAGGCTGGTGGATTGCCTGCAGCGTAAGTGGAAAGAATTTCTAACAATGAAACTGTCTTTGTGTATATGTTCTGTAGGGTTGCCACCCGTCCCGTAAAATACGGAATCGTCCTTTATTTGGCAATTACGGAACGCGGTTTGTTCCGTATTTCCTTAAATATCCAATCCACATGTCTGTCACACACACATCAACACTAAAGATAAAGATGAAAGTAAAACACAGGGAATAATAATGCCAGCAAACTTGTCGTGGCGGGATTTACGTAGGATCCCGGCCGCCCCGGCTCCGGTCCTCTGTGCTCGTGCTGCTGTCACGGTTGCTTAGCAACAGACGCCAACCACGGTGAAATCAGTTTCATATTGGATATTCAACAGACATTCACTCCAGCTCCAGATCCAGGGGCACCCTCCTCTGCCTCTCCCCGGAGATGGGTGCATGATCACGGCTTGTTCAAAGACCGACCCATCGCTCTTGACTTCCGAGGTCTCATTTAGGGACCGTCAACAAATTACTGTTAAAATGACAATATTTACATTGATTTTAAAAAATTGATTAAATAAAAATATGGGAGGTGAAAATGTCATAAAAGGGGGTGTGTCTTGACTAGGCAGTCTAGTACTATGGTTCTTTACTGATTTGAAGTCTTTAGGTCACATGTTCAGGAAGCTATTGAGCTGAAATGCTAATATTTACATTAAAAAAATTATAAAAAATCTGGGAAGTATTTAAATGGAATAAAAAGAGGTGTGTCCTGACTAGGCAGTCTAGCACTATGATTCTGCACTGATTTGAAGTCTTTAGGTCACATGACTTGGGAGCTATTGAGCTAAAATGCTAATATTTACATTAAAAAAATTACAAAAAATATGGGAAGTGTTTAAATGGAATAAAAAAAGGTGTGTCCTGACTAGGCAGTCTAGCACTATGATTCTGCACTGATTTGAAGTCTTGAAGGACCCAGAGAACTGAGCAACCCACCACAGAAGGCTGCATAATGGACCACTCTCTGCAAGACCTGTTCCAACTTACGATCCGGAAGCAGTCAAGAGACATTTTTCGTAAAGCATGTTTGTTATTTGTGGTTTCTTTTGTAAATAAAGCTTCACTTTCTGTATGTACTTTATGTCTCTTATTCTCTTTTGTGACATGTCGTTCTCACTAAATAATAATAGTAATGAGGATAATTAGTAGTGTTATTATTATTAGTAGTATCATTATTAATAATAATAATAATAATAATGAGGATATTATTATTATTATTATTATTATTAATAATAATAATAATAATAATAATAATATTTGTATTATTATAATCATTGTTAAAAATGGGAGGAGGGGCATGACCATGTGTTCCAAAGGTGACCAATGAGTGATGGGAATGGGATTTTACCTTTGAACTGTCTGTGATTTCATCCAATGGTTGTTTGTGTCAGTCAGTGCAGGTCAGACGATTGCAAGATTGAAATGCTAATTAGAGCCATTCGCACCTAGTGGGGGTGTGCGAGCGGGCAATGTTGGATGTAACAGAGGCGGATCTCTATCCTTTTTAAATACTTTTATATCTCTTACTTTTTATGTTTATATTTTATTTTACCTTCTTTTACCTCCTGTTTTTAGTAAATTAGTAATTAAGTTTTCAGTGTTCAGCGCTTTGTGAGTTCCATGATAGTGTTTCCTCCCATCAAACAGAGCACCCAAATGGGGATTGAAGACCATGTACACACACCATCCATGATTACTGTCAGAGTACACAGAGTAAACTTTGTCATATTTCTGGAAAGGAGGGAAGCTCCATCCAGAGTGGGATGAACACCATCCCTTCTAATAAGACCAGGTTTTCCCCAAAAAAGTTGCCAATCCTGTGTGAAGCCCACGTTATTGTTAGGACAACCAGCTGTTGAATGATAACATGCGACTATACATGTCATCACTCGTTCTGTTAGGTAGAAGTCCAGAGAAACATACAGTGTCCGACATTCTCTTGGCATATTTACACACCGACTCAACATTAATTTTAGTGACCTCCGACTGGCGAAGCCGAATGTCGTTGCTGCCGACGTGAATAACGATTTTATTGAACCTACGATTAGCTTTAGCCAACAGCTTCAAATGAGATTCTATGTCGCCCGCTCTGGCCCCAGGAATGCAACGGACTGTGGTCGCTGGAGTCTTTAATGGACTCTCATAATGAGAACAGATTGTAAATATGATTTACAGATATTAAATTTACTCATATTGGACACTTGCCTTCATCTCTAACTGGAATACAAACAATTATAAAACAGGAGCCACACACACACACACACTACCAAGCCTTCTAATAAAACAATATTTTTATTATTTTGGCAAAAATTTAATATGTACAGCATATTTTAGAATAGTCATTTGACAACATTAAAATGCATCTGAACAGTGCTTCAGTGATGTGCTCTTAACCAGATTGCTCTGAAAAGCAAATGTGCTGTTTTCTGTCATGCATACATAATCTGTTTTCTTCAAGTGTGTGTCTCAGTCCTGTCACATGCAGTGGTTCTCAAAGTGGGGTTCGGGGAACACTGGGCGTCCGATACTCAAAGCTTGGGGGCCCACAAATATTTAGCAATACATTCAAAGTGATGCGTAATCGGGCAATACTGCGTGGATAATCTGTCAATCTTAAAATGATTGCTAAACTGTAGTTGCACAAGGACTTCTCACAACTGCCAGCGTTTTTGTCGGACAGAGTGCATCCAATAAGCCATTGCTTTAGCAACATCAGCTACTGTTTCTAAGAAGTCGGCCATGGCAGACAAGTGCGTACACATGTGGTGCACCTGAACGTGTCCCTCACCCCGAAACATTTGAGAACCCCTGTGTTAATGTCAACATCTGCACAGTTAAAGTAGTGACAGCAGTACCATGTCTACAACAAGTCAAGTCCTCCCATGCCTGTTCTGTCGAGTCATGGCAACTGTAGCGTTAGGCAACAGCAGTCAAAATGGCAGACATGCCGAATATAAAGCAGACACATAATCAGAAAGTAGACTAATAGTTAGACTAATACTCTAAATCAAGTATCAAGTTACATTTCTAGCAACACAACACACAGTCCTAACATCCTAAAGTACTCCATTACAGAAACATTTCCACTGGTACACGGGGCTGAACAAAATCTGAAACAACACAATTAGCAAATCACAAAGGCTGTGATCTATTTGTTCAATATTTGATTGTTCTCTGTGATTAAAAAAAAATGTTGGAAACAATTCATCTCTCAACTTGTTATTGGAATATTTAACCGTTAAAGGTGCAGTGTGTATAATTTAAGAGCTTATATCAAGAATAATTTAATACAATATTTATTTGACCCGGTCCTCACACTCATAATAAATATGTGCCAAATATGTGTTCCTTTTGCAAAAAGAAGACGAAAAAGAATCTGAGGGCCATTCCTCCAGTTTCTATCACTGTGGTGTTTCGTTATCCTTGTCTTTACCGAGTCTTGGATTTTATCTGGTTGCCATATGTATCTTCACCCCTAGATGCCACTAAATCCAGCACACTGTTCCGTTAATGTTCTGATGGTGATGCTCCATCATGTTTAAAATTTTCTACACAGTAACACTGAACTGAGGAAATCTTTAAACAAAAATTATAGCACAAATTAAATCTCAACTAGATATTTTAGTAAAATCATTCACCCCTACAATCTGTATATTATTCACCAAATGTCACACATTTTTATGAATCCGAAATTAAAAAATTACGACAATCATTTACCTGCCTGTTAGTATCATTTCAGAAACTATTTTTCCCCATTAGCAGTTTCTCTGATGCCAGTAGCTGGTGGTGAACCCAGTGACTAAACATGAAATTATATTGAGACATTTTGTGACAAAAAACATTTACAAGTGTAAGCAACTGGAATACTAGTGGATGTTATGAGGTGACACCCTCACAAATAAAAAGACTAAGACCAGGAACATTACAGTGCTCCATGCAGGACAGACAGAATGTGCAGTTGTGTTGCCGTTTTCACAGTTAATCTACAATCTTTTCTTTTCTTTTTTCTGGACATTGCTCCAATTTAGGAGATACAAAACTAGAAACTTTTAGAGTAAAAGAGTAGATTAATGCAATGAATTCATATTTCAGGTACAAAGACGGGGTGATGATAAAGTTGAGGAAGCCTCTCGCTCATTAATCGATTTGGTGGTTGTGAGTCGGGCTGCAACTAACTCATCATCTTCATAATTGATTAATCTTTTGATTATTTTCTCAATTAATATATTAGTTGTTTGGTCCATAAACACACAATGTTGAAAAATTAGGACGTTGTTAAATGTCTTGTTTTGTCTACAAACCAAAATGTTCAGTTTGAATGATTCCTTTGTTATATAGAGCAAAGAAACCAGAAAATATTCACATTTAAGAAGCTGAAAAATCAGAAAACTTAAAATAATAATAATAATAATAATAATACAAATACTGATTGAATAATTGATTAGTTGTTGCAGCTCAAGTTGTAAGATTAAGAGAGCGTCCAATAGCATTGTATGAACCTTTTCCATAGGGTTATGTACTGATTCAGATGCGGCAGAATCTATAGGGCAGCAAATGATAGTGATAGTGATAGTAGTCTTGAGACATAAACAGGACCTAAGGTGCAGTGTAAAATAAAGCCAGTGGGTGGCAGCAGAAGTCAACTGCAGCATGAATGTCATAAATGACTAAATGACTGTTGCTGTTTAAGATTGTTGAAGATTTTTGTTGCGTTGCGTTGTCCCGTACTAGCCATTATTAGCAATATCAGTCGATGACAACCACTACACAGTATTTGGCGCTCATTAACAGCATAGCAACACGTCTATAGATAAAAATCTAATTATACAGAAGTGCTATTGACGGAGTAGCAAATTGGATCTGAATTCAGGGAGCGTTCCTGTATAAAAAACATCCCAGGATCATTCAATTTATAGTTTCGACTACAAATGGAATGCACCATTAATCATCATTCAAAATAATTGTGGAGCACAATATATATGGTATCATAACCTCTATATCGTGATACGTATTGTATTGTATTGTGAGGTTGTAGGATATACCCAGCCTTAGTATTTCAGTAACTTGAAAATCATCCTTGTTCTGTATTGCATTAATACATTCATCAACCTCTACGTAAGTGGAAATTACATTTTTGAGCGTGTGCAGTATATGCTGCACTCAACCTGAAACCAAAATAGTATCATACAGCACAATAAAAGCTTTGTTTGAAAAACACAGAATGTATCCTGACAAAAGAATATACGAAAGCCTATTGTATGTATTTACAAAATAATAGATTTCAATACACAGTAAGCCAATTATCGTCTGTTCACGTGGAATACATAGTATATCAGCGTTCTGGACAGGAGATACAATACAAACATGCTTGTTTTAGTTTTTTTTTTTTACCTTGAAGTGCCTACAGTAAACATGACATTATGGATTTACACATCAGCATATCAAACCAGAAGAACCAGCTGTAATATCAAAATATGCCAAACATAAAAAAGGCCTTTTTTAAAACGTGGATTTGGAATTTCATCATGAAGAAAAATTAAACACAAAAAAATGAAACGAAATAAAACTTTATCAATACTTTACATATACAGTCTATACAGTACACATACAACATACACTTATGTGTGTGTACTGTATCTGTGAAGTGGTATCTCTCTCAGTTTTAACTATTTACACACTCTCCCGTGCACACGCCGTCACTGCCTCATACATTTTTGAGCAAAGGTATTTTAAGAATTTTGTTCACTTCTGCTTCTTGCACAGTTATCGTTTTATTGCTCTGGCTACATCCATTTTGTCATCTGTCACCCTGTGACTTTCACTGGTCAGCATCAAAAGTGTATTGCTACTTTATTCTTTAACAAGCTCAGCACTACCCTCTCACCGTGATCCCCTCCATCTCAGCCCACTGTACAGGTTATTTCCCTTAAAGTATAAAGGTAGTTTAGGGATTTATTCACGTCTTTGTGCTTCCAATATCCCAAACTTTTTTCACCCTTTTACACAGTGACACCCCATTTTTTACTTTGCCCTTACTTGTACTGTCATTCTGTCCTTCAATACCTCCTCTCATCTCCCCTCTGTCCTGACCTTCTCTCCATCTCACGCTTTCGTTCCGAAACCAGCTCCGCCACCACCGCTCTGCATGCTAAAATATTCTGTGAAGGATGGGAGTCGAGGGGGAAGCAGGGGAGAGTGGGTGGCCGGACGGGGGGGTATCGGAGGCGGGGGCAATATCGATGTCAAGTCAGCAGCAGTGGTGATGATCTTCTGCTCACTGTTCCTTGGCACCTCCGGCCCTTTACAGGCCACCGTCTCCTCCACCGTCTTCACTGGATCCTAGAGAACATGATAGAACATGATAGTTTTACACGTTCAACCTGGTCTCATCCTCAGAATATAGGTCATGTGTTGCCTTGGCCAGAAACTGGAATCTTGTGTCAGTAACACCATATTATATATCACAGGCTACCAGGGTGTCCTATATCACAGGCTTTCGGTCAGGGTATATTACACAGGCACAGGGTGTCCTTGTGTCAGACTGATGTCAACTATTTTCTCGATAATTTGAGTACTTGTCCATAAATGTCCACAAACCAGAATTTTTCAGTTTTTATTAATTGCTTCGTCAAACTTTTTAATGACTTTTTGATGAAACAGCACTTGAACTTAAATGTTACCTGACTGTGAAGTTAGTTTCATGTTGGACATCCCACCCACTGACTCTTTCATATCCAGCAGCAGTCTGCTTTCTTCAGACTATGAAAAAAAGCATCAGCGTAACATTTGATTTTGATAGTCCATTGTTGACTCTCTATTAGTAACATATATTCCTCTGCGTCGTCTCCGACTGCACAAAATATTTTTTAAGTGTCCGTCACTCCGTCAAGGGACAACAGAGACGACAAGAGCTGCGATTGGTCCTCAGGACAGGCCGAGCGAAGCTGCTCTGTGCCGGCTCACAGTGAGCACCGATCGTCCACAGAGGCGGAGCTGATCACTGCCGACAACGTCGATGCCAAACTATAAATACGTCATATCTTAATACACAAACCACATGTTTAGACTCTAAATGGCCAATTTTTCACCTCAAATTATCTTAAAACTGCGTTCTGTGACACAGAAAAGAGAGAAACGGCCACTGTTTCAACAACAACAGTCTTTCTCTCTCTCTTACTCTCTCGGACCCCATTGCTCACTGTAGCCAGAAGGACAACAACCTTGCGCAGCGACCCCTACTGATCCGGCGGGAAATTGCAGCGCGTATCCGCCCACAACGCATATAAGATACGCCACTTGGGGCCTCCTTGCCTAACCACTGGACATGGACGGAGACCCCCATGGAGGGGTCGGATAGCGCATTACGCAGTCGAGAAGTATAATGTGGACTTAACCCTATACAAAGGTGTCTGTTGACTATAAATACTGTTTGCTGTGTTATTAACCAACATTTGACTAGTATTAATAGACTATATACTGATTACTCTGTCACTTGAAAGTTAACAGAATCATGTCAACATAGCATCACAAGTATGATTAAATCTTAGTGGATTATCTGTTGATAATATGTTCATTGTCAAGTAAATATCTGTAAAATGTGTCAGGACCATCTAAATAAAAACAATAGAGGACAGTATATATACAGTGGTATGCAAAAGTTTGGGCACCCCTGTATATTTTCACGATTTTCCTTTCTAAATCATTGGTTGAGAATGGAAGTCTTTTGTTACACTGCTCTGCAATTGTTTTGTGATTGCTTCCAAGAAAAACAGTCCTAAAAAAAAAAAAAAAAAAAAAATCACTGGTTGTTTGAAGAAATTTCAGTTAAATATATCATATAGGAGACAAACAGTGATATTGGAGAAGTGAAATAAAGTTTATATGATTTACAGAAAGGGTGCAATAATTTTTTAAACAAAATTAGGCATGTGCATTAATTTAGGCACCCTTGTCATTTTGTGGATTTCAATATCTTCAGCACTAATTATTGGAACTCAAAATTGGTTTGGTAACCTCAGTGACCCTTAACCTCCATACACAGGTGATTCCCATCATTAGAAAGGGTATTTAAGGAGGCCAATTGTAAGTGTTTCTTCTCTTTGCATCTTCTCTGAAGAGTGGCAACATGGGAGCCTCAAAACAACTCTCAAATGACCTGAAAACAATGATTGTTCAACATCATGGTTTAGGGGAAGGATACAGAAAGCTATCTCAGAGATTTAAACTCTCAGTATCATCTGTGAGGAACATTGTGAGGAATTGGAAGACGACAGGCACAGTTCTAGTTAAGGCCCGAAGTGGCAGACCAATAAAAATCTCAGATAAGCAGAGGCGAAGGATGGTGAGAACAGTCAGTCAACCCACAGACCAGCTCCAAAGACCTACAACATCATCTTGCTGCAGATGGTGTCACTGTGCATCGTTCAACTATTCAGCGCACTTTACAAGGAGAAAGCCTTTTCTCTGCACCCGTCACAAACGGAGTCACTTGAGGTATGCTAAAGCACATTTGGAATAAGGTGCTGTGGACTGATGAAACTAAAATAGAGTTATTTGGGCAAAACAAGGGGTGTTATGCATGGTGGAAAACGAACACAGCATTCCAAGAAAAACACTACAGTAAAATTTGGTGGCGGTTCCATCATGCTGTGGGGCTGGGGCAGTGCAGGGACTGGGAATCTTGTTAAAGTTGAAGGTCGCATGGATTCCACTCAATATCAGCAGATTCTGGAGAACAATGTCCAGGAATCAGTGACAAAGGTGAAGTTGTGCCAGGGCTGGATCTTTCAACAAGACAATGACCCTAAACACTGCTCAAAATCTACTAAGGCATTCATGCAGAGGAACAAATACAACATTCTGGAATGACCATCTCAGTCCCCAGACCTGAATATTATTGAAAAGTTGTGGTGTGATTTAAAGCGGACTGTCCATGCTCGGAAACCATCAAACCGGACTTAACTGGAGATGTTTTGTAAAGAAGAATGGTCCAAAATACCTTCCGCCAGAATCCAGACTCTAATTGGAAGCTATAGGAAGCGTTTAGAGGCTGTTATTTCTGCAAAGGGAGGATATACAAAATGTTTCTTTTGTGGTGCCTAAACTTATGCACATGCCTAATTTTGTTTAAATAATTCTTGCACACTTTCTGTTAATTATATAAACTTTATTTCACTCCTCAAATATCACTGTTTTTCTCCAAAATGATATATTTAACTGAAATTTATTATCCAAACGACCAATGATTTATAAAGGAACATCATGAACATTTGTTCCACAGACCAAGCGGGAACAAGTCGGCCGAGCGCAAAACGAGAAAAACAGGAAAACGTTTTTTTTTTCAAAATTAGGGATTTCCGTTTTTTTCAAAATTACACAAGTTGAAGTTTTGAAGAAGCCACTACATGCTTCAAATCACAGTATTGTGGGTCTTAAAACCATAAACTTTGTGTTTGAATTAAGGTTGTTTTATAGCTGTGAATCACTCCTAGTTTGGGTGTGGCGATCTCACATTCCAGAGCCTTTGTTGCTTTTTCAGCCAATCAGCTGACGATCACGGAGAATACACATGGCTAATTAATATGAAGCTCTCACTCAGAGAGAGCGAGAGAGAGAGAGGGAGGGGGAGAGGGAAAGAGCGTGTGTGTCGAATGTACAGCTTATGTGTGCAGTGTGTGTGTGTGCAGTGCGAAATTAAAGCGTGATTATCATCAAAGCAGTCATCATCAAAGCTTTGTTTGACAAAGGAAGGCAAAGAGAACAGGATAATAAGTCTGTGACTGAGCAGCTTCTTCACAAGAACAGAGAAAGCACAGAGACGGCTGTGTGTGGACTGTTAGCATTTTAAGCTAGCGATCTTTATGCTAACGTGTTAGCAGACTTCATCGTCACAAAAACAACAAACAGATGGATTATTCCGCGGCTGAAAGAGAGCAGGACACACACGGTAGTTGTCTGAGATGATGACGTGACGCCAGCACCGCTCTATCTCCTATCTAATTGGACTTTTGGAGGCGAACTGACGAAAAGGAAGCACGCCCGGACCTCTTATCTGATCGGAGGCACTGAAGTCTGCCGGAATACCTTTCAGTTTCTTATGGGGTGAGTTTTCATTAACGTTGTTAATCTATGTTATGTTAGTGTTCATTCAAAGTCACATACAGACGCACATAGGGACGCTGTCTTTTAATAATCCACTGTGCGTTTCATAACGCCGTTTGGCTACATTGTTATTAGCTATGCTTGCTTAGCTCGCTAGCTCGGTACTGTATTATTACAATGAGAATGATGCGCACATCGAAACTTTTGTTCGGTCAGATGAGCGTATTATAAGTCGTAAGAGGAGCATGTCACGGCCCTCTTTGAGATTTTGTACACCCGCAGGTTCAGTTTGATAATTCAAATGCTTTGAGACGAAACTCCCGTGTTCTAAACCTAACATTGCATTGAATGATGTGTGAATGCCACACCTTTGCATGCATGAATCACACATGATTAACACAGTGTGTGATGAACGTGTTAATTACACGTGCAATTCATGCACATAAAGGTGTGGCATTCACACATAATTTAAGCAATACTACTGATCAATCTATACTGATTCAGTGATAAAGTGCCTGTTAACATGAACCATGATCTGAAACAAGTATTTTGTTATTTTTTTTCAGAATCCTGGGCATAAGGATTGGCATGTGAAGTTGCTGCCAACCCATGTGTCCAAGACCTCAGTGTGTTGTCTATACATGAGGTCGGCTAAGGCTCTTGGTATGTGTATAAATTGATTTCTATACAATAGCCAAATGCTTATATAGACTGCAATATGGAATCTGTAAAATGTGATATTTTTTTTTGGGAAAAGTAAAATAATTATTTTCATTGTGGTTCTTGCTGTCAACAGGTAGTGGAACACAGCTCTCCTGAAAGTCGCCTCAATATTCCGCAGCTTGTTTGAACGGCAGATGGCAGAGTGATAGTAAATACACATCCGAGTCCCTACTTTCGAAAGCTCCCACAGATCAAGAGTTATCAGCACTTTAGGTATTTATATTAAACATTCTGCATTTTATGAATAAAAAAATCACGAATGGACATGATAGTGTTCCATGTGAACAGTGAGCCATGTTTTAAATATCCTGTTGTGTGCTTCTATTCTGTCACAGCTTTGATGCCAACAGATGATGCAGTGATGCAGAGCCTATCGAGTTTCAGCTACTGCGCAACCCAGGAGTTCTGCCCCCTGTTGACAGTCTTCCTGTCCTGGCCCCACCTGGACTGACCATGGACAGGCAGACGTATCTTTTTGAAAATATCAGGCCTTTCTGTTCTGATGAGGCAAAAGACTTCACATGCCCAGCACCAAAGGTTACAGCACAGAAGAGTAAGCAGAAGAGGGTGCGTTTGTGATGTCACCATTTAGCCGCATCTCCGACGTTGTATAAAAAACTCCCATTTGCAAAAAAAAAATAAAAAAATTGCAGCGCAACACACAATTTCTGCTGAGATGTGAGAGCACAACTTTGGTTGGTAATGTTTCAAATGTAAGGACTGATTAGTTTGTGTATGTAAATGATGGACTGTGACGTGAAACGGTACCGCTCAAAAAGTGTCTGGAAATGCAAGAACATCTACGCGCGGTCAGATAATCATCTCCTGACGAATATTTAATTTTCTGCGCAGTAATGCTGCACCTTCATCCATAGGATCATTGTCAAAAGGACATGCCATGGTGGTGAAAATAGTCGCCACCTTATATAACTTCTAATGTAGATGGCAGAACCATACTACGTCAAAACTCGCCTGCTGACTGAATGAATGAGGAAATCCAATACTGTGTTACCTCTCTCTGTGAAACCGGCTCGAGTTACCCCTCTTTCTCTGGTTTGACTTCCCTTTGTAAAACAGAAAACTCCGAGTTTCCCTCATTTCAGGGTTAACAGACTAACCCCGGATTTCCACTGGACGCGGAACGGCATCGGCGCGGTTCTGCTTCGTCCTCTGCCCGGCGTCAATCCCCACCGGGCGCGTTACAGCAGCGGCGCGGAGCCTTGGGAGCCGGCGGTATTCACGGAAGATCGCGCGATAATCTTGAACGGACGCGAGTTCGCGAGATCCAGCGATAGACTTTGTGTATAAAGTAAACAACAACAACACAGCTTCTTTTCATTCTCCGACGTGGAAGAACTGTTGATCTGGTGTCATAAATGATTTTATATTTCTCCACTTCAACAATCAGTCTCTCGTCGTACATTATGACTCTCTGAGACGCTCTGATTAATTGACTGTTTACCTGGCAGCACCGGTCACGACGTAATGTTGATGTGAAGTTGTGACAGGCTATATGACCTGCGTATTGTGTTTTATTTTGAAAGGGGGGCGGAAATGTTTTACTTTGATTCTGTGTCGGACTTCCTGTCTTGTGCGATCTGCTTTGTTGAAATTTACGAGGTTCAGCAGCGGCAACGGAAAAAATAGAACTGATTCCTATCGATAGCGATGCGAGCCGCTTCTGGGCCGCTTCTGGGCCGCTGCTGAGACGCGCCACAGCGCGGCCGGTGGGAATGCTCTCATTGATTAGAATGGAAGCGATTTGCAACGGCGTTCCGCGTCCAGTGGAAATCCAGGGTAAGGGCCTGATTTACTAAGATTCTAAATAGCGAGCGCTAAATTGCTTGCGCGAGCAGAAAGACTGCACCCGCTACTGGATTACGTTTTGCGGGTGAACTACTAAGATTGCGGACGTAATTGACTACAGGCCCAGAAGTGGTTAAGACCGCCCTATTTAAATGAGGATTTTGCGCGAGTCAAGGGTGGTCAACATGGAGAAAGAGCAGACTCAACGGAAGCGCAGAATGAAATTTGAAGCCACTGAACCGAAAGCACAGTTGACGTTCTGCGATGAGCTGATAACTGGGATCGAGGCATACAGTATATGACATCCTTGTTCCCCGGGTCCATAGGACCTTTTATTATTATTGTTATTATTATTATTATTATTATTTTAATCCTGCGTCGGTATTTTGGACAGCTCCATCATTACCTGACGTATCAAGCAAAGAAAACTATCGACTATGGATGTTGCCGTTAAAAAAAAGACCTATGTGTAATCTTAAGATTTTCCATTACGCGTGCCAACAGTCTTTGTTCTGACGTCAGAGGTGGTAGGACAATCGATATAGATGATATATCTATAGCTGATTCAGATAGTTGCATTAAATAGTGATTGTTGTGATTATTTATTGCATTTAAATGTGTCTGGAACTGAAAGGGTTAGGGTTAGGGTAACCTGCCTGTGAGGTTTTGGTGACGTTTGCGCACTGTGCCACCTGCGCTCGCTGTGCACCGAGAGTAGACCAGGTTAGAGCTGGACCCGTTAAGGTAAAGCGGGGTTCCCCGTTCCTCCGGTCTTAACTGGGTAACATAGGTACGACCCCTCCTTGAACCACAAACTGCAGACCAAGGTAAGCCCATACCAGTACAAACATACATTTCTCCTATGGATATCTATATTTAATTTATTCAGATATACCAAATAAGAAATAAATGTGCATCATCTGTGAACGCGTAGTTGAACATACTCTGGAAAAGCGTAATTTCCTGATTTACAAATATAATATAACTATAAATAACCGCAGCCATGTGTGCGCACTGCTGTGCCAGTTAAGACCTGCCTTTCAAACGTGCTAAATATAGACGCAAAAATAAACACCGCAATCAGTTTCAGGTTTGATAAATCACTTTGCACGTACTAAAATAACATATTTACATTTTCTCCTCCCATCACACGCAAAATAGCGTGTAAACGCCCCATATTGCATATGCATTAAGGCAAGAACGCTAAATGGGTTGCGAGTGCTATTTTGCCCGTCTGAGGGACGCGCTCCTCGTTGCGCCCTGTTAGTAGATCAGCATCACTGCAAATCTGCGTGTGCAATCCAGTTTGCACACGTTTTTGCACGCGCAAAGCTTTAGTAAATCAGGACCTAAGAGTTTTAACCTAACCTGCTTTGTGAAACGGACCCCTGGTATAAATTTACGTCTGAAAGTAGTCCGGACAAAATGCGTAAAAAATTTGAAGTGGGAGGGGCTTACAAAAATGAAAAACAGCTTTCATCAGGTGACTTTTTGTCGTGTTTCACGCACATGAATAAAACTGGTACACATGTTAATTATGTCAGGACGGTCCAAAAAGTCCAATGTAGCGTTGTCTTAATGCCTACAGGAAGGCCGCCATCTTGGGCTGAACAGCCATTTTTGGTTGATTTCGCACCAATGGTATTTGAACAAACTTGTCCTAGAGCTTTCGTGTGATCACCTTCAAACTTGGTGAGGTCACTGTGGACCAGTTGAGGATCAAAAGCTATTGAATGTTTTTTCAAATATCGAATGGTGCACAAGATAGGGGGCGGCAAACTTAGTGAAAATTCCGATTTTTTGCAACACACAGCGAAACTCTTATAACTTGATGATTCATGATGATTCATGATGGGCCATTGCTGAAGACACCAATGCAAAAACTGTCAACTTTTAAAACATCCCCTCCTGGTGGTGACAGAAAATATACAAAAAAAAGTTTATTTACGATTATGACTGATTTTTGCGCCAACTGTTATAACTTTGGTTAGGGTTAGAATCCTGTTCTGATCTGAACCAAACTTCCTTGGATTGATGATAGTCCGATCCTGAAGTCGTCTATATGAAAAAAATCAATTTTGAAAGCAGCACCCCCTGGTGACAATAGACAGAATTACATATAATATTTGAATGAACTTAGAGAGAGCTTTTGTGATATCACCTTCAAACTTGGTGAGGTCAATGCTGAGCAGTTGAGGATCAATAGTTATCGAAGGTTTTTTTAAATGTCGCATGGCGTACGACAGGGGTCACCAACGTGGTGCCCGCGGGCACCTGGTAGCCCGCAGGCAGCCAATACGGTGCCCGCGGGCTCACTTCACTTCACCTCACTTGCATGTATCCGTATGATCTCTCAGTAAAATATCTTTGATATTGTTTATAAAAACTGGTAATCGTAAGAAGTAAGCACTGGAATGAATGTGTATGCAGTTGAATGCATAATATTAATCATTTAAATGGTAAACAAACAAAAAAATATTATATGGTAGCCCTCCATATTATTTTTTACCCTTAAGGTAGCTCTCTGTCTCAAAAAGGTTGGTGACCCCTGCCGTACGAGATAGGGGGCACCAAAGTTGCCAAACATTCTGATTTGTAAAAACAGACAACAAAACTCTTTTAACTTTGCGATGGAGGATCCAATGTCCTTACCTGGATTGATGCGCTGGAGACTTCTTTATGACAATATTAAATTTCTAAAACAACGCCCCCTGGTGACGGCAGACTATGCCATTTACTGTGCAACAGAAAAAACTAACTGTTATAACTTTGCAAATCCTGTTGCAATCTGAAGCAAACTTCCTTGGATTGATGACAGTCTGAAGAAGTCTATATGAAAATATTCGATTTAAAAATCAGCGCCCCCTGGTTGCTGGAGATAACGTTACATTTCACACGTCTTTATGCTGCTATAACAGGGATTGTTGTATCCTCCTAACACTTGATATGTGAGACCACAGACCCGCTCTGACCATGTCAGCAAAACAAGACCTCCTGACAGGAAGTGGAACCGCCGAAACAGGAAGTAAAATGTAACTTTACCGTACATTGATTGATCTGCACGGAACTTGATATGTGAGACCAGGAACCTATCCTGTCTGCAGAAGCTAAACTTCAAACAGGAAGTGGAACGCCAAAACAGGAAGTAGAATGTAACTTTGCAGTATATTGCCCAATCTCCACACAACATGATATGTGAGTCAAGAGAACTTCCCTGAACATGTTAATGGACACGCCTTTGACCCACCAGGAAGTCAGCCATTTTAAACAGGAAGTGCCCTCTAACTAGCTGTACATTGACCAATAAGCACGGAACTTGATATGTGAGACCAGGGACCGGTCCTGAACATGTCTGCAAACAATGACCTCCCAACAGGAAGTGGAACGCCCCGTAACAGGAAGTAAAGCCTATAATTGTCCGATCTTTACACAACTTGACATGCGAGTTTACAGACACTCCCTTGACCAACAGGAATTCAGCCATTTTGAACAGGAAGTGCCCTCTAACTTTGCCGTACGTCACACGATCCCCTTGGAATGGGAGACCTGGGGACCTGCTCTGATGCTTTTGTTGCGCACGTCGCGATGGCTCCTCAGACCAAAATGCGTTGGGACGCCGCTGAAAATAACTAGTACTGAAAATAACTAGCACCGCGAGCGGTGAATGAATGGGTTCGTGGGCGAGGAGCGCATGGCGGTGTGGGCACACGGTTAAATTCCCGTCAGGGTCTTTAATGGAACGGATAGTTGTTCTTTTTTTATTTATTTTAAGGTGGTTAGCTAAAAATCTACTGGATTTGTTACAATGTTAGAAGTTTTCCAAGCGTAGCCTTTCCAGTTGGAATTGTGTTTTCCTTTCAATTATTTAATTTAATTCAAGTTTTAATTGTCGTATTTTGTTCAAAAGGTGTTTGTCTTGTAAAGCGGTGTAAGCAGTCTCCAACATTTGAATTTTCTGTTCCAATTCTATTTCAAATAAATTGTCTTTTTTGTTTTTCAATGAGGAGATTATTCTACCCCTCATTACTGCTTTAGCTGCCTCCCAGAGAACACTTTCCGAAGTTCCTGGTAGGTTATTGAACTCCAGAAAGTTTGGGTCATTTAGCAATGATGTATTAAATCTCCAGTTTCTGGTTGGTGGGGTAACTGCCTTTTTAGTAATATTTAGTGAGACTGGTGCATGAAGGTGAGAAGAAGGTGTATTCTTTCGTAGCTGGGTTCTGGGAGCGCCAAGCATCACAGAGACCTGAGGTGTGCGACTAAGATTGGCAGAGTATTATTAATCTCTGGATAAATGATGGTGGATATATAGGGGGCGTTTTACTTACGGGTTAATAATTTTAACTTATATTATACATACACTACTCACAATAAATTAGGGATATTGTGGGAGACTTAGTGTAATTCATGCATACAGTGTTTGATTCATTTCAGAGATTTTTGGGATAGGGAGGCAATTGTATTGGGGTGATAGACACAGCTCATTTTGTGTTTTCAACGTAATGGTCTCACTGTGTACAGTGTGCCTTACATATTGGGGCCAATACCAAAAGACTAAAATAACCCTTTTCAATGTGGCATCAGTTTCACCATTCTGTGGGTATAAAAAGCTTGTATTGTCAGTAAGTCATTTTAAGTTCATCATTCAAACAGCCAGCCCGACGTCACTTAACGGACGAGCAGCGCCACCTGGCCATTGCCCGCCTTTGGGTCGGTGGCAGGCAGTCAGATGTTGCTCGTGAACTTGGTGTGTCTCAAAGTGTCATCAGCAGACTTGCATCAAGACACAGAACGACTGGCAGAGTTTGTGACAGACTCAGGAGTGGAGCCCCACGAGTGACAGACTGCAAAAATGACCAGTACCTAAGGACCTATGCACTCAGACATCGTTATGCAACTGCCACAAAGCTGCAGGCCCATTTACGGGATGTGAGGGGTACTAGGTGTTGTGATCCAGCCTTATAATTGGTGAGAACATATTAATACGAATGATTAATTATTTTTAATCATTAATTATGTTATTAATTTTCTTAAAACCCTTGCACGGGGCACCATTATGTTGTGGTTCAACAATAGTGGCAATAATTTGAATGATAAAAATAAAGTAATAAACATAAAATAATTAATTTTAATAATTAATTAACTTTAGATCAGGGCACCACCCTGAAATCGGGGAAAAGACAATCAATCTATGCCTTTCAAAATCAGTCTAAATAATCACTGTAATTGACTATATCACAGATATTCCAATTGAACAGTAGTGAAGGTATTAATCCGAGCACTGACTCTCTCAACCCCCCGTTTGTCACAATATTCATGTACAAAAGACACAGACCATTCCTTTAAGTGAACAAAAGTAACAATTTATTAAATCAAATAACAAGAATCAATTAAACAATTGAATTCACCAACATTAAGGGTGCATTCCAATTCCAATTCCTTGCTTAACCCTCAATCTCAAAAATGCGCGCTCCCGCTAGTGCAAGTGCTGTCCCGATTCTCAGAAAAATTAAGTTGAGGGGCAAGTTTAAGGGCTGTATCGCCCTCAATATTGAAATTTTCAGAGACCACCCTTGGGAGCAAGGGCTACCCAGAATGCATTGTGTGTTTTCACATAAGAAAGATGGCGTTGAAAGCAACGAAGCGAGTGAGCTACAAATTAAGTATTTTCTTTGTTAATAGAGATACAAAAATTATGAAAACCATTGTATAATCTTAGACCAGTTAAGATTAAGGGTTGAGCTTGAGGGTTAAGATTGAGGGTTAAGATAGGAATTGGCCCAAAATATCCAAGGCTATTTGAATGATCTAAGTGAATGAAAGCATAATGATAATTTAGTCATTTGAATCAATAAATCTTACTTGCTAAAGCTAAATCACACAAGCTATTTACAACATTAACACCAGTGTGTGTGTGTGTGTGTGTGTGCGTGTGTTAGTGAAACAGAAGGAGATAAGGTAAGAGAAGGGAGTGTCGCAGTTGATGGCCACTCCCCCTTCTGGGACCAAGACGGTGGGAGCATGCGCAGTAGCAGTGACTAAACGCATGCTTCCACCGAAGATGGCGCCAAAACACATTGACGTCAGGCTGCAGATCTTAGACTGAACACGTGCCAGCATGGCTGTAGGAGCGCGTGTTCGACACAAGATGGCGCCTATGAGACCTTTCATTCATGAATGAAAGGGAGAGAGTGAGTGAATGAGTGAGAGAGAGAGCGGGAGTACACAATGGATTTGGGTGCAGACACAGTATGTGTTTCGAGCCCAGCGCGTTACTGAAAAACAGGATCGCGTGTAACGTAAGTTGATGGCAGTGTAAACCACACAGACTTGACACAGGCGAAGCCAAGCCAGTCTGTGAGTCGTAACGTTTAAACAGCCATTATCTCACCACGTGATCTGCCTGCTCTCTCACAGCAGGGAAGATACCTGCGCTGCAGCGAGGCGCTCCGCATTCAACAGTAAAAACACAATAACGAACACAAAGCGTAAACAAAGAAACATAACCTAACTCTGCCCAGAACACGTTGCCTCTTACTGTAAGCCGATATCAGGTTGTGTGGTCCGTCCGTGGGTCCGGTCCAGTTTGTAGGAGCCGCGGAGTGTGGACGGGCCGTTATTTGGCTCACAGCAGACAGCTGTTGATGGAAGAAGTTCGGGTGTCAGGTATGGAGGGATGAGTCGGCGGAGGTGCGATCCTCACGGGCGGAGGAATGGAAGATGGCGGCTTCTTTAAAAAGGGCATTGTTCGTGCAGCACGGGAGAGCAACATGCCCCGGGGGCCCCGGCCCGAGGCCTGAGAACCAGCAAGAGAGGAACAGGAGCAGCAACAAAGGAACCAAGAGGGCAGGAGTAGGAGAGGGATCTTGGTTTTATATGGCTGACCAGTCGAGGAGCCATAAAACAGAGACGGCCAAAGGACTTAAAGGAGCCTGCTATCCCCTGTTGGGCTCTCCAGTCGTAAACCCAAGTAATGTTACAAAATGGAGGTTGCAGGATTTGTTAAACTCAAATCAGGCTTTTGTTTTGCAACCAGGCCTTAGACAAAGAACAATGGATTACAGTCACACGCCTAAGGTCCCAACATAGGGTTTCCAGACAAACCATTCGCAACTGACTTCATCGCTTTGGCTTGAATGCCAGATGACTGTTGCCGGTGAATCCACTGATACCAAGACACCGCTGTGTCACTGCACGTTCTTACCTCAGAGAGATCATAGAACCCATCATCATCCCCCAATTCCGCCAGCACACCACCAACTTTCAGTTCATGGATGATAATGCTCCACCACATCGTGCCAGAATTGTCACAGCTCGTCTTCAGGAAGTTGGAGTGCCTCATGATATGGCCAGCAATGTCCCCTGACCTGAACCCCATAGAGCACGTCTGGGACCAGCTGAAGCAGAGACTGGATGATGGTACCCCATGTGACCTGGCAGAACTGCATGTAGCACTTGTGGAAGAGTGGAATGCATTGCCTCAGAACTCAGAATAAATATTAAACTAATGAAAATGGTGTTTCTTCCCATTCATTATTAGTAATATCAAAGAGAACTTTTACTTATTTCATGAAAATTCAGACCAAATAGGAAAAGCGCCCATGTAAATAACAATATCCCTAATTTATTGTGAGTAGTGTATTATACATATACATACAGACCTGTTTAGTAGAGCCAGGGGGTTACCTCTTTATTCCGGTATAGCTGCCCGTTGACGTACAGTTTATCCACTGCTACAACTGCCCGGGCTTGCTCCAGGATTTCCTTGGGAAACTGAACCTGACGCTGAAGTCCGTTCCTCTGATCTCTCTTCGCCGGCTCTTCACAGGCTCCTTCTGTTTAAAGTGTTCGAATTTCACGACGATGGGAGGCGGAACGCTGGCTGTCCTGTCGCCTAACTCCTATGCGGTGTGCCCACTTCTGGGTCCTCTTCAGTTTTTTCCGGAATCCCAGAGAAAACCAGGTTGTCCCTCATACTCCTCGCCTGGAGATCAATAATTGTTTCCTTGATGTTTTTATTTTCGTTTGAGACGGCTGGTTTCTTTGGTGAGCGACGCCACTGAGTTTTTTAAGTTGGCATTTTCAGCCGCGAACTCGGCCACCTGTTGCTGGCTGAACTCCAGTGACTCCTGCAGCGCCTGAAACTCTAAATTATCCAGTCTTCTGTTTTGTCTTACTGTTTTTTATTACTACTGTCTAGATGCGCGCCACCATGTTGGATTTTTCACACTGATCTCATGGAACCTCGCGACACTACAACATTACCACCTCTCAAAATGAGCCATCACCTTCAAGGGTGAGAGGTGGTAATGCTTCAAACTTGGCGAGGTCACTGTGGACCAGTTGAGGAATGGAATGAGTTAGAAAGTTTTTTAAATATCGCATGGCGCACGAGATACGGCGCCACAAAGTTGGTGAAAATTTTTCGTCACAGACAACGAAACTCTTATAACTTTACAATGGAAGATCCGATCCGAACCAAACTTGCCATGAGTGATTATGGGTAGTTACTGAAGGCA
Organism: Microchirus variegatus; assembly: GCF_963457635.1. Classification (NCBI taxonomy): domain Eukaryota; kingdom Metazoa; phylum Chordata; class Actinopteri; order Pleuronectiformes; family Soleidae; genus Microchirus; species Microchirus variegatus. Next base: position 25,132,600 of record NC_139802.1, on the reverse strand, counting down.
TCCATGACTAAAACGGAGTTTTGAAAACAGCCCCTCCTGTAGGTGACAGAAAACGTTTCTTCAAGAATTTAGGAATAACTTTTACAGAGATCATCAAGATCACATCAACTCAAAATTACTGACAGCACTCAAAACACATGGTAGATGATGCGTGTAAAATATGGTGCCAAATCGCTTAACGGCGTTGCCATGGCAATGATGAAAAGTTGGATTTTTGTGACAAAAAGCAAACTGTTATAACTTTGCGAATCCTGGTCCGATCTGAACCAAACTTGCTCTGATTGATGACAAGCCTGTCCTGAAGATGTCTATATGAAAATAATCAATTTCGGAAACAGCGCCCCCTGTTGACAGCAGACATAATTACATTTACAGTTTTTAATCCTGCTCGAACAGGCATTGCTGTATCCACCTGAAACTTAATATGTGAGACCAGAGACCCACCCGTGCAGATGTCTGCAAAAGATGACCTAAAAACATTACTCTGGCTCCACAGCCCGACATGTGCAGGGACAGCGCTGATAATAACGAATACCACGGACAGGGAATGACAACGACTGGGGTGCTTCAAGGTCGAGCCCATTATTACCCCCGTTATTATTATTATTATTACTACTATTATTTTGCAGGGTGTTCCCCTCCCAAGGTTCTTTACAAGCTCACCATTAAAATAATGTTTTTGAAAGAAAGTGTGATATTCAATAGATGTGTGACAGGTCCTCAACACTATTTGTCTTTTACCTTGAAACAAATTCAGATTCTTATAACTGAACTACAGTGTAGAAACATTGGACTCTTACTAACCTGTGTGGCAGAGAGGATGCTAACGAGAGGTCATGGGATCACATAGGAGGCCCACGAGAGGTGAATTCTGCTCACTGCTGCAGCAAGGAGGGCTTCTGCTACACGCTTTCAGCGAATGTGTGGAGTTTCTGTGTGTATTACATCAGTTTTTGCAATATAATTTAAATACTTGACAATGTCAATTTGCACATTTTTAAAACGCAATAATGATATTATCTTTACAAGATACACATTGCCCACCCCTCACTGACTTTATGACTTATTTTTAATGAGTCTAACTGTGTGTGTGTGTGTGTGTGTGTGTGTGTGTGTGTGTGTGTGTGTGTGTGTGTGTGTGTGTAAGGAGCTGAGTGCATCAAAGGTCTACCTATGCTCTTTAACAATGAAATTACATTTTAACCAAACAGAGAAGAAATAATTTGACATTCTATGTTTATGTTGGGATGGTGGGCTACAAATATAAATCAACCTATGAGCAATCTGCAATGGGTGAGAGGACGTCAGCTGAGTAGACCATCTCTAATACATTCTGATGGACTTCAGTGTTCATGCAGTTTTTTGTGTGTGATCAGATCTGAGAACACATTCAGGGTGCATTCATGTGATTGGAATGATTGGGATTTAAGACCAAGGCAGGACTGATTTAGGACATGTTCTTCTTCAGTTAGGGAGACCAAGAGATGTTGACTGGTCATTAACTGCCAGGTGCCTATTTTTGTTAGTACTGTATGATCTTTAGGACTACAAACTAAACAAACTCAGACAGGGTTCTCTCACCTTGGTTAACATCAAATTCAACAACCTTTCAAGGACTTTCCCTCAAATTCAAAGACCAAATGTGTTTTTATATGAAGATGGTAGGGCAAATTGTAAGAGCTGCTTCGCCTATGGCGACCACTTTTAGCGATTTGCAGCACCCTCTGCATCTGGGCAAGTGATTGTCCTTGGGATCTTGTTCAAAGTCAGTCTTGTAATTTTCTTTGGTGAACCAGAGATCTTGGAATTTTCATTTCAATCACGTCATCATTTGCTCTCTCTTACTTACGTTACTTGCGCATTGGTCTGCATGGAATCTCACATCAATGGGGGAGAGAGACAGTGGACAGTGTCCACTACACCACTAGTAATAATGACTCGACGTTTGTTCTGTGTAGGCTGAGTCTATGTACATCAAGCAATGCAGGGCATGAAACAGTAGGTGGCGTCATAACAGACAAGACATTTACCTAATATAAATATAAACTGAACTTCTTAAAAAATTCAAGCACTTTCAATGATTTATGTATATTTTGGGGAAATTTCCAAAGCTTTAAGGGGCATTTTTTCCCAAATTTGCAAACTTTTAAGAATTTGAAGGACCTGTGGGAACACTGGACATTGTATTGTATTGTATACATTTTTGTGGGACATTTTGTGAACTATAGTGAAAGACAAAAAAGCTAATGGTGGAGCATCAGAAACAGGAGAATCTCTCAAAAAACATGCGTCCGGAAATACAGCAAATAAAGAAATGTTTCTTAAAATATAAGGGGAAAACACACATGATTCTTGCAGTGAAATTAATAAAATATAATTCATATTTTAACTATGCTTTGTTTATTTGTATGCCCATACAAAATGGATGTCTATTTATCAAAACTGTAACAATAACCAGCCTAATTCAGGTTGTCTCAACATCACTCCATGCTTGCTGGTAGATTGTTTCCTATATGGGTCTCTCGAGAAGCAAATTGTAAACCACTGAGCCATAACATGCTCAGTGGGACATGTGCACCCCATGTGCCCATGCATCGCGCTGAGCCTGTTCAACACACTGAAAACACACTGTGAACTAAGACTTGACATCTGTAAGTACATATTTCAATTAAGAATTTGAAAAAATAAAATAATGTTCCATCTCTTTATGACCACGAATGCAGCCTAGTTGATAAATTTCACATTCGAGCAACATTTTTGCTGCTCTTAGACAAACATGCACCTTCCATGCAGATTCTACTGGTGTGGTTTAAGATTCAAGGAGTTTCTTCTGTCACTTATTTCTGATCATGTGTAAGAAAACAGCAATGAAGTTGAGTTGAGTTGAGTTCAAAGATCCCCAGGCTCGGTAGTACATCTCAGCAAGCATGACATCTTAATTTGGTGCTGCCAAACTTTCTGTTTAGTCATGGTTCTGTTGTGCTTGTGTCTTTTTAAATCAGTGCATGCACTTTGCGAGGCTGTGCTTTCTGTCACTCACCTGCCACCCACGGGGAGAACAAAGTTTCCGTACAGAAATGAAACCTATAAACGTGTCTGCGTACAAGCTCTATAGTTAAAGTGAAACCCTCTAATTTAAGGCTCTGTTAGATGAGAGAGCAGATCATTTTAAAACTGGGTTTGACAAAGGGATGCAACAAAAAATGTGCACAAATATGTAAAGTACAGCTGTAAAGTGATGAGTAAAGCTATAAACAAGATATATTAAATTAGGATTCCACTCACTGACTGGATGGAGAAGAGTTCAGTGAAGTTAGGTTGTGAATCTCCCAGGAAGGAGCTGTTTCCATAAGCATGATGGGGGAAACTCTCTACCCCCTCACCACCTTTAGGACTAGACAACAGAATCCCAATCTGAGATGTTCGAACATGATACGGAAAGTTCTTATTGGCTGCCGAGGGCCTTGTGATGACCTGAGGGCCAAGAGAATAGAAAGATGTGATCAGTGTTGACGATTCTTACACATATTATGTATGTACATACAGTCTACAGACCAAAAAGAGCATATAGAGTACAAATGAGATGAGGGAATTGCAAAGCCTGCACTGAGCAGGAATAGAAAATGACATTAGCATAAGTATGACCTATTAATAAAGAACAACATGTTGGAGGTGAGAAAGAGGCTGACAATCTGTGGAGGAGACAGTCAGCATGAGGCATTTATGACTCCAAGGCAGTGAATAATCAATGATGTGATTTGGCGCTACACAAATAAAACTGATTCGTTTTGGTCTGTATGAACGACAGAGGCAGTAATGACTCTTGTGCTTGTTTCTGTGTGTGTGTCTTTGTGTGTGTGTGTACGTATTTGTGTGATACGAACAAGGAAGACGATGTGGGCGTAGAGGTGGATGCCGAGCTGAATGCCATTCACAATCTTCTCCCGGGCCCAGCGAGGAATCCCGTAGTTGGCGATCAGAGCCATAACTGGCACCGCAAAAAACCTGTGGAAGCAGAGTGAGATTTTTCTTCACAATGTAGAAATCACATAGTAAAAAAGTAGCCTCTCCTGAACTAGCCTGGCTGGTTAATCTCATCTGAGATTGAGTATGAGTTTGGAATTCCTACAAGCATGACCAACGGATGTTGATCAATGTCTGTGTGTGCAATTGGATAGACCTACAACCAATCAGACCAATGATCCGGTTGACGTATGCAGAGCTTTCCTCCTGGACACAGGCCACCCAGGATGTTGTTGTTTTTCTTTGTTTGTATTTTTCTCAAAAAATGCATACTTCAGGTGTTTGTTCTTCTGGGCTGCCGTAAAACCATGGCAGTGGTAGATGACGGCCAGCAAGCCGTTGGCAAGCAAGGCCCTTGCCTTTAGGCTTATTCTACAGCGACAAAAAAAATGATTTGTATCTTTTAGTGAGCTTACACATTTGTCCTGATTGATAGAATGTATAGATTATTTCTTGCTGCAGTTTCAGTGTGGCATTATGACTCTATACTAACATGTGTCTCAGCCGATTATTTTGTTGAGCGTTTTCCAACAGATCTATAAAGCTCAAACAGAAAGAAATTCAAGTAGTACAGGTACATCCACCCCCCACTGCTAGACTGAATAAAAGATGTATTTCACTTTTTCTGGTTTCTTCAGAAAGCTGTTCCATTTGTGTTAAAAGGAAAATAATGACTGGTTATTTAATTATGGGTTTTCAAACAGACTAGAATTTTGATAATCAAATTAGCCCTCTGATTCATGAACCAATTGAAATAATCAAAAACCGTCAGATACAGATTTCCAAATAAAGATGTAAAGCACAAAGAATGTCGAAACAAACAGCACCATACAGCATGAGAAGTGTAAACAATGAGGCAGGAGGTGTAGCAGGTCGTATTTATTTGGCAAAGTTCAAAGCAGGAAGTCAGTCCTCGTGGCAAACAAATCCGACAAGGAGAGGACAAGCCGGGATCAAAACCAGGAAATCAGTCCACGAGGCAAACAAATCTGATAAGAGGCAGGCAAACGGGAAGGTCCTCATGAATTGCGGCCCCCTGTCTGAGACAATCTGCAGTCTCTTTAGCAGAAGGTAATTTCGGTAACAGGACAAACTGGGCTGATTTGGAAAACCTATCTACAATGGTGAGGATGGTCATGTTACCTTCTGAAGGAGGCAATCCAGTAACAGTCCAGAGAGACATGAGACTAACGACGATGAGGAATAGGGAGAGGTTGTAGCAAACCGGATGGGGCGTAGCGAGAAGTCTTATGCTGAGAGCAGACCTGGCAGGCAGCGATAAATTATTTTACGTCCTCCTCCATAGAGGGCTACCAGAAACGTTGCTTCAGGAACTCTAGTGTGCGTTTAACACCCGGGTGGCAGGCAAGGTGCGAAGTATGCCCCCATTGGAGAACCCAAGAGCGAAGATTAGCAGGCACATGCAGGTGATTATCCAGGAAAGCACTAGGGGCTGGTTTATTTACCTGAGACTGTCTCACTTTGTCCTCGATGTTCCAGGTAACAGCGCCGATGACCATCTTGGATGGAAAAATCTCTTCAGGTGGAGTGGGGCTACTGTCAGTTTTTCTGCAGCCAGGTCTGCCAAAGCTGTAGCCTTGATGGGCTTGACCAACGGTTCCCGCAGCACTCCTAGCTGCCTGGTGAGTCTCTGATCCATAAGATTAGTGTCAGCTCTGGAGTCGAGCAAAACAGCCACAGTGTGAGACTGTCCATTGCAGCTGAGTTGAGCCCGAAGTAAGGGACGAGAGGGCATTTCTAAGTTCTTTGTGCGGCTCACCAGGGATCCAGATATTTATAACGGACAGAAGGAAACGTAGTGACGGCCACTCCCACAGTACATGCAGCAATCTCCCTCAGACGTGCGATGCCGGAGGACCTGAGAAGCTCCAGTAGGAAATGGACACAGCTCTCTCTCGTCTCTTCTCCTGTCCTTTTAGCTGAGTTTCTGACATTTCTGCAGCATGTCTTTGTTTGTTAAAGTTAGATATGGTTTTATGACGCTTTTGTCGCTGCATGTGACGCTGTCCCCGGTACCGTCACAGGTCACACTCACAGGTTCTGAGTAATCATGAATGCTACTCAGGACCTCTCGTGGGGCAAGTGAGAGGTTGAAGTTCGAAAGTCAGTGAGCATAAAGTCAAAAAGGATCGGCAGGTACCTGGAGCTCCGATGAATCATTCCGGGGCATTTAAGCGGGGTTCGAAACCAGCACCTGTGGTGCTGTATAGCAGTGGCTTGCGCTGCTACTTTGCGCTAAAGCTTCTCCGTGTCGGCTGGGTTCATTTTTGGCCAGATTGTACTGTTAGACTTTCACAAAATGGCAGGCGAAAACCCAATTGCCCGACACACCAGACGGAGACAGAGCAATTCAGATGTAGCAGGTCATATTTATTCCGCAAACCAGGAAGTCAGTCCGCGTTGCAAACAAATCCGACAAAGAGACGACAGGCAGGGATCAAAACCAGGTAATCAGTCCACGAGGCAAACAAATCTGATAAGGGGCAGGCAAACGGGAAGGTCCACAGGTCAAAAGCAGGTTCAGACAATATCAAGGCAGGGAGAATATAACGCTGGACTACTAGACAAGCTGAAGCTAGACAATCTGGCAGAGAACAACGGGAAATGGGCTGGTATATATGGGAGCAGAGTGATTAGCTGATGAGGGACAGGCGTGTGACAGGGGTGGAGCAGATCAGGTGACTGGGAGTGGCAGGGGGAGTGAGTGACAGGGTCTGAAATGACATGAGAGTTAGTGAACATGTTTAAACAGACAATAAAATGTTTTTATCCAGGTTGAAACTGTGACAACAGCAGTGAGGGCAGAGAGAGAGAGAGTGTGTGTGTGTGTGTGTGTGTGTGTGTGTGTGTGTGTGTGTGTGTGTGTGTGTGTGTGTGTGTGTGTGTGTGTGTGTGTGTGTGTGTGTGTGTGTGTGTGTGTGTGTGTGTGTGTGTGTGTGTGTGTGTGTTTAAGCAGTGCAGGTCTCACCATAGTGTATATGTGGTGAAGAAAGGGACATAGAAGGGTTGTTTCTCTGGATAGTGTTTCAGGGAGACCAGCACGGCGTAGCAGAACCACACGTAGGCCAGCAGCTGCAGGCCCATCAGTCCGTAACCTGCGGGGCTGTCGTAGGCGTACAGCACTTCACCTGGGTCAAAAAACTGGCACAGGGACATGCGACGTTGAGCCAAAAATGGAAAAACACACATACATTTGAAAACCAACCAAAACTTTCAGACATTAGAAAATATGTTTATTCTGCTTCCCACTCCTTAAGAAATACATACATTATATTTAACTTTATGCTTATCATTGTTTATCATTGCTTATTTCATTGTTTTTTGCTTGTCTTCCCATTGCAGTGCAGGAAGGAAGGAAGTTGTTCTCAAGAAATGAGGATGTGGCCTTTTCTCAATATTATGCAGACAGTATAAAAAAAAATAGAATAAGAATAAGTCCTGTGCAACATGACATATTTAACAAAGTAGATGTACTTTTTACAATGCCACCACTGGCACTCTGTGCTCTAATTACTAAGATGGATCACTAAGATAATTCAGCTGATTTACTGCGATGGCCGAGACAAAATTCAGCTTGTAGTGTCCTGTGTCTTATTGCTGCAGGAGTCTTTGACATTGACACTTCTTCTCTTCAACTAGGTCATTGGTGTGTGTGTGTGTGTGTGTGTGTGTGTGTGTGTGTGTGTGTGTGTGTGTGTGCGTGTGTGCGTGTGCGTGTGTGCGTGTGTGTGTGTGTGCGTGTATGTGTGCGTGCGTGTGTGTGCCCGTGTGTGTGTGTGCCCGTGTGTGTGTCCTGCATTGTATTTCACACTACAGTGACTGGATAACATTAGCCATACAGGGTTTCTCTCACTACATAATGTATAGGTCTGACCACTCAGCATGGCGCTTCTTGGGATTCAACCAGGAAACCAGAGCCTGTTCCCAGACCAGGAACACTCTTCCAGTCCACACTTCCAATTATATCCTAGTTTGCCATATTTTTGCCATATTTTTAGCAGGAGCTCCCCAGAGGTTTGAGCTCTTTAACAGCAGGGACCACATAAAAGGGCAGCTGCAGATAAATTGCACTGCTTCAGATCATGGATGTATTATATGAACTGGATAGAGCACCGCCCCCTCTGCCTTGAAGACAATTTTTGCATGGTGGCCACTGTGGGTACTGCAACAAAAAATCCCATGGAGCCCAAAAAGCAATTTTCCCATTGACCACAATAGTAAAAGAGACGCGTGTAAAAGTGTCCACAGGACGGGCTTTTATAAATCTTTATATTATATATTTTAATTCATGGAGTTTCATGTTTGAAAAACATTCCTAAAGGTCATAAAAAGCCCAGACAAATCTTATTTCTCAGTGTGACGTCACAGCTGTGTACAAGCACAGCCAAGCGCGGTCATGTGGCGTCTCTGGAACAGCGCTACTGTCAGTGAACATACGACATGAAAACTTCATGAGAAATGTGAATAAATGAACACAATGAGGGGTTTTCCGTTTACATTTTTTTAATATTATGACAAAGCAGGTTTTAGTTGTTTATTCGGCGCTCATTAGCATTTATTTTTAAACTTATTATCGATGTATTAGCGAGCTGTTGTGTGGATTCATTGAGGAGAGGAGACTGACATGCTTCACTTTATCACTGTGTTCAGTCCCGGACATCGTGACACTGATGACGGTGTGGACTGTGGAGCTGTGAACGTGTGATGATGTCATTGTGACACTGATGACGGTGTGGACTGTGGAGCTGTGAACGTGTGATGATGTCATTGTGACACTGATGACGGTGTGGACTGTGGAGCTGTGACTGACAAAAACAACATGATTCCTGTAACACATATAAAGTAATAGTCACAGTCCTAACCCAAATAAACCATGTTTATTGATCGTTTTAATCTTTAACTCCATCATTGTACTTTTCAGCTTACTATATTCACTTTGCTATCGTTGGTTTTGCATTTATTTACAAATCTATGGTTTAAAGCCGAAGTTAACGTGACGGCGGTATTCATGAAATCCGCTAGCTCACGTCATTAGCGTACTCCGATCATGCCTTTCGCTGTTCATGTACGCGCCGAGCAAGTCGATAACGCGGACGGCTCGTTCACATAGCCGAGAGACATTATGGTAGTGACACTACTGCGCATGCTCTATGGGCCCCATAACCCGGAAATAAATGCGGAAGTCAAAAACTTTTTTGGCATATGCGCTGGGTAAGCAGCTTCATAGGATGAATGGACAATGAATGGAAGCGAAGGGGCGGTGCTCTATCCAGTTCATATAATACATCCATGCTTCAGATCCACATATTGCAGTGTGAGAGATGGCTAGGCTTTTGTATTAAGTATAGCACAGATACATCCACAGCACTATTCCCACTGGGTCATTACCATGTTGATTTCAAAGACTATAACATACTGCCATCAGTACATACGTATGAGTGAGCAGTGGCGGAGCTAACCTTTTATCTTTGGGGTGGCAAGGAGTGGGGGGGGGGGGGGGCAAGGCTATTTCAGGGGGTCCGCAGACTATGACAATGTATTGCAATCTGAGTCTCCAAGTTGTTAACTTTGTACCCGTGGCTTCTAGCAAAATGATCTTTTATCTGAACACAAAAGTGATTTTAAACAGCGACTCATTAGGACTAGTGCTGTCAAGCGATTAAAAACATTGTGCGATTAATATAATCTAATTAATCTCATTTTTAATCTCACCTTAAAAATTGCTGAGAAAAGCCCTCCACTTGAGGTATTTTCATTTAAATGCATTATTACATTATTGTGGCAGATCAAAAGATTGATTGATATATAACCAGTGGCTTTATAAAGTAATTTATTGTTTTGACAAAGCCATTTACATTCTGCTGTGTTATTGTCAAACTCTAATTAATTAGAAAATACAAATAAAAATCAGGTCCATATAATGTGGAAGTGTAGTTCTTCATTAGAAGTGGTTTTGTTCCGGTGGAAATAAGTTGTTTTGATAAACAGCAAATGTAAGTCAACATTTCTGCTTGATACAACCATTTTCTCCATCAGCTTCCCTAAGTGAGAGGTCAGGGCTATAGGTCTATAACTACCTGGGTTGCTTGAGTCTTTGCCTGGCTTAGGAAAGGGGAGGATTGTTGATTTCTTCCATGCATCTGGCAATTTGCCCTTATCCCAGACTGTATTAAACAGATTGAGTATGCTTCCCAGAACTTCATCAGGTAGTTGTTTGAATATTGCATAACATAGATAGTCACTTCCTGGGGCAGAATATGCAGTATTGTTTAAAGCCATTTTTAATTCTGCCATACACAACTCTGAATCCATTACAGACATAGTTGTTTCCTTGATATTCAGAATGTCCTTATTTACTTTCAAAATGTCTTCTTTTCTTTTCTTAAATTTCTCTTCTAAATGGTTACCTTTATGAATATCTGCAAATGATTTACCCAACAAATTGGCTTTTTCAATGTCTGAAATAAATTGAGTTTCTCCTTTAATTAAAAATGGTATCTGTGGTTTGTATCTACCTGTCATCTTTTTAATCATCATCCATACCTGATTTAATGTGGTTTCACTTCCTATCGTTGAACAAAATTCTCTCCATGATTCTCTTATTGCTTCTTTAATAGTTTTCCTGGCTAAAGCCTTTTTCCTTTAATAATCCAATAGGTTGTCTACTGTTAATGTTTTATGCAATAGCTTAAAAGCTTTTTTCCGTTCTTTAACCACTTCAGAACATTTATCATTCCACCAAAGAACATTAATTTGTTTCTTTTTACCCTCACTAACTGGAATACTTCTGCTTGCTGCACAGCATATAATAGAACTTACGCTACCATTCAATTCATTGATATTATCTGATTCTGGAATCTGTTCTGCCATGCTTTCACAGATTTCCTTGAATTTATCCCATTTAGCTCTCCTGAAGATCCATCTACGATGAGTGTGGTTAGGTTGAGTCTTCACTTTTATATTTATTTTACACCATATTGGGAAATGATCACTTCCAATGACTGTATTTTCAATTTGCCATTCACATCTGTTAGCTATTTCTTCTGTCAGCTAAAGTTAGATCAATACAGGATGTTTCATTCTTATGAATGTTGATTCTGGTCCCAGAACCATCATTTAAACAGACTAGCATTATGTCTTTAATCATTTCATCCACTGCCGTACCATTCATGTCTGTATGCTTGCTGCCCCATAGGCTATTGTGGGCATTGAAGTCACCACACCAGATTTCTTTATGAGATTTCTTCATAATACCATTTAGTAAATCAGTTGTCAAAGCTTTACATGGGTTGTAGTAGTTAATTATGTATATGCTTTCTTGTTCTCATTAAGTGGTGGCCGGGAGAGGAACTGCCGCGTGCTGTGAATCACTCGTCAATCTTCAGCAAAAGACGCCGAGCGAGAAGGGAGTGACTCGTAAAACTGTGTCTGCCGTGCTGCTGTGATTCGTTCACACTGTCAGTTCATCTTGTATTCGGTCTGCTCTGATGCTATTATATCCTTTAATGACAAAGTTGGTGTGGTTTTAACCATGTCTCCGGGGTGCACTCCTTATAATAAGCTCTGAATAAGCTATTTTGCCCAGACACAATTGCCGCTTACTGTGAGTCGTCTTCTGATGAGTAAGCGGGGGGGGGGGGGGGTGTTGTCCTGGTATCGCTTCACGCGATTCTAATCCATCCTTCGGTAAGTACCAGTATCGGAGAAGAGAGCGGGCGTCTCGTTGCGCGGCTCTGGAGCTGTGTAGTACATGGTCCACAGTGATTTAGGAGCACGGTCTCCTCTTCTGCAGGTATAACAATGAATAACTCGCAGGGAGTTATTCACTGAGTCACTGATCAAAAATAAAAGAAAGCAAAAAGGGGAAAAAACAAAAATGGGGTAGGAATGGACAAAGAAGAATCTTCAAAGCTTGGCCAGCAAGGATGTAGATCTTCGGGGGTTGATCCTCTTCTTCAACACATATGTCCGCTCATGCTAAGAAATACGGTGGAAGAGGCAGAATTCAGGTTTGAATTTCAGTTTTGATATCTTTGTGGGGCATCCCGTGACGCTGCATCTGACGCTGGCCCCGGTAAATTTGACAACCCTAATAAAAATAACAGTAATTTGTAGGGATGCACCGATTAATCGGCCAGTGATCGGAATCGGCCGATTTTCACGTGATCGGCCAAAATCGGTGACCAGCTGATCAGTCAGAATATTCCGATTTTAATAAGCCGATCAAATGCACCCGCATCGCGCAGCATCAGCAACACACGTGCATGCGACTACACGCACATGTAGCAGAGTGTAGAGCTGGGCGGTATACCGGTTCACACCGAATACTGTTTTTTTTCCGTTATGATATGAATTTTTAATATACGGCCATACCGGTGTATTTGATTACACAACATCCGCGGAGCCGCGCCGCTGTGGAGGTGCTGCGCCGCTGCTGTCTGCTTTGCGAGTGAGCGCTCTGCATGTAAACGTTTCATTCATCTTTATATATTTGTTTCAATCACTGAACGAAGCCTGTCATATTTAAGACAAGAGTCAGGATCTTAAATCACTTGCACAAAACTTTTGATCAGCACTAAGCATCTGTTTGTTTGTCATTTAAACCTGTGCGTGCAGAGAGCGCGAGGCATTGTTGGCACGGGGCGGGAGAGAGAGAGAGAGAGAGAGAGAGTGAGCGAGAGAGAGAGAGAGAGAAATCTGAGCTCTTGGTCATTAGTTCATTTACTTATTTGTGTGTAATATGTTGTGAAATATGTTTAAACTTTAATAAACTACACATACAGGTAGTGATTCGTTTTTGTATTTTCAGTTGGATATTGGATGTGAACAACATGGTTCCATAACACTGCACTTTTAAGATGTGTGTGAATATTCCACAGCATTATTTAGTTCTATTTTATAGTGGTAATCTGTTCAAAAAAGTCACACTTTAAGTTGTTATGTTCCATGGTAGCATGTTCAAATGTACCATGACAATTGTTTTTGTTTTTTTATATATACTTCTATTTTATAGTGATTTGTTTTTGTATTTTTAGTTGGATATTGGATGTTAAAGGGGAAATAAGTAGTTTATAGTGCCATCTAGAGGAGAGGCTGAAATTTACAAACAAATACCTGCTGCTCTGCTCACCCCCTCCCTTCCCTGAGCGCTACGGTATCCGCAGCTGGTCAAATGTCGTCCTCGTTGTCTTTCTCCGTGTCAGCAGATGAGGTTCGTGAGGCGAGGGAGAGGGCGAAGCAGACGAAGCGGAGAGAGAGGAGGCAGGACTTCCGTTACAAGTAAAGAGACGCTTGTTTTGTTCTCTCGCGTTTGTCCTTACAGGCTCCGGTAGAAACATGGCGTCTCGCTGCTAACAGTGGCTATGCAACCGCGGTCATGCAACCGCGGTCATGTTATTTTACATGACTTTTTGAAACACTACGAAAATGAAACAAAAACTATTATACAGCGACTAGACAATGCAGGAGCACATAATATGTATAAAAAAGTGGATTTTGGGTTATATAAACCCATAAATACTACATATTGTACCTTTAACTGATTGTATTTCTATGTTAAAATGTTCTATTAAGGAGAAAAGATGCAAAAATATATATCTTTCAGTATGCTGAAAGTTATTATGTTACATGGTAGCATGTTCAAATGTACCATGACAATTGTTTTTGTATTTTTATATATACTTCTATTTTATAGTGATTCGTTTTTGTATTTTTAGTTGGATATTGGATGTTAACTGATTGTATTTCTATGTTAAAATGTTCTATTAAGGAGAAAAGATGCAAAAATATATATCTTTCAGTATGCTGAAAAGTGGTTTAAAAAAGGGAAATCGGAATCGGCTAAAATCGGTATCGGCAGGTCAAACATCGGTGCATCCCTAGTAATTTGAAAAGTTTGGTAGCACTAACAGCTCATTTTCATGTGGCTCTGAGTATCGCGATTTCGATATGCATATCGTTACAGGCCTAACAAACACTAATACTAATAAAGTAGAGTTTCGGGAATCAGGAAGAATTGGTGACGGCTGATTAGCGAGAGCACGCTAATTGGCAAGCGTCATCTACCGCCTGCCGTAAAGAAGAAGTAGAAGAAGAAGAGGTAGGCTAGACCGTCTCATTTCGCAGCGTTTGACTTCCGGGTCCTCCGGCGGCTGCAGTCCACAGCAGCTTACATCGGCCGCAGCCTTGCTTATGGGACATGCCTTGTATGTTATAAATTCATAAGCTCACTTGCATCAACATCGTAGTTGGTGAAAACCGTTTTCATCTTCATAGGTGTTATAGAACATGGAGACAGTATCATTAGAAGTAGATATATTTTCCACACACACCAATTAGTGATAGTGAATTTTACCTCTGCATTAATGCATGCATTAATAGTCACAGGCGGGACCATCAGCCAAGAAATGAATTGCAAAATAATCAAATTGACAATTTGATTCAGAAAACAATGTGTGACAGGAATTCAATTTGTCCAAAGATCTTGTTCTTGAGATGAAAAATAAATGCTTTGTTTGTTGACATACAAAATGTCAACATCATCATGATTTTAATTTGTCTTAACATTTGATTGACAGCAGAGACCCATTTATGATGCCTGGACTGCCAAGTGCTAGGTATTGTGTAACGTCCATACCAATGGAAAAGATGCACTGAGGTATGTAGGGTAGAGATAATGTTTGGGACAGATGGACATAAACTAGGTGAAAATGGAGTATAAATGGGCCTTAAAGATGCAAAAATTATCAGTCATACCAATTTTTAATAATATCGCAATTGCAATATCTTTAAAAAACAATGGCTTCCCTTTTTTTTCGTTTTTTTTCTTTACCATATAATGTGTCAATGCTGGAAAATGTAAATTTTGTCAGTTTGTTCAAGGCTCTCTCTCCAGGACCAAATTCCAAAGAGAAAATGTGAGATATTTCATTACACACAGCAGTTGTTCCTGCATCAGTAATTTCAAATGTGCTCCTTTGACATATGCTTGAAATCCTTCATTTGGATTGACCTAAATGACAAAAATGATACCAAACAAGGTGTACTGTGTGAGTATTAGTACCTCAAAAAAGCTGGACCAGCACAGAAGATATTGATTATTGAAATGGTGTCATGTTTTCGTAGTAGAGAGAAGCCAAGTTGTTCTTGGCAGAATCCATCATTGCTCAATCATGAAGGAGTTTCCTTATAAAATATTCATAAATATCAATGTTTCAGTGAAATGGCTGTCTTGACTAAAAAAGCTATTACATCCCGTGTTGATCTGTGTGCTCGATCTCTTCCCTGAATATTTATGTGATTATGTGATTTATGTGAACACTAATCCACACAGAACAAGTGCAGATTCAGTGTCCAACACTGTCAGTGGAGAAAGCTTACACTTGTGCTTGTTATCATCAGTTGGAGAGGTGCAAACCTCAAGAGTGTTCACATGTTTTACTTGTTTGGAATATTAATTTAAACTGACAAATTACTACACTGTAGTAGACTTTTCTTTCAATGACTATTAAACAGATGATTTTATTTGTGTGAAAATTGCAGCAACTGCTGGATAGTCATAATTCACTATTGTTTAAAGCAGACCTAGACCGGAAGTTCCAATTAACACTGTTTTTTAGTGTGTATCTGCGTCATTACCTTGTTTAAGAAGCCCTGAAGGTTCAAAACAAACAGTTCAGCCATTGCTGAGAACGCTGTGTTTTATTGCAATCTCGAGCTCAGCGAGATCTCTGAAAAAACCCGGATATACTCTGCCTCACTCCTTTCTAATACCACAGTGACATGGCAGCCGTCGATTGAGCCAGCCCTGCAAACTCATCAAGTGGACGATGCAGTGGACAGTGGAGACACATTGGAGACCACCCCAGATCAGAAACACCAGGGTCTTCATTGTGGCAGCTCAGGTCCAGAAGCACATCCAGGGACATTCCTCTCACCGAAAAATTCAGCCCGTGTGTCTTCCGATAGAAGAACCTTTCCAGCACAGAACACCCATGTTGATCCTACAGTTATCAAATGTCTGTTGTTGTTTTTTTGTTGTATTTTTATGTAAATAGTGGACATTTTAATTAATTAATTAATTAATTAATTGTATGTTTTATGTTATGTTATGTTTATATATATACACAGATAATATTTTTTTGTAATAACTTAATACTAGTTCAAAGTTCATTGAAGTTCAAAACAAGTTCAAATGAAATATTTCAATTAAAAGAATACACATTTATTAATTCATGAACAGTATTGAACATATAACACAAATAATTATCTACTAAACTAATTTTTTTCTAATGATTTCTCAAGGATGGACAGGAGCCTGTCCATCCTTCTTTCATTCATGTCATCTAGCGCTTTCTGACGTTTGACGTCCTCTTTGAAGAGCTCGACGAGCTCAAAATCGCTCGTCCTCCTTTTGGACCTCTGTGGTCTGCGGGTCTGGTTACCACCGCCGCCGCCGCCGTCCTCCTCCTCCTCCTCCTCCTCTTCATCCCCCTGTCGTCCACCCACTGCTGAACTTGGCCCTGGTAAGTCTGAGATGGAGGCGATGAGGACAGGTGGGGAAATTGAAGGTTTCTGCCCAAGCACCGCATCCATGTTAACAAACCAGGGCCAAGTAGCAGCAGTGGGCTTCCCACCAACTCCTTCCCCTGACCTGGGACACTTACAATCCTGAAACAGAGGATTCAAACATTTAAGTCAACAATAGCAGCTATGAAAGAAATTTTAAAAAGTATATTGTCCACCAAATATAATGTAAAACGCCATTAACAGACTTATGAAACTAATATGTACATACTGTATACGTTAGTGATGGGTTGGTCGCGAATGAAACGGCTCTTAGAGCCGGCTCTTTGAAGTGAACGACGGGAGCCGGCTCTTTCTTGGGAGCCGTGTTTTTTTTTGTTTTTTTTGTCACTCTCTCTCTCTCGCTCTCTCTCTCTCTCTCTCTCACTTTTTTTTCTCTTCGCACCGCACGTGATTGGTCAATATGCGTGTGTGCCTTGTGTTTGCGCTGAGCAGCGGGGGGAGGGGCGGTAGTTACACTCGCAGCAGTAACACACAAACAGAGCAGGAGAGAGAAAGAAGAGACATCGACACATTAGAAAAGGTATAGTAGATACCTTTACCATAGTAAGAAAATGAGTGACACCAGGAAAAGAAGCAAAATCTGGAACCATTTCAATTTTGTTGACAACACAGTGGCAGAGTGTAGAGTCTGCAAGAAAAGAATATCCTACAGAGCCAGCTCCACAAACAACCTGCACAGCTGAGGCACTTGGTATTTCTTAATGCCAACCTCGACCTTAATTAAAGATCTGGGTGTTCATTTTTTTTCTTTTTGTTTTGCATATTTGAATCTATATTTTATTATGTTGTGGTTTGCAGTGTTTTGTTTAGTTTCACTTTAAATTTGTTTAAAAGGAAAAAGTTGAAAATTGAAATAGTTAAAAGTTGAATTGTAAATAGTTGTTTTTGTATTTTATAATTTATTTTTTACATTTTATGTGGAGTGTATAAATAAAAGCATATTTATATAATAAACATATATGAATAAAAAGCACTTTTTTTATCTAGTGATTAATTTTGTGCATCATTTTATATTGTTGTAGATAAATTAATGAAAGCAATAAAACAACCTGAAGAGCCGCTTGGGAGCCGAAAGAGCCGGTTCTTTTTAGTGAGCCGAGTCGAAAGAGCCGGTTCTCTAAAAAGAGCCGGAATTTCCATCACTAGTATACGTACTTTATATATTTTTTTTAAGTTGTCCCACTTTTTTTTGGCCTGCAGGGGAGTAACCATGCCTTGCAGGTTCATATTTTCCAAAACAGTTCTAGACAAAAGACAACAGGAGAGGTTGTATCAGTAGTTCAAGCACAGGGGTTTTAAATTAGACATGTTGCTGCCGCCCCCTTTCAGAGTTAAAATGATCATTATAGGCAAAACATTACGCTTACATTTTAGGAATAACAAATGCAATATTTATGTCTTACCGCCAGGCAACACTGGCCGAGTTTTTGGCCCCGGTGAAGAGCTGGTCGTGCTCCCCTCTGAGGCGAATAAACTCGGCCGTCTGCTCCTTGGTCCCTACAACAAAATAAAATTATTAACATACATTTCTTTCAAACCACCAACTACAATTGGTGTATGTGGCAAAATAAGCATGATATAAAACCGCCACATTCAAGTTTAACTTAAAGAAAAGGTTTGAAAGTTACACCGTGATTGAAACTACTTCACGGTACGAACTACTGTTCCCTGACAGCACACAGCGAACAGCAAATGCGGCGGTCAGTCTTGTGACTTGTGCTTAATAATTACATAAATAGCGGTACACATTTTAAAACAGAAGAAACGTTTTTATCTTGTTTTTATAATACTTACATTTTAATACGAAATCGCTGCTCCCAGCCGCCGCAGTCGCTTCCTCCGCCATCTTGTTTTTTATGAAAATGATTTGCCGCTGGCGCGCAAAGAATTGTGGGATATGGTCGGCGGCGAAGGATACCCCAGACCTTATCCTTCAAAAACAAGCTAACGTCGGCCACATATCTCGGCCACATACGGAGCAATCGAGATGGACCGGTTCATTCGTGACAGCCGACGGCGCTGCGCTGTGACGTAATTTGACAACATCCGGTCGACGAATCCCCCCTTCCTCGGCCGCGGTCTCGCATTTGGGACATAGATCACTCATAAACACTCTCTCCATGGAGGTGTGGTCTGATGTTAGATTTCTGAATTGGCTTAGACTTAAGTGTTTCTTATTTATCCAATTCAGGAGGATAGTTTTCTTGGCGATGCTTAGGCTAGTGTTTAGTATGTGTGATTTATTCGTGTCTATATGTATTTGATTTAAATCACCCAATATGCATAGTGCTGGAGAAGGTGTTATGGTGCGACCGAAACATGCTGAGAGGTCCTCACATACCCTACACCAGAAGTTATGCAGGTGTGCATAGCCATATAGCATGCATGTAGCTATCTGCTGTGTTCTCGTTGCAGTTAGAAAAGGTATTTGATTGTGAGAACCCTCTCCTTTGTCCTGTGTAGTGTATTCTGTGTAGTATTCTGTATTGTATTAGTTGTGGGCCTTTTTTTATTTATTTTGAATGCATTAGATGATATTTGTAGGGAGACATTTTCAGCTGGGCTAGGATAGGTCTGCCTCCCATTTTGTGGTTGGTAGAGAAATTGTGCTATGTGAAAAATAATTAAAATCCACACAGCTATAACTTTTCAGACACTAATCCATAATTTCTGAACAGGTTGTGATCGGCATATTAATAGGGTGTACTGTAAATCAGACCTTTGAAAAAAAAAAATAATAATTTCACATTAGCACAAGAAATTCTTTAAAAAAAAAATCAATTAAAAAGTCTGAATGTGGGACTAAAAACTACTACTTGTATACTTTTCCGTAAAAGTATACAAAAAAGAAATATTTCTAATATGCTAATTGTCATAGAGTTCCAAACAGTCTTTTTCAGAACTTGTATTCAGAAATATCTTCTAACTCGAAATGTCTCTAACTTTATTAGTCTTGCTCAGATGTGGGAGCAATGCCATACATATTCCATACATATAATATGAGTTTTGCACACTTAATCGTTTAAATTTAAGAACAATAAAAAACAAATATTAGTTAGTGCAGTGGGTGTGATGTGTTTAGTGTCGGTGTGTGTGTACCTCTGCCTCGTAGATGAAGAGAATGACGTATGTGATGGTGTAGACCGTCATGTAAATGCTGAGCTTCACCGAGCCGCTGTGGCTGATCCTCGCCCTGGCACACAACACAACACACACCAAGAGAAGTCAGAGGTCGCACACAAGTCAGCCGAAGATAAGAAACAAACAACCACAGACATGCACATGTGTGGGATGAAGCAAAATTGGAAACAAAACACTAGTTTGAACACATAAAGTTGGGGTAGGCAGGATCAAAAGAAAGAAATCTGACCTAAAACAAAGGCACACATTTCATGATAAAATCTTTCCATATCTAGAATACTTTATATATTATATTGTACATTTTATTGCATTTATTGTCTGATTCTATTTCCTATTTTTGCAGTGAAGTTTGTTGTTGAAAATGAAAATGACTGCTAACACTAAAAATATAAAAAACATGATTCAATTTCACAAGATATCAATTTTGAGCAATTTTTTATTTTGAGAATCTTGAGTTTTATAGCTTTAACTCTATTACACACTTGAAGCCCCCGCACTCTTCAAAGCATGATGCCATTTGTCATCTGTAATTTCTACATCAAGTTCTTTTTCCCAGATTTGTTTCAAGTGAACAGTGCTTATGACTTTTATTTTTAAAAGTCACAGTACAGCACAGGTGAATATAACCGCTCGGTTACACTACTAAAACCAAAGATAACACAACAAACTCTAAGGAGATACCTGCTGTAAATGGTTTCAACAGGAAGTAGTCACAGAAGAGATTGGGTTTCTGGTATAAATCAGCTTAAACAGGGACTTGTCAACACCAAAGACACAGGAACATAAATAGAACAGCCATTAGGAGGCTCTCTCTTTTTTCTCTGAACTGCCATTAGACTGGTCAAAGTCTCACATCATGGACTTTCAGATTATTCTAATATGAAATATTAGGATTTTGTAAATGTAACTGAAGACTGTTATTTTGTCTCGTGAGTAACAATGTTGACTCTGCTGCAGTCTTGATTTTTTTAAATTATTATTAAAGTAAGTAAAGGTTATTATTATAATAATAAAGTTAATTTACTTAATGCTGACAGATTATCTATCTTTTTCAATAGATTCCATGTCATGCAGCCAAATAATTCCAAACCAATGCCAGACTGTAAAGTGGCTTGAGGTGAAAAAAAAAATCTCATCACATCTTCTGTTCTCCTCCAATTGTAAATCGATTATTTAATTATGAATCATTAAAAAAAACATAGGTCCACAAGTTCTGATGCATCGAAATGCATAAAAATGTGAATCTTATCTGATAATCGATAATAATATAATAATAATATTAAATAATCAATAATTAAATCAATCAACTATTTTGATAATTGATTCAGTATTCAGTTTGAGTTGTTTTTTTTCCATAATTAAAACAAGTTTTCAGATTTTTCAGCTTCTTAAATTAGAATATTTTCTGGTTTCTTTGTTCCATATAACAAATAAAACATTTAAACTGATACATTTCAGTTTGTGGACAAAACAAAACATTTGAGAACATCATCATTTCCAGGTTTGACTAACACTGATCAACATTTTCTGCCATTTTATGGACCAAAAAAATACTTGATGAGTCGAGAAAATAATTAATGGATTAAATTAGTGATGCACGATATATCGGCATTAATAGCGGTATTATGATATCTGATTATTGTGGAACATATGGTACTCGGGGGGGATAACTATTTGTGGGAATGCTTGTGTGATGACCTTGTATTCAGACATGTATGAACCATCTCTATCTTTTAATTTGGCATATCGTGTGAGAAACAGTTAGTCACAACCTTGTGAATATGAAATGGAAACAAGAAGTGCAACTAGCAGGCTGGCTATAGTAAGGGAATGCATTTTCTTTGTTAATAGAGATATAAAAATTATGTAAACCATTGTATTATCTTAGTTTAGGGCCATTTTATGGATTACTTACGTCATTGTTGCATAACATTTATTTTCATTTTACGATCTTTTGTCAATAGCCGGCCGGTGAGGACAATCGATCGTTTGCTATTGTTTACTTTTCAATAAGCCGTGGTGTGCTGTAACTGTCAGCTGAATATGTCCGTGTTTTATTGTATTTGTATGAGTATCATCTTATAACTAACTGACAACCTAATAACTTGACTGACAAACGGCTCGTAATAAATAATCGTAATGTAAATGTGTTCTTCTTTTTGGAGTTGACAAACTGGACGCAGCTTTCACATTATTCTGCCCCCCACAGTCTGAAGACGTATATCTGCATTTAAGGGGTGTCCCAACCGTCACGGTAAAGGATTTTAATGTAGTTCGTACGTTTCTCTACCTGAAAATCATTCCCTCTCAGTTTGTGCCCCTGCTCTCCATTTGGGAATAGTGATTTGATACATAATTGATTTGTATGTTCCCTGTAATTATTAATAATAATAATAATAATAATAATAATAATAATGCATTATATTTAAGGCGCCTTTCAAGACACTCAAGGTTGCCGTACAACAACAAAATAAAAAAATAACAAAAGGTAGCAACGGGTAGAGAGTTAGAGGGAGTAGGCCTGTTTAAAAAGGTGGGTTTTCAGATGGGATTTGAAGATAGCCAATGAGACAATGTTCCTGATGCCGGGGGGAGGGAGTTCCAGAGGCGGGGGGCAGATCGGCTGAAGGCTCTGGCCCCCATGGTGGTCAGACGGGCAGGAGGCGCAATGAGGGTGATAGATGAGCCAGATCTTAGTGTCCGGGAAGGGGTGTTGGTGTGAAGGAGGTCAGAGAAGTATGGGGGAGAGAGGTTATGGGTGGCCTTGAAGGTGAGAAGCAGAATTTTGAAATCGATGCGGAAGCCAGTGAAGCTGTTGCAGAACAGGTGTGATGTGATTGATAGAAGGGATCCTGGTGATGATCCGGGCAGCAGAGTTCTGAACCAATTGGAGTTTATAAATGGACTTTTGGGGAAGACCAATAAGAAGGGAGTTACAATAGTCCAGGCAGGATGTGACCAGTGAGTGGACCAGGATATCAGTGGAGTTGGGAGTAAGGGATGGGCGGGACGGTTGATGCTGCGTAGGTGGTAATAGGCTGACCGAGTGGTGTTATTGATGTGGGTCTGGAATGAGAGAGTGCCGTCAAGGACAACACCCAGACTCTTAACCTGTCGGGAGGGGGAAACAAAGGAGTTATTGATGGGGATGGTGAAACTTGGAGTGTTGGCGAGAGTGGATTTGGAACCTATGAGGAGAACCTCGGTTTTGTCACTGTTGAGTTTCAGGAAATTGGAAGAGAACCAGGTTTTGATTTCTTGTAGACAATTACAGAGGGAGGAGGGCGGGAAGGTGGAGGTGGGTTTGGAAGAAAGGTAGAGCTGGGTGTCATCCGCATAACAGTAGAAGTGGATATTGAATTTGCGGAAGATCTGACCAAGGGGGAGGAGATAGATAATGAACAGGATGGGGCCAAGTACAGAGCCTTGGGGAACACCAGAGGAGAGGGGAGACGGTTGGGATGTGAAGGTTTTCAACTGGATGAACTGGGTGCGGCCAGAGAGATAAGATTTAAACCACTCCAGGGGCGTGTCGGAGATGCCAATAGATGCTAGTCTGTCGAGGAGGGTGGTATGGGAGATTGTGTCGAAGGCTGCACTCAGATCAAGGAGGATAAGGATGGATAATAGGTCGGAGTCAGCTGCCAACAGTAGGTCATTAGTAATTTTAAGGAGGGCTGTTTCTGTGCTGTGACGTGGGCGGAACCCAGACTGGAACTGTTCATAAAGGTTATTGCTATGGAGATGTGCATGTATCTGTGAAGCCACTGCTTTCTCCAGAATCTTGGAGAGAAATGGTAGGTTGGAGATCAGTCGCAGGTTATAAAAGTCACTGGGGTCTAAACCGGGTTTCTTAAGTATATGTAGCCCAGGCTTCATAAGCTACAGAAGTCTGTTATTCAGTATGTATGTGTGTGAGTGATAGCTGGCATTTATGGGAGTAACTGTGGATACCTGAGCAGACGGCGCCAGGCTGTAATATTACGTGATGACGTCACACAGGCCGACAGAGAGAGAGAGGAGAGATCGCGCTGTTTCGCTGCATGTGCCTGAGGCAATCGCTCTGACAAAAATTGTCCACAACTGACGGTCCAAAAGTGTCTAGGATGGTCGGAATTAGGGATCCACCGAAATATCGGCCAGTGATCGGAATCGGCCGATTTTCACTGCTTTGCGAGTGAGCGCTCTGCATGTAAACGTTTCATTCATCTTTATATATTTGTTTCAATCACTGAACGAAGCCTGTCATATTTAAGACAAGAGTCAGGATCTTAAATCACTTGCACAAAACTTTTGATCAGCACTAAGCATCTGTTTGTTTGTCATTTAAACCTGTGCGCGCAGAGAGCGTGAGGCATTGTTGGCACGGGGCGGGAGAGAGAGAGAGCGAGAGAGAGAGAGAGCCAGCCCATTATGGCTATCAAGCTGTGATCAAGGTCCTTGAACACAGGCGCAGACAGGCTAGCGGTAGCTATGGCATGGTGAAGCTACAAGGCAGAAACCCTGAGGTCATTCCAGCTGGAAGGACTGTTGTCATTGAGGGCATTGCTGTAGCTAATGACTTCCAGAATGAGAAAACTGTTGTTGTTGATCATCCATCTTCATCTTCCTTGCCTGGTGGCTTAATAGTGAAGACTTGCTTGGTCGATCTTCCCAACCAGCAACCCTTTAAGCTACCAGTCATTGTCAGTAATGTATCTGAACACGATGTTGTCCTCTCTGCAAGGTGTAAACTTGCAGACATCAGTACTTACCAGCGCGTCTTGTCCCAACAGCACTGCGTAAGTGAACCAACCGATGTTGAGTCTTCTCAGAAGTCAAACTTGCACTTCAATTTTGGGGAGTCCCCGATTCCACCTGAGTGGAAGGAGCGCATTGTCCAGCAGCTTCATAGCATGCCAGAAGTGTTTGCGCAACACGACTTAGATTTTGGGCGAACAGATAAAGTGGCACATCACATTAAACTTTCAGAGGAGACTCCTTTTAAGCAGCGGCCACGACCAATACACCCAGCTGATGTTGAAGCTGTTCGCAAGCATATCAAAGAGCTCCTCGATACTGGGGTAATAAGGGAATCAGAGTCACCTTTTTCGTCCCCAATTGTGGTGGTCAGAAAAAAGAACGGTACAGTACGACTATGCATCGATTATCGCAAGCTGAACCTGCAGACAATAAAGGATGCATATTCGCTTCCCAAGCTTGACGACCTTTTCTCTGCACTTTCAGGTTCTCAATGGTTTTCGGTCCTTGATTTAAAGTCTGGATATTACCAAAATGAAGTCGAGGAGAGTCTAAGACCGCATTTGTATGCCCTTTTGGGTTTTGGAAATTGAATAGGATGCCCCAGGGTGTGACTAATGCACCGAGTACTTTTCAAAGATTAATGGAAAAATGTATGGGTGACATGCACTTGAGGGAGGTCTTGGTTTTCCTAGACGACCTGATCATCTTAACCCTGTAAGACCCACGGTTGTAAATTTACAACGTTAACTTTAGCCATCCCTAAAAACAATCTGTTATATTTTATCTGGTTTTTTACCACATGTACATAGTCATTGGGTCTTATTGTTCAGTCTAACAATGTTAGTGGATGTTATATGTGTTTATAAGTCCCACTTTATGGCCATGAACGCACACAACTTTTCAAGATTTCCTCCGAACAAAATCTCTTAGTTTCATTGGACTGGATTCATCAGATTAAAGTAAGTAAAATGTCTTTTATATTTTTTTTGGATGTTATTATAATGTGTAGAACATGTACATATTTAGTTATTGTGGAATAGATGCATTAATTTCATTTAGAGCTTGTTACATAATTGTTGTAATTTTACAACACTGGGTCTTGGTGGTAGCAAAAATATCAGGCTTGTTTCAGTGGACAGAGACAGGTGATATTCACTCCACAACATCACTGCCTGAAACAGAGGATTTTCTTTATACATGAACAGTATACATTACATACATTATACCCTTGTGTTGTGTTCTGGTCAAATTTGAGTGTTTTTAAAGTTTTATGTCTAAAAAAATACCTAGTTAATTTGATCAAACTGAGCTAAAATCCCATGTCTTTGTCCACAAAGAGGATATCAACAGACAATTCAGTTCTGGGAAAGGTGTAAATGTTCCTGAATGTGTGGTGTGGATGTAAGTGGGGGTTTGCATGTTTTTCTTTTAGTATGATAAGTAGAGACCATAGACTAAGACAATTACATTTACATAAAGGGCATTTAGCAGATGCTTCAGTCCAAAGCGACTTACAATCAGCAGACAGTATTGTCTGCCTTGAAAACATTTCTACACAGAGGACTTGGTCTACCACCCTATCTATTCCTTCAGATTATGTACTACAATATACAAAGCATATTTATACGTGTTAATTCATTGCTTTTTTTTCCAGAATGCCACCAGCAAGAGCCGTGATACAATGTGCAGGATGCGATAGATATCATCCAAACTGGAGAGAGTGAAGTTGAGATGGATCTCAATGACGCTGATGAGAGTGATGAAGACTCAGATGAAGATGTTTGTCAACAAGTGGACAAAAAAAACCAACCACCCATGGACTGTCCAGCTGATAATTATGTCGACATCGAGCCAAAAACACATAAAAACACCATGCACCGTGACAGGTGTCACTGGCCGAAGAAATATTTCATCAGACCCAACACAGATTTTTCTGGTCTGGATTTCATCTTAAGGCAAAGAGAGTCCAGCAACACAGACAGTGACATCATGAAGCCTCTGAATGCTCAGAAGAGACCATCCAAGAGATGTGCACACCTGCCATTGGACGTACACAAGGACATGAAGACAGGGAGAGGATGCTGCAATAAAGGATTCCCCAACACACAATGCAGCAAGTGCCTTTGCTTTTCAGAGGACAAGAACTGTTTTTAGGACTTTCACTAACAATGAAAGTTTGTCATGAAAAGAAAAAAGGAATGAATAAGTTGCTAGAATAAGATAGAGTTTAATCCTGTTTATTTATTTATGTATTTATGTTTAATAAATGCTTTCATAAAAATATGACTAATGTGTGATTATTTTTAAATGTTATATACATTTATGGAGCTAAGTAAGCAATCAAACTTGCAAATAAACCCTTAGTTGTTGTGAATTGTTGTTCAGACAAAGTGAGTAAAAACACAGAAATTCTGCTACCACCAAAGCCCAACGTTGTAAAATTACAACGTTTCTGTAAAAACTAACATAAACATTTTTTTTCCAAAAACTCTTTGATTTCTGCATCAAAGGCCTCCTACAACAACATCTGAATGGTCAAATAATTTTTTTTTTAGGTTTTTCTTAATTTGGGTCTTACAGGGTTAAAGACCTTGGAGGAGCATGAAGTTCGACTCATGACGGTTCTTGGTCGTCTTAAGTAGTTTGGCCTCAAACTCTCACCTGAAAAGTGCACTTTTTTCCAGACATCTGTCAAGTATCTTGGACATGTCGTCTCTAGAAATGGGGTTGAGACTGACCCTGAGAAGATCACTTCTCTTAAAACTTGGCCAGTCCCTCAGAATCTGCGAGAATTGAGGTCATTCTTGGGGTTTGCTGGGTACTACAGGAGATTTGTGAGGGGATACTCTTACATCACGAAACCCCTGCACTGCCTGACTTCTGGGTACCTACCTCCGAAGAAGAAATCCAATTTGAAACGAAAAACTGATCAGACTTACCATAACCCAAAGGAACCCTTTGGAGGTCGGTGGACACCTGCTTGTCAGCAGGCATTCGAGCATGTCATTGAAGCACTTACTACTGCTCCTGTTTTGGGCTTCGCTGATCCTCAAAAGCCATATG
Organism: Microchirus variegatus; assembly: GCF_963457635.1. Classification (NCBI taxonomy): domain Eukaryota; kingdom Metazoa; phylum Chordata; class Actinopteri; order Pleuronectiformes; family Soleidae; genus Microchirus; species Microchirus variegatus. The sequence goes on along the minus strand of NC_139802.1, from coordinate 25,105,021 downwards.
TACTTCACACTGATGCCAGCACCAGCGGCCTTGGTGCCGTTCTTTATCAAGAACAGGAAGGTCAGCTCCGTGTCATAGCTTATGCGAGCAGAGGGCTATCGAGAAGTGAGAGCCGATACCCAGCCCATAAGCTGGAATTTTTGGCACTTAAGTGGTCAGTTGCTGAAAAATTCTGTGACTATCTCTATGGTAATCACTTCACTGCAGTTACTGACAGCAATCCATTGACGTTTATTTTGACCACTGCAGTAGCTGAATCCATTGTGTTTTCGCCAACTTCAGTGAAAGGAGACCAGCAGCAGATAGCCACGAGGCGGCTTCCAGCTGGAGAAAAGGATCCAGAGAACCGGATGGCGAGCCAGAGCTGATGGACAGCGGATGAATTACCTACCTTCTTTATCGGCGGTGTGGTAGGACCACGAAATACACACAAATTAAAGGGCCCCAACGAAATAAAATATAGAGCTCAAAGAAGAAGAAAAAACAGCAGACTTAACATAACAACCACAGAGGACACTTTCTTTTATTTATTTTTATTTTTTTATTCGCGTGCGCACTTTATTTTTTTTCTTGTTAAATCGATTGTATTGTTTTCATATTGTTGTTCTATTGAGTTCTATTGAGTATTCTAATAATACAGTGTTGAGAACTCAATTTTGTGTGAGTGTGGTTAATATTGATGTTCCTTCCTGGGCTCCATGAGCGACTTCATGGAGTTCTGATTACTGGTCCAACTTGTTCAAATTGAGAGTATTAATAATACTTGAAACCTCACCGTTCTTGGAGGGGGGGTTACATATAGGTTTAACAGCAGCAGATTTAAGAGTGGACGGTACAGAACCAGAGGTGAGGGAGGAGTGAATAATGGCAGTGATCAGAGGTAGCAAGAAGGGTAGACCGTGAGGGCAGAGACTTGATGGCAAGTCTGCGCCTTGTGCCAAAATTTAATGAGCGTGTTTTTACAGAGTTATGATCTTGACATTCGTCATATTAAAGGAAAAGACAATGTCCTGGCAGATGCCTTGTCTCGTGCACCTCTGCCTTAAAATAATTCAACCAGGATATTGAGTCAGTTGATCACATTTTTTTTTGTTATTGTGACCCTTTTCCTGCATTTTTTCTCCTGCTCAGGCAATGCTTCGGTCTCTTAAATATGCTTTTTTATTGTTGGAAGTGTTTGGTGGTTTGTGCTTGTCAAACTGCCTTGCTGCCGCAGACACTAATGAAACACATTGAAGTGGCTCTGTGGTGTAGTGTGTATGGATCAATCTGTTCCTGAATGAGCTGATGATGTACTAACTCTCAGATTGTTGCTGAATCATTAGCATCACAGTCAATACTTTATACAAAAAGCTGTGTCATTCACACATGATTCAAGCACATCAGCACACTTGTGGCACACGTTACGTAGATGAAAACTCACCATAAGGAAATAGAGCAGTGCTGGCGTCATGTCATCATCTCAGACAACTACTGTGTCTGTCCTGCTCTCTTTTTGTCGCTGAATAATCATCTGTTTGTTGTTTTTGTGACGATGAAGTCTGCTAATACTTTAGTATAAAGATCGCTAGCTTAAAATGCTAACAGTCCACTCACAGCAGTGCTGTGTCTGTCTCATGGATGTATAATATGAACTAGATAGAGCTCCGCCCCCTCTGCCTTGAAGACAATTTTGCATGGTGGCCACTGTGGGTACTGCAACAAAAAATCCCATGGGGCCCAAAAAGCAATTTTTTCATTGATCGCAATAGTAAAAGAGGCGCATGTAAAAGTGTCCACAGGACACGTCGAGACGTGGACACAGGCTTTTATAAATCTTTATATTATATATTTTTAATTCATGGAGTTTCATATTTGAAAACCATTCCTAAAGGCCATAAAAAGCCCAGACAAATGTTATCTCCCAGTGTGACGTCACAGCTGTGTACGAGCGCGGTCATATGGCTTCTCGGGAACGGCGCTACTGTCAGTGAACCGTACGACATGAAAACTTTATGAGAAATGTGAATAAATGAAGACAATGAGGGTGTTTCATTTACAGTTTATAAAATATTATTTTAGATATACAAAATATTAGAAAGATTTTAGTTTTTTATTCGTCGCTCATTAACATTTATTTTTAAACGTATTATCGATGTTTTAACAAGCTGCTGAGTGGATTCATTGAGAAGAGGAGACTGACAAGCTGCACTTTATCACTGTGTTCAGTCCCGGACATCGTGACACTGACGGTGTGGACTGCGGAGCTGTGACCGTGTGATGCACTGAGACCTGCGGTCACTGAGACCGTCAGCTGATTGGCCGAAAAAACAACAAAAGCTCTAGAATGTGAGATCGCCACACCCAAAATAGGAATCATTCACAGCAATCAAACAACCTTAATTCAAATAGAAAGTTTATGGTTTTAAGACCCACAATACTGTGATTTGAAGCATGTAGTGGCTTCTTACAAACTTTAAGTTGAACAATTTTGAAAAAAACGATTCGTCCAGATCGGCCTACGTTTGTCTGACTATTATAATAATAATAATAATAATAATAATAATAATGCATTATATTTAAGGCGCCTTTCAAGACACTCAAGGTCACCGGACTTCTGGGGGCGCTATAGAGCCCTGGGGTGAGGCATGGGTTGGGGATCTATGCCACTATCGCATTTTTTGCAAACCCAGCCTCCATGCAAAATTTCAAGAGCTTTTACGCATGTTAACCCCCTCAAAACAGGAACAATAGGTTCCTCGCACTTCGTGCTAGGACGTTTCATTTTTGGGTCCTAACTAGCTGTTGATTGTGCACTGAACAGCCCTCGACTCAATAAACACAATAAACACATTAAACCCACACAGCGAGTGGGAGTGGCGTCTGGGGATCAAGTGGGAGAAATTATAACATATATAATTATATAATGGGTTATATAATGGGTCATATATAATATTTTATAATTATAACAATAATTTCAGAAGCAGCTGGACATTTTTTTTGTATTATTTTTATTTTTCCTTCAACAATAATTATGAATGGATGATAAAAAATAACCTCAAATAATAATTCTGTACCTATTTTAATGTCTGCTTGTTTGTGCTGAGGCCTTATATAGACTCATAGTTAAAGCTGTAGTGTGTATCTTTTAAACACAAACAAGATTGATAGATAGATAGATAGATACTTTATTCATCAAGCAGAGAAATTCACAACAAGGGTTACATTCAAACCATTGTCATATGAGTTCACATGACGCAAATTAAAGGTGCTATATGTAAGAAATGTACAGTGTGTACAATTACTTTGCAACATTTATCGGTGAAGCTGCAGCTTAATATCCTTCACCTCTTAACCTCTTCTTCCCTGACCCTCTTTTGCTCGAAAATGACATGCCCAAACTAAATAGAGTAAATCTCTGCAGTTGAAAGCTCTGTGTGGATTATCTTGGTATCAAAATAAATATAACACTTGTGAGATTCCACCAGAGGTGTACGTTTCACTGTAGATGCCACTGTGTATGGAACACAGTATTAATTAAGGATTTTTTTTCTCTCACCTAAAAAAATATTGCATTTTAAAGCAAATATCACCTTTAAAATATGCAGTAGGATCTTAACAACATGTGGACATGAGCTGTACAAAGTCTGATGCTGTTGAAGTGAAGCAGAGTGAAGTTGCAGAGGTTTTAGTAAAGAGATGTCTAGACATCTCCTTTGGCACAGTTCGGCACCATCTGTGCCAATTGAGATTTCTTAGGTACCAAATTATTAAAACCCATTTAATTTAATTTACATGTCACTATTGGTCTAAAAAGAACTTGTTTGGAAAAAAAAAGTACGAAAACTCGCTGTAAATGGATGCTCCTTGTGCGGTGCGTAATAACAACTCTGTGACTCTGCAGCGTCTTCAGTTATGCAGCGCCATAGCTCTGGCTTACCTTGGTCAATTTGGGTGATTGACAGCTCGTTTTTAACCTCTCAACCGGTAGAATCAGAACCCAGTCTCCAAATGCATGTGAATCACTTCATTAGCGAGTCAAGAGGACACAAATGCATATGACACATTTGTGCGGACATTCGCCCTTCTCTAATCAGAACGATCTTATGTCGCTCTGTAATGATCAATCAGCCCGGGAATAGTCCCAAAAGCATGCTGGAAAGTGTAGTTCTTCATTAGAAGTGGTTTTGTTCCGGTGGAAATAACTTGTTTTGATAAGCAAAGGTATGACAACATCTCTGCTTGTATTTCTTGAAAGTCAGTTGTTGTTTTGCTCTTATTTTGGGGCTGGATCCATGACTCTTGGTCGTAGAGTGATAAAAATGGTACCGCTGGAATCCAGTCCAGTCGACACGTTTTGACGATCTGGTGCCGCTTTTCAAAGTGTGCGTTGTAACGTTTTTTTTTTGCTCCAGCTGGTTTGATCCATCAGTGTTTTAGCTGTGTTTCGTGAACATAAGAATGGTTTATATGAGATTTTAGCTGTGTTTCTGACCTTTCTGTGGGTATGCAACGTGTCTGTGTTTGTTTAAGTTAGATATGGTTTTATGACGCTTTTGTCGCTGTGTGTGACGCTGCCCCCCGTGAAGAAGAGGTTAAGTATGTTGGAGAAATTATGTAGCCTTCAGTTAGCATCAAAACTCAAAAAATATTTAGTTTGTCCATAGTGGGCTATTGTAAAAAACATGGTGGTCCAAAATGGCAGCCTCTATAGAGATATTGTTCTTATTGTATTAGTTAACAATAATATCAATTCATTATTGATCATTAAATGAATACATTTCTGCTGCACAATCGAAATAAATCTTTTGGGTACCTAGAAAGATTTCCACCACTATCAGAGTGCATCAGATGTTGATCCACACCATCGGCTCCAGTGTTCTCAGTGAATGTTTGACTGACAGTCAACACCGGCTCGAGATGGTGTTACGACGGTGACAGCGAGGTTTGACAGTGGAAGGCATAAACATACCCACAGACAGGCCTTACAGGGTTTGAATAAACAAGAGAGGAAGAAGTGCAAAGTTCCTACCTGGTGACAGTGAAACCTTTGCCCAGCAGAATGAGCATGAGAAGGAACACCAAGAAACTGATGGAGAACAGTAATTTCCCTGGAGACAGGCAGAGACCAGAAGAGACGGAAAAAGGGGGTTAAATATGGTTATGTTTTTTTCCAAAAACACATTGAGGGAAAGGTAAAATCAGGTAGTTCCTGAAACATGACCCGTATTGTCCACAGTCCACACCGATGTGGCTGAATATGTTTATACTTTAATGTTATTCTTAAATTACACCATAGTGCAGGGGTCAGCAACATCATCATCATCAGACAAAGCTTGTTTTTTTTTCCTAACCTTTTTTCTTCTACTTTAAACTTTTAAGAAATGTATTCTTCTAAAAAAATAATTATTCTTTTCAGAATAACGGCTGTGTATGATATGCACTGATTAATTAGGCTTGGTACTTGTGAGGTAAATCCAAGGACACACCAGCCAGATGGTCTATGATTGTCCATAGCCCTTGTTAATGCAGTGTATGAGTGCCACATCTGGCCAGTGGCTTTGGGGGCAATTGACCATATGCACAGAGTGTCACTTACAACTTCTGTTAAAATATAAGCAAGCTCCTTAACTTCCTGTTTGTTGTCACTAAGGGGAAACATAAGACTTTTTATGGTAATGTTAGTAGTAATCAAAGCTTCCAATAATGATTGAAAACATGTATTGCCTTTTAGTTGTTAGCACTCAGGGATTCAACGAGGCCTAAAATGAAAAAGATTTTAGTAATTTAGTGTCAGCAGAACACTGCTGCATCCCTCTGAGCACATCCTCCACTAAATTCTATAATTTAACAATCTTGGTAACTTCTGCAGACACTGATATAGGACATCTCTATGTCATTGGCTGACAGCTTGGAGGCATTTTCATCTATGTCCATTGGTCACGCCTCTTGGAAGTGGGAGGTGACTCAATCTCAATAATAACATAAACTGTGTATAGAGAATAAAGATATAATGTTCATGCACCATTTTATATGCACTGCCACCAAATACAGATACAGACAAACGCCACCTTCTGGTAAGATAAGGAAAGTAATCTCTCAGAAAGTGTGCAAATCGACCGAACTTCAGGACAATGTGTGTTCTGGGCCTAAAATGATCTGTTTACACAAAGTTTACAAACGTCTGTACATCTGTCTCATATAGTCATACAAAATCATACATGACACTATACGTATATGCCCATCAGCACAGCTGCTCACATCCAAATCATTTATTCTGCTCGGACTGGGGCTGATTTTCCAGCATAGAGGTAATGCCAGTCATCAATCAGTCAGTCAGTGAGTCAGACATTCAGTGGCCAATGAAGGAGATGAACTTACCGAGTATTTTAAAGCTGCCGTTGCCAACTCCATCTCTTGCATATAGGCCCCAGTAGACACAATGAAACAACAGGCTGAGCACTGCCAAATGGAAAAGATGTAGTGAGGACAGATACGTGAAAATAAGGGAAATCGATGAGAGAGAAGTAGAGACGAGAAAGCAATGAAAGAGAGAGGAAGAAAAGAAAAAAATGAAGAAAGAGCTAGGGGAGAAAGAGAGATGATGTGGAAAGGGGCAGGGGGGCGACAGTGGGGAGAAATAAGAAGAGTGAGACAGAAAAGAGGAGGCATCGATGGGGAAAAGGGGAAGCAGAAGGCTTTGAGAGAGGTGGGAGTAGATGGAGAGAGGAAAAGAGGTGGAATGGCAGGAGAATTGAGAACAGATTTGAAGAAAGGACAGCGAGATAAGGAAAGGGGAGAGGAGGAAAAAAGGGGATGTTCATCAGTAACAAAATACGCTTGACTGAGCAATGGCTGTTTGCAATAGTTTCATTTCAAAGGCTAATAACGGTGATAATATTGCACCTTGAAGTGGGGATTAAGGTATGAGATGCTGCAGCCATTCAAGGGGCTCATTGTCATCCTCAGTGTGTGTGTGTGTGTGTGTGTGTGTGTGTGTGTGTGTGTTGAGGACAGAAGCTCTCACCCTCCACACCTGCCGCCGTCATAAACATTTTGTAGGTTGTGTGAAGAAGCTGTCTTCCCTTCAGATTATCTGCAGGGGGGAGAAAAAAAACAGAATGAGATAGAGGTGGTGGTGTGTGTGTGTGTGTGTGTGTGTGTGTGTGTGTGTGTGTGTGTGTGTGTGTGTGTGTGTGTGTGTGTGTGTGTGTGTGTGTGTGTGAGAAAGATAAAAGGGATGGAGATATGCTAACAGATGGCAAAGGAGAGCGAGGAGTGCAGACAGTGAGAGACAGAAGAAAAGGCGGTACAAGGGAATAGGCCAGATAAATTGATGGCCATTAATATTCATCCACCTTGTGCTGTGGAACACAGAGTAGGGGCCCTTTAAGAGTTGAGAAATATTAAAAAAACAAAAACTCCATCTGCAGAGGAAGATGGTGTGAAAGTGTCAGAACAGCTTCTAAACGGAGCCTTTATTCAGGTTGTTTCATTTCATCTTACACCTGATAGCATATAGTCATGCAGATAATTTTGTTATTTAGCCTGAAATATCAATCGTTCAAGATTTCATTTAATGACAAAAAACAGCATCAACATTACTTTTCACAATCCATAGTCTTAATTGGAACCTCTGAATAAATAGTGTATGTAGACAGAGTGTATGCTGCGGTTGGATTTTTCAGCATTAAGGGCCTGATTTACTAAAGCTTTGCATATGCAAAAACACGTGCAAAATGGATTGCACACGCAAATTTGCATTGATGCTCATCTACTAACAGGATGCAACAAGGATTGTGTCTCTCAGATGGGCAAAATAGCACTCGCAATTCATTTAGCGGTCCTGCCTTAATGCATTTGCAATGTGGGACGTTTACACACAATTTTGCGTTTGCTGGGAAAAGAAAATGTAAATATGTTATTAACGGCCAAAGTGATTTATGAAACCTGAAACTGATTGCGGTTCTTATTTTTGCATCTATAATTAGCACGTTTGAAAGGCAGGTCTTAACTGGCACAGTCGTGCACACCCCCTGCTGAAGCATAATCCTCTGACAAATCCATTAACAAATATACTTTTTGTAAATCAGGAATATACGCTTTTCCAGAGCATGTTCAACTACGTGTGCACAGATGACGCACATTCATTTCTTATTTGGTATATCTGAATATATTAAATATAGATATCCATAGGAGAAATGCGTGTTTCTACTGATATGGGCTTACCTTGGTCTGCAGTTTGTGGTTCAAGGAGGGGTTGTACCTATGTTCCCCTCCCCAGGCACATTTAAATGCAATAAATAATAACAACAATCCCCATTTATGTAATTATCTGAATCAGCACATAGATTTATATCTATATCGATTGTCCTGTCGCATCTGATGTCAGATCAAAGGCTGTTTTTTTTTTTGTTTTTTTTTATCCTTTATTTAACCAGGTTAGTCTCATTGAGATTAAAATCTATTTTACAAGAGAGACCTGGCCAGGATGGGCAGCAGAACACAGTTACACATAAAACACAATACAAAATACAAGTTCAGTATTAAGTGCGGTAGTAAAACATAAAAATAAAAAATAGGATTGACTAAAAACATTCACAATTTCCGATGGAGTCCGACTTCAAACTCATGACAACAGCTTTAAATTCGTTAAGAGTTATTAGATCCTGAAGCTTGAGCTGCTCGCAACTTATTCCATGAAAACGGCGCAAAAAACTTAAAAGCTGTTTTACCCATCTCTGTACGAGCTTGAGGAACAGTCATAAGCACCATATCCTGAGACCTTAACGCATGGGGGACGCATTTTCGGGACATATACAATGACAAATAACAAGGGAGTTTACCTAAAATCGCCTTGTAGATAAACACATACCAATGGCTAAGTCGTCGCATTAAAAAGAGAAGGCCAGTTTACTTTTGAGTACAGCGTACAGTGATGAGGCTCTGCTGTTTGTAATGAACCTCAAAGCTCCATGATATACAGTGTCCAACATATGTAGACAGTGAGCTGATGAATTAATGTACAACAGATCACCATAATCAAGAACCGGCAAGACTGTAGCTTCGACTAGTCGTCGTCTAGCCTCAAGAGAAATACAAGATTTGTTCCTAAAGTAAAAACCTAACTTGAGTTTCAGTTTTTTTACCAGGTTTTGTATGTGGATTTTAAAAGAGATGTGGTCATCAATCATAAATCCCAAATATTTGTATACAGACACAACCTCAATTGCATTACCTTCGGAAGTTAAAATATTCTGATTTAACACAATCTTCTTGGAATTTGAGAATACCATGAGTTTGGTTTTATCAGCATTGAGAACAAGCTTCAGTTGACAAAGCTGAGCCTGCACTTGATCAAAAGCACTTTGCATGTACGCAAAAGCCTTATTGAGCGAGGATGCACAACAATAAATAACAGTATCATCCACATAGAAATGGAAAGCTGCATTTGGGACATTGACCAAGGCTATTAATGTACAAAGTAAATAAAAGTGGTCCCAGAACTGAGCCCTGGGGAACTCCCTTACGCACTGTAAGCATTCCAGAAGTAAAGCCATTAAACTGAGTAGCCTGAGTTCTGTCAGTGAGGTAGTTGACAAACCATCCAACAGTATGATCAGAAAAACCAATGTTAATAAGTTGCTGTATCAGAATGTTATGGTCCACAGTATCAAACGCTTTAGATAAATCAATAAAGAGAGACACACAATATTGTTTTTTTATCTAGAGCTTCTATAGAATAGAATAGAATAGAATAGAAATACTTTATTCATCCCCAAGGGGAAATTGTTGTGGCACAGCAGCAAAATACAATACAAGAAAAGAATTCAACATAAATAAATGAGTGTACAAAAGTATGTAAAGAAAATAGTGCAAAAAGTGAAGAATGAATGACCCATAGGATCAGGTGCAATGACATAAAGGAGAGACTAATGTAGTCTGTCCAATATATTAATATAAATTATACACTGTGCTGTTGTGCAATGGAGCAGAGTCAGTTTTACAGGGATGAGTTGTAAATCCTGATGGCTGATGGCAGGAATGACTTCCTGAATCTGTCCTTGTGACAGCGGAGCTGTCTGAATCTCCTGGAGAATGTGCTCTCCTGAGCCTGGAGGATGTGGTGGAGAGGATGATCAGAGTTATCCATGATGGATAGCAGTTTGTTCAGCATCCTCCTCTCCACCACCGTTTCCACGGTGTCCTGCTTGCAGCCAATGATGGAGCCGGCCTTCTTAATCAGTTTGTTGATTTTGCTGGTTTCACCGGCTCCCATGCTGCTCCCCCAGCACACCACAGCAAAGAACAGTGTGCTGGCCACAACAGACTGGTAAAATAACTCCAGCATCTTGCTGCATACATCAAAGGATCGCAGCCTCCTCAGAAAGAAGAGCCTGCTCATCCCCTTCCTGTACACAGCACTGGTGTTAGCCTTCCAGTCCAATCTGTTGTTCAACCTCACACCGAGGAATTTGTAATCCTCCACCATCTCTATGTGCTCCCCCAGCACCGTCAGCGGTTGTGGAGCTGTCTTCTTCCTCCTGAAGTCCACCACCATCTCCTTGGTCTTGGTCACATTCAGAAGCAGGTGGTTCTCACTGGCCCACTTCACAAAGTCAGCTACCACTGTCCTGTACTCCCCCTCATGTCCATCCTTTATACACCCTACCACCGCAGAGTCATCTGAGAACTTCTGCAGGTGGCATGACACGGAGTCATACTGAAGGTCTGAGGTGTATATGGTGAACAGGAAGGGGGACAGCACAGTTCCTTGTGGGGCTCCTACATCACTAACCACCACATCAGACAAACCACGACCCAGTCGGACGAACTGTGGTCTGCCTGTCAGGTAATCAGTGATCCAGGAGATGGTGGGCATGTCCACCCCCACCTTCCGCAACTTCTCCCCCAGTAACAGTGGCTGAATGGTGTTGAAAGCACTGGAGAAATCAAAGAAAGTGATTCTCACAGTGCCTCCAGCACCATCCAGGTGAGACTGAGCTCGATGCAGCAGATAGGTGATGGCGTCATCCACCCCCAGATTGGGCTGATAAGCAAACTGAAGCGGGTCCAGTGAGGACTTAACCTGCGGTCTGAGGTGAGACAAGACCAGCCTCTCCAGCACTTTCATCACATGCGACGTCAAGGCCACTGGACGGTAATCCTTGGGTTCACATGATGATGACTTTGTCTTGGGGACAGGAACCAGGCACGATGTCTTCCACAGTGCTGGGACCATCCCCTGTTGGAGGCTCAGGTTGAAGAGGTGCTGCAGGATCGCAGCCAGCTGGGTGGCACAAGCCCTCAGTAGCCTGGGGCTGAGACCGTCCGGGCCCGCAGCCTTGTTCTGCTGCAGTCTCTCAAGCTGTCTTCTGACCTGGTTGGTTGTCACTGAGAGGGGTGGGGGGGAAGAGGGGAGGGGGGGAGGTGAGACTGTGTCCAAGCAGCTCTCCAGGGGGGGCAGAGGGTGGAGGAGCAGAGGCAGGGGGGGAGGGATGGAGGTGTGAAATGTGGAGGAGGCAGCAGGGGGCTGTGTTGAAGTCTGTGTGCTGAACCTGTTAAAGAAGAGGTTCAGCTGGTTAGCCCTCTCGACGGTGCCCTCTGTCGGTTTCTCCTTCACGTTGAATCCGGTGATGGTCTTCATTCCGGACCACACCTCCCTCATGTCGTTCTGCTGGAGTTTGGACTCCAGCTTCCTCCTGTAGGTGTCTTTGCTCTGCCTCAGCATCTCCTTCAGGTCACGTTGTACCTTCTTCATTTCCTCCCGGTCCCCATTTCTGAAGGCCTCTTTCTTTTTGTTGAGGAGGGTCTTCAGATCCCTGGTGATCCAAGGTTTGTTGTTGGGGTAGCAGTGGACAGTCCGGGCAGGGAGAACCGTGAGTTCACAGAACCTGATATATTCTGTGATGCAGTCTGTCATGGAGTTGATGTCCTCCCCATGTGGCATGCAGAGCGCATCCCAATCTGTAGACTCAAAGCAGTCCTGCAGAGCCATGTCAGCCTCCTGTGTACTCCTTCTCACTGAGCGGGTGGCAACAGGAAGCCTCTTCACTACAGGAACATACCTGGGAGTCAGCTGGACCAGGTTGTGATCAGACATGCCAAGAGGGGGAAGGGCAGTAGCTGTGTATGCATCCCTAGCATTAGCATACAAAAGGTCTATTGTTTTATTGTCTCTGGTGGGGCAGTCAACATATTGGTGGAAGGTTGGTAAAACAGAGTCCAGGTTGGTGTGGTTAAAATCCCCAGTAATTGTAATAAATGCAGTGGGATGCCGTGTCTGTAATCTGGACACAGTAGAGTGGACACTGTCTACTGCTGCCATTGCATCAGCTGAGGGAGGGATGTAAACAGCCACAACAATCACGGAGGTATATTCCCTGGGGAGGTAGTATGGGCGCATTCCCACAGCCAAAAGTTCTATGTCCGGGCTACACAGACGCTCCTTCTCACAAACATGTCCGGGGTGACACCACTTCTCATTCACGTACACAGCAACGCCGCCCCCTTTCTTCTTACCGCTCAGCGCAGCGTCTCTGTCCGCCCGCACAGTCTTAAAGCCCGGTACTGCCACGCTGTGATCGGTGAAGTGTGAGTGCAGCCATGTCTCGGTGAAACACATGAGGCTGCTCTCCCTGAACACCCAGCTGTTCCTCACAAGCGCGCAGAGCTCGTCCGTTTTATTTCCCAGGGATCTCACATTCCCCGTGATTATTGCAGGTACTGCTGGTTTGTACCTCCTCGCTTTGGCTCTCCCTTTGGCTCCGGCTCTGCAGCCCCGCCGCTTCCGCTGCAGTTCCTTCGGAATTTCAGGCCGTGCTGTGATCAGGAGAGCCAGCTCCCTCAGCGCGATCAGCTGGTCGCGCGTGTAAACAATGCCCTCGCTCCGCTGTGCGTCTGCCACGCCACCAAAAAGCAGGAAAAAGTAACAGACGAGCCACATAAACCGCGCAAAATTAGCGGAGTACATGGCGTAACTGTTAGAGAAGTGTCACTCCTAATGCGAAAAATAATAAATTAAGAAAAAGGTGCTTAAATTGAAGAAGAACTAACACAAACAGAGAGCTGCTGTATCAAGCTGCCGCTAGCACGGCGCCATCTTGGAAATCCAAGATGGCGCCATCTATGATGTCGTTTAAAACTTTCATGGCAGCAGTAGTGGTACTATGATTTTTTCGGAACCCTGATTGATGTACAGATAATATTTGATGAGTATGGACATAATCTTTAACCTGCTCACTAACCAGGGATTCCAGCACTTTTGCTAATACTGAGAGGTTTGAGAGTGGTCTGTAATTATTTAAAATTTTTGGATCCCCTCCTTTGAGTAGGGGTAGAACATAAGCAGTCTTCCAGCTCTTAGGGATTTTGTTAGAAGCCAATGAGAGATTAAAAAGATGTGTCAATGGTTCGGCTATTAAGTCTGCTGCTAATTTTAAAAACCTTGGTTCCAAGTGATCCGGACCAGACGGTTTTCTAGGGTTCAAATGCTTTAAGGCAGGGGTGTCCAAAGTTTTTTTAGTGAGGGCCAAATACAGAAAAATAAACAAAGGGCCACACACTAGAGGTGACATATTGACATGGGAATACTGTTTGTATTTCTAACTCACCTATAATGTGAAGAACATTGCACTCAGTGGGAGCAGTGATGCTGTGCTTTGGATTGAAGGATGGCTGATATGTCAGGAGAAAGTTTGGTGGTTGAGACACGAAGGACTTCACAGAGATGGCTATCAGTCATTCTGGTTCTCAGTCTGCTTTTGTTCTGATTTAACAGAGAAAATGTTTGTTCACATATGTATATTGAGCCGAACAGGCTCATCATTCTTTTTGCGTGGCGTCTCATCAGAGGAAACTTGGCATTATCCAAACTCTGATAGAAGTTAGGGAGGGAGAGAAGCTGATGTTGACTCTTCAGAGAATCATCACATTGCATTTCAATCAGTTCTAACTGCAGACTCTCTTCCACTTCTTCTGCATCCACCAGGAAGGGGGTCGAGAACAGCTTGGTTTGTTTTTCAATGACAGAAACATCTTGGAAACTCTTGTTGAATTCTGTCATGAGAGATGCAATCACAGACACATATTTCTCCTTTTTAGCAGAAAGGTCGGCCTTTGGAAAAGCAGACTTGATTTCAGACAGCGCAGGGAAGTGTGCACAATTCCTCCGTGTGGCCCCCAACAAAATCTGATTCACTTTAATTCTGAAGCAGTTGCTGCAGAGATCTCATGAAAAATATGTCCATAATAAAATCTGTTCACAGGGAAAGATTCTACAAAGTAATGATTTGTGACAAGAGGCTCTCAACTGCTCCCAAGGATACTTAAAGGATAGGTTTTTTGTGGTTGTAAAAGATGCTGACACATAGTCAGCACTCATGGCACTGACAATTGGCTTGAGACATGGACTCCCTCTCACTGACAACAAAGCTGCCAATGGGAACACAAGAAAAAGATTTACTTAACAAAAGGGTCCTTGAATAGAATCTCTCCCGCTTGAATCTGTATTATCTTAACAATATTTTTGTCACATTATCCCACAATAAGTCTTTTATGTAAACTATGCCACCTTCCCACCAAATTCAATGGAGAAAATCTGCATTTTTATTTCATCCTTACTGACCATCATAGGCGGTGCTTTAGCAATGAATGTCTCCATTTCGTGCATGCGCAGGTCGAGAGTCCGCTTCGTCGCTGGTAGCCTTGTGACAATCTGTCGGAGCTGCTTCAAGCGGAGACGGGAGGTTTGTTGCGGTTCGCCATGGACACCATTTTGGATCAGCCAGCCCTACATCTGGCTGAGTATACCAGTATCCTTTTGCGTAATCGGTACACAGCTGGTTGTACCCGCCTTTCATTGTAGTTTTATATGTTGGAGAAGCCAGTGTACTCGCTCCCACTCCGTCCTCTTGGAATTTGAACAGGGGGGGCTGGTAGCCGAGGGAAGCCATGAACGGGGACACTCCAGTGGAGGCAGAGGTGAGCGAATTGTGTGCGTACTCAACCCAGGGGAGGAAGAAGCTCCAATCGGAGGAATGACGGCGGTGACGCATCGCAAAGCAATCTCCATTTGGTTCACTCTTTCTGTCTGGCCGTTCGACCGGGGATGGTAGCCAGAGGATAGGCTGGCCGAGGCTCCCAGAGCGGAACAGAAGGCCTTCCATACCTGGGATGAGAATTGGGGGTCTCGGTCGGAAAACATGGTTCACTACTAACAGCAGATGGCAGTTTAGGAAGGAGGATGAAGTGGACTGCCTTCGAGAACCGGTCAACCACGGTGAGGACGGTGGTGTTGCCCTGGGAAGTAGGAGGACCAGTGACGAAGTCCACGGCAATGTGAGACCAAGGACGACGGGGAATGGAGAGCGGGTTGAGGAGACCAGCCGGTGGGAGGTTTGAAGACTTTCCTCGGGCGCAGATGGAGCAGGCGGAGATGAAGGTGGCAATATCCTCTGCTAATTATTACTTATTTGAACACCCCTCTTGGAAGTTGGACAGAAATCTATTGGCTGATGAGACCTTTTTGTGAAATGATATCCCAAAAAATAGATGACTTTATAGAGTCCAACAAAAAAGATGACACTTCCCCTTCTCTTTTGTGGGAAACATTAAAAGCAGTAATCAGCAGTAGGGGTCGCTGCGCAAGGTTGTTGTGCTTCTGGCTACAGTGAGCAATGGTGTCCGAGAGAGAAAGAGAGAGAAAGACTGTTGTTGTTGAAACAGTGGCCGTTTCTCACTTTTCTATGTGACGGACTGAGTTTTAAGATAATCAGAGGCGAGAAATTGGCCATTTAGAGTCTAAACATGTGCTGTGTGTGTTAAGATATGACGTATTTATAGTTTGGCAGCGGCGTTATCGGCGGGGATCAGCTCCGTGTCTGTGGACGCTCGGTGCACACTGTGAGCCGGCACAGAGCAGCTTAGCTCAGCCTGTCCTGAGGACCAATCGCAGCTCTTGCCGTCTCCGTTGTCCCTTGACAGGGTGACGGACACTTAAAAAATATTTCGTGCAGTCGGAGACGACGCAGAGCCTGTCGAAGAGCCTCTGCGTAACCTATGGAGAGCACTTTACGCAGAAGTATAAAATTGGGCTTAAGGAGCCATTGAGTTTTGCTCAATAGATGTAAGTTTTCTTCTTAGTTTGTTTCCCTGTAGAAGGAATTTCAGTTTACATTTTGAAGAGCCATTATTTCTTTGAACAATTGGAGTATTATTTAACTATATTATGTGGTTAAAACTGGATTATACCACCACACCTTTGAACTAAGCAATACCATGTATCAACATTGTGTGTAGATTCCCAGTTGTTCATGGTAACTTTACTATGAATGATGAGAAAACATAAGAAAATAACTTAAAATATCTATAATTGTGCCTGACAGTTTAAAACTGTAAACATATTTTATATTGTATAACAATATCTATATAAACTGCCCTCAAAAAAGAAGAGAAGGTTCTACATATGAAAAAATTTTAATGTTTACACTTCAGCAGTTTCCACAGAGTTCCAGCTTAACTGCACAGTGGATGTGTTTACAACACATCTTCCAGCAATGTGTTCTACAGGGAGAAACCATTCTGTGTGTGATTTGTCTGTTCGCTGCAAACTCCAATCTTCTTCTGGCTGTCATTAAAATGTCTGTCTGGGTGGAGATGAGGCCAAGAAACTTTAGCAAGGACATGTTTGAATGCAGTGGCTTTGGACATGACATTAACAACTAAAAACTGCTTTATAACAGCTGGTCTTGGTTCAGATAGAGGGTCAAATGGTCCGTCATAGGGGCGGTAGTGCACCTAGGGGGCGGTAGTGCACCTATAGATGCATATACCGGTAAAATAAAATGAAGAGAAGAGCGTCAGCCTGCTCAGCGCATCAATTGAGAACATGGCTCATAATAAATCAGCGAGTGCTTGCTCTGTATTAGGTTGTAATAACCAACACCAGACACTCCACATTCTTCCCGTCGATGAGGACGGAAAAGCGGAGTGGATATATTTTATTTTTGATGGGAATGCCGCTGCTAGATTCCCAAAAAAACTCTGTGTGTGTGCCAACAACTTCACAGAGAAGTGTTATTTAAACTGCGGTCAGTACCATGCCGGACTCAGCAGAAGACTTCATCTAAACGAAGGAACAGTGTCAACAATACCTGGTGGATTACCTGCAGTTCAAGTTGTATTTCCAAAAATGAAACTGTCTTTGTGTATATGTTCTGTCGTGTAGATAGGCGGCTAAGTGCTAAGCTCATTATCTAAGCCCATGTTTCATTTGCATGTGTGCGTCTCTCACGCTGCTAAGCGTAACGTTCTCCAGGCTAAAGCCCAATTTATACTTCTGCGTAAAGTGCTCTGCGTAGGTTACGCAGAGTCCTCTGCGTCGTCGCAGAACCTGTCAGAGAGCCTCTGCGTCGTCTCCGACTGCACAAAATAATTTTTAAGTGTCCGTCACTCCGTCAAGGGACAATGGAGACGGCAAGAGCTACGATTGGTCCTCAGGACAGGTTGAGCGTCCACAGAGCTCATCCCCGCCGATAACGCCGCTGCCAAACTATAAATATGTCATATCTTAACACACACAGCACATGTTTAGACTCTAAATGGCCAATTTCTTAAAACTGCGTTCCGTTACACAGAAAAGTGAGAAACGGCCACTGTTTCAACAACAACAGTCTTTCTCTCTCTTTCTCTCTCGGACACCATTGCTCACTGTAGCCAGAAGCACAACAACCTTGCGCAGCGACCCCTACTGATCGGGCGGGAAGTTGCAGCGCGTGTCCGGATAACGCATTACGCAGTCGGAGAAGTATAATGTGGCCTTAAGAGCTGATTACAGGCCGTGCAGGAAATGTGTGTTTATTATCCTACATATGTTGAAACACTTGAGATATGCAGCTAAAGCTAAAGACGTGTATTATTTTAGAGTAGAGAACAACTTATTGTAAATATGACGAAGATTCAAGTAAAGTAATGCCAGTCTTTTTTGTATGATCCGTAATATTATTTTAATCTTTACTATTTTCCTTTCCAGGGTCATTATATCCACACAGCCACTCAAACAGACGTTAAAGCTGTGCCACTCACACACAGCTGTCAATTGGGACCTTGAAAGAACAGCAAAAGTAAGTAGAGTTGTAATTTTGTAGAATCCAAATACTGAAGAGCATAAAATGTTAACACATCTACTCCATAGGTACCCAGACACCAAAATGGCATCCATGGAGGTCAGACTGGCGTCTCTGGAGGAAGCAGCTGTGGGATCCAGAGCAACAAACTGTGGATGTTCTGATTTGAAGAGGAAGGGTGAAGGGTGCAACATCCCAAAATTGCGGTAAATACGTTTCTCTCGTCTTCATAACTCAGAGAGAAACGATGAGGCGTCATGACTCCATACAAGGGTAAGATTTTAAGGAAAAAAAACTTGACAGTTTAAGTAGGAGTATAAGTAAATGTATCTGACCTGACTGTATTTTTTATTTGCTGACAGACTCGTCCCACAATTCTGCTGTGACTTTACATTTGATGGAAACTCTCTCTGCAAGCCCGGACATGTGTGGAGTAGACTCTGGAGTCTTTATATGTAAGTAACTTTAATCTAAAAAAATGTCTTGTTTGTTTTTTTTTATATTAATTCCTGTTGCCTCTATTTTTGTCAGCACCATGTAAGACATACTACGAGACACTCCAGAAGAACTTGCATATGAACAGATAAAGTCAGCCAGACCTTGAGGCCCAATCAGGAGCAGTGAGAGGTGCAGCCCGGAGCACACAGAAACGAAATAGGGTACGATTTGAAATCAGTGCATGATTTAAAAATGTTTTTTCTTGACCTTAATACTAAGTACGAAGTGTGACATTTTACTAAACTAACTGGTTAATTAGACAAACGCATACATACATATGTGTGTGTGTATATATATACACACATGGAGCAGCACTAATTGTACTACTTGTTTCCAGCTGCTGAAAGCGAGGAGGGCTGTTTTAACCAAGGATGAGATGGACTTCTGGAGGGGCAACACAATTGACCTGATGTCTGATGAGGAGGATGGAGGACAAACTGTGTTTTGTAATTGTGGGCTTTATAAATAAAATCTGATTTGATTTGATGGCTCAGCTGATGGAGAAGCTGGGTGGATAGTTCAGCCTCCATCCTTCAGGAGCCAGAAGCTGTCAGAACTGTGTTCTGTACTACAAGAGAGGCTGGAGAGGGACCCAGAGTGCCGAGCAACCCACCACAGAAGGCTGCATAATGGACCACTCTCTGCAAGACCTACTCCAACTTATGACCCGGAAGCAGCCAAGAGAGATTTTTCATAAAGCATGTTTGTTATTTGTGGTTTCTTTTGTAAATAAAGCTTCACTTTCTGTATGTACTTTCCTATGTCTCCTATTCTCTATTGTGACATGGGGTCATCACTAAATAATAATAGCAATAATAAAAATGAGTAGTAGTATCATTAATAATAATGTTATTATAAATATCTGTATTATTATAATCATTATTAAAAATGGGAGGGGCGAATGACCATATGTTCCAAAGGTGATGAGTGAGGGATTTGCTGTCCAATCACAGGAGGATTTTACTTTGGAACTGTCTGTGGTTTCATCCAATGGTTGTTTGTGTCAGTCAGCACAGGACCGACGATCGCGACATTGAAATGCTAATTTGAGCCGTTCACACCTAGCGGGGTTTCGCGAGCGGGCGGCCCCCGAACCCCCCTCCCCCGCAGCTGTTCTCAGGCGTTCGCGGCACAGATAATCTGGGTTTTCATGCAGTGACTGAACTGCGAGACTGAGGACGTGAATCTCGCGAACGTACTGACACACTGAACTGCGAGACTGAGGACGTGATTCTCGCGAACGTACTGACACACTGAACTGTGAGACTGGGAAGGTGACTCTCACGTACGTGGTGACACACTGAACTGTGGCAGAGGAGGTAAATCTCTTTCGCGCTGTCACTCACTCATGACCCGCGACGCGAACCTACTGCACTCAGGGTAATTTGTTTATTAAAGATAATAATAATAATAATAATAATAATAATAAATAAATAAATAAAAAATCTGCACTCAGAGAGGACGTGAGTGACGTGGCAGGGCTCCTTCTAAGCACTGAACGATTCGGTGAACGAATCTTTTGAACAAATTCTTTTAATGAACTGATTCTAGTGATTCAGTACAGTCAAATGAACTGCCATTCCCATCACTAGATTATATCGTTAAATGTCGTTGGCATGAACACAGTAGTAATAGGGGTGGGAAAAATAATCGATTCTTCGATGCATCGTGATTCTCTCTGGAACAATTCCGAATTGATGTGGATAGGTTAATAATCGGAATTTTAAAAAATTTAATAACTTCGCCTGCTGCAACATTCTGTTCGCTTCGCTCGCTGCAGAGCCTGGGTTTCCCCTAGTGAAGTATAAGCCTAGCAGGCCGCCGGGCTATACTTGCCCCCCCGCCAGGCTTTGCGTTGCTTGTTTATTTATTTAAAATAGATTGTTTTATACACCTCGGCTGCATGTTCCCCCATGTAATCCGTGCAGCGCACACTTGTCCAGGTGCCGATTGAAACCCAAGTCACACTATCAAGGTTGTCATTATTACGGTTACATCGTTCTTGTCAATAAAGATATTAAATTTAGGGATGCACCGATAATTTGGCGGTCGAAACACAGCTACAACACGGTGGAACAGCACCTGTTAAACGCTGGAAAGTCTCTGCGCAAGGCACAGATTATGAACTCCCCGCGACATTCACTTCACACCAGAGAACATTATCTCTCTTTGAGCAGTTAACTAAAGACTTCAGCTCATCTGATGCATCTGTTATTCCCGTAATTGCAGCGTTAAAGAGTCTTCTTTCACAAAGATTAAGACCACGGAGTGAAAACGATGAAAAGTGCGCTCTGCTCTTCATAGTCTGTCATCATGTTTCTCTCAGATCACCTGCACTTCATTGCGACTGTACTCCATCCTTGTCATAAAAATCATTATTTTTATGTGGGGATAAAACACGTAGAGAAATTATCCAGTCTGCTTTAGATATGAAATGAGCGCTTGGAGACGCAGAAGTGCAGAGGAGCGACGAACGGCGCAGGAGAGGGAGAAGAGAACAGTGCAGGGGCGGTGCGCAGAAATAAAAGGGCCGTTTGTCTGCACCAGATGAGGCAGATGAGGGGGCACTACCACTTTTATATTTATGTTGCTTTATCTTACTTTTAAATGAGTAGCAAAGTATTAAAGTAAAAAATTGTTGCATCGAGATGCATCTATAATCTGTTTAGAATCGAATCGTTGACCTCTGATTCGTAATCGAATCGTGAGGAGCCAAGAGATTCCCACCCCAGTAGTAAAGTGCACAAAAATATTCTCACATATTCAGAGTTTAAAAGCAGACATAATGCTCCTCCAAGTGACACACTTAGGCTGAATCCCAATTCCACCCCTTAGCCCTCCCCCTTCCCCCTACCCCTTTGTCGGAGTTCCCCTTGGCCCTCAAAACAGAGTTGAGGGAGCGAGGGGTACGAAAGTTCCCCTAAAAAATGAGACACCTCCATTGCGTCATCACGTCGTCCAGACTTGACGCTCGCAGACTGCTACATCAACAAGCCGATGCGATGCTAACCAAAAATGCCGTCCTCACAAGTAATGTCTGTTGCCTGGGCTATTTTTCTGTTTTTACGACTGTCAGCTGCTAACCAACGACATCGGCGGCGACGCTGTGAGGAGTGTTCACAAACATAGTTACAGCGACTGCAGACCCGCTGCATTACCATAACCACACACACACACACACACGGTGCAGAGAGAGAAAGTTGCTCGCAGACAGAGCGGAGTAGAGCGGGGACAGAATCTCCTGTTCTGTCCTGAAGACGTTACTGTGCACTCCGGCACACTTTGTTAATGTTAAAAAAATAGCAATAGCAGCTAGCTAACCACTTATGAAAGGAACGCCGGGATAGCATCGGCTACGACAAGCTAGTAATTCAAAACAAACTTGACTAGTGATTCAGAAACACCGTTGACAATTGAAGAAGACTGCAATACAATGATTACACATGACTGTCGTGATTAAAATACTGAAAATACATTTGTGCGAGTCTTTAACGGCCAGCTTTCAAACTTCGCTGACAGGTGACGCGGCGGAAGCTGCGAAATTCCTCAAAGCCCTCCGTTTCAAGTGTGGTCCTGAGGAAGCTTCGTTTCGAGGGCTACGTAGCCCTTCGGCTTGGCCCTACCCCTTAACCCTAATGAGAAATGAGACAGCCCTACCCCTCACATGAACGCGCAAAAACAAGGGGTAGGGGGAAGGGGGAGGGCTAAGGGGTGGAATTGGGATTCAGCCTTACTTAATAATGATCACCAGAAGCTATGTAGACCTTGGATAAGACAGATATTTCATTCAAGATTCAGCCAGAAAACTAGGGGCGCAGCCATATTAATTAGGAAGAATGTTCTTTTTAACCCTAGAGATATCTCTGCGGATGCATATATACTGTATTATTATATTATATAATAATAATATATTATTATTACACTACATCATTGTGTCTGGCACACTATACCAAAAATCTGTGGTTCTTGTTTCTGTATACACCCATAACTGGGATAACCACATTTTTATGAAAACTTTTTTATCGTCTCTCCCTAATTTAAACTGTCATGCATTATCTGGCACAGCGGTGTGCACACATGGCTGCGGTTATTTATAGTTATATTATATTTGTAAATCAGGAAATTATGCTTTTCCAGAGCATGTTCAACTACGCGTTCACAGATGACGCACATTCATTTCTTATTTGGTATATCTGAATAAATTAAATATAGATATCCATAGGAGAAATGCGTGTTTGTACTGGTATGGGCTTACCTTGGTCTGCAGTTTGTGGTTCAAGGAGGGGTCGTACTTATGTTCCCCGGTTAAGACCGGAGGAACGGGGAACCCCGCTTTACCTTAACGGGTCCAGCTCTAACCTGGTCTACTCTCGGTGCACGTCGAAGCGCAGGTGGCACAGTGCGCAAACGTCAACAAAAGCTCACAGGCAGTTTACCCTAACCCTAACCCTTCCAGTTCCAGGCACATTTAAATGCAATAAATAATCACAACAATCACTATTTAATGTAACTATCTGAATCAGCTATAGATATGTCATCTATATCAATTGTCCTGTCGCCTCTGACATCAGATCAAAGGCTGTTGGCACGCGTAATGGAAACTCAGCCTGACTGAATGAACACAGATGAAACATTTTCGGATTTTCCCTTTTAGTTCTCCTGCCACATGATATATACAGCAAATTTATATTCTGTTATCATTTGTGTAGTCATACAGTTGTATGCAAAAGTTTGGTCACCCGTGTAAATCTTCATGATTTTCCTTTATATATCATTGGTTGTTTGAAAAAGACATTTCAGTTAAAGAGCCCATATTATACCCCATAATCCCAAGTTAAACAAGTTCCTGATGCCCTAATGAACATGTCTGTGTCATGCTTTAGTCAAAATATCATAAGGATGAAGCACAATAGCAGTTCAATAACCCTGCCAAAACAGCTTGGTTTTGTGCCTGGTCATTTACATGTGAATGAGACCCAGGTAAACACACACCCACTGCTTCCAGGGGAGTGTCGATCTAACTTACTATCCACAGCCATGCTGTCACCACTTATCACCTATTGTCATGCACCGTCGTCACAACCCCCGCTCCATATACCCCATAGTAATGTCCGTTTACCCGTTGTTACTGCGTTTTACCGCAATGCATAGAGTGACCACGATTTTGGCTTCTCGCGATCATAAAAACATTAGAATCGAAGAAAAACGATTAATGCACCAAGCGGCGCGTATGTAAATTCCTATGCTAGAAAAACACCTTGAATGCAACCGGGGTTACTGCAGCTTGAAGTGACGTGTGTGGATCATTAGGAGAGAACGTGGAAACACGATAGAAAGGTAGCCTTTGGTTGAGAAGAAATGTAGGATAACATCTACATCTTTCTGCAGTGCTTTCAAACGCATGCTCTTCATATTATTGATCCACACATGTCACTCGCTAAAGGCCACATTACAGCAGTGGCACGTAACTGGTGCGTTCAAGGTGTTTTTCTAGCATAGGAATTTACATACACAATCAACAACAAAGGGCTTGTGAAGCTTGTGAACATTTTTTTCATAAATAAAATATATCCACTGGACACACAAATCCTCTGAGGCTGGAAGTTTGTGTAAAACACTGAGCTCCGCTGTGCAGCCACTCTTCCTCCCTCACCTGCACTCTCGTATTTCACAGGAACAAGGAGGAGCTACGGTGGAGCTCTGAAGTACTCTCTGAAGTACTCTGCCTGGCAGGGTGCCAACATTCACGGTGAAATGTTCGCTATGTAGTAATTTAGGTTTAAACATCGCGTGTTTTATCGACTATACTTACACTAAGTGGAACCACTAAAACACGACTGAGTCTTGTTTTTTCACATTTTGGGGACTGGTATGGCCCCCTGAGTCCCAAATATAAGTACTAAAATGATTAAAAAGTTGATTTTGCACAATATGGGCACTTTAAATATATCATATAGGAGACAAACATAGTGATAATTGAGACGTGAAATAAAGTTTAGATGATTTACAGAAAGTGTGCAAGAATTATTCAAACAAAATGTATGATTTATAAAGGAAAATCATGAACATTTACAGGGGTGCCACTACCATACCACACATACCACTGTATTTCCATCAGCTGTTTTTGTTGTTACATGAATACAAAATATACTATATATACATAAGAGAGAAGGATCAAAGACAGACACATATTTCTAATATCAAATCAGACACTAATGAAATACAATGAAGTGGCTCTGTGGTGTAGTGTGGTCTGTTACTGAATGAGCTGATAATGTCCTAACTCACAACTCAAATCATTAGCATCACAGTCAATACTTCGCACACAAAGCTGTGTCATTCACACATGATTCAAGCACAGCAGCACATGTTTGTGCTGGAGCAGGTGAAACAATAACAAGAAAAACGCCCCTGTATGTGAATGAACACTAACATTACGTATATAAAAACTCACCCATAAGGAGATAGAGCGGTGCTGGCGTCAAGTCATCATCTCAGACAACTACTGTGTCTGTCCTGGGGCCTCATGTACAAAGACTTTTGTACAAAGTAGATTTCCTACTAAATCTTGGCGTACACCAAAACCCAGAAACTGTCGTATGCACAAATAAATTCAGATGTATCAAAGTGTGCGCACGCATGGATCCAAGCACGTTCCCTTTGTACATCCCAAATCAATGTGGAATTGAGCATGCAGAGGTGCCAAACTCCTCCTTGCCCCATTTACATATGCAAATCAATTTAAATAGAACCTGCGATTCACCTCTTTGATGAAATAACGCACTGAACAAAGGAAAGTAAAGGAATTTCACACAGTCTGAGCAAGAGATTCTAGTGAATGAATGAAAACATGCAGGGAGATTTTGTTTGGTATCCTGTCAACAGGGATAAATATGACAAAAAAAGACGTGAGTGGGAGCGTGTGTGAGGCTGTAAATGCTGTGGGCTTAGAGCAGCGCACACACACACGCACGCACACACACACCCACACACACACAAACACACACACAGAGATTAAAAAGAAATGGTCAGATCTCAAGGTGGAGGTGAAGCGGAGGGTTTCTGCTCACCGCTGAAGCAAAGTGACCAACAGAATACAGTCCAGAATCAGCTGCTCACAAAACACATCGCTCGTACGTAAAGATGGCAGGATATTAAACACTTTGACTCATGTTTATTAAAACTCTGTAGCTCTAATTTCACCAGCAGAAAATAAAGAAATCCCAAAAAATTATATTTGAATGCGAACATGCCCAAATGTGCATTGCACTGGTTTACATACAGGACAATTAAAATAAACTATTATAAACTATTTACTCACCCAGAAGCCCCCCAAAGCTCGGCTCATGGTTGACTGGCTCACTTCTGACCGCAATCGGCTTATGAGCCATTTATTATTGTTTGCAAGTAAATCCGCACGTTCCCTTAATACTCGCTCACATCGGATTGCGCCATTTGCAAGGTGTTAATTGTTCCTAAGTGTGTCTCTGATGTGCACATCTCTCTGATGACTACTTGTTTTCACATTATTAAGAGTTTCCCAGCATCACCACTAAGTGTCGCCAAAGGAACAATAGCTGCAGAAAAGGACGTACGCCACATTTTTGTGCTTACGCAACCTTTGTACATGAGGCCCCTGCTCTCTTTCAGCCACGGAATAATCCATCTGTTTGTTGTTTTTGTGACGATGAAGTCTGCTAACACGTTAGCATAAAGATCGCTAGCTGAAAATGCTAACAGTCCACACACCAGCAGTCTCTGTGCTTTCTCTGTCCTTGTGAAGATGTTCAGCCACAGTTCAGATATTGTCCTGTTCTCCTTATCTTCCTTTGTTCAACACAGCATTGATGACGACTGCTTTGATGACAATCACACTTTAATTTCACACTGCACACACACACACACTCACACATAACTGCTGGAACGTTCCAGACACACTCTCTCTCTCTCCCCCTCCCCTCTCTCGCTCTCTCTCTGTACGTGCATATTAATTAGCCATGTGTATTATCTGTGAGCGTCAGCTGATTGGCTGAAAAAGCAACAAAAGCTCTGGAATGTGAGATCGCCACACCCAAACTAGGAATGATTCACAGCGATAAAACAACCATAATTCAAACACAAAGTTTATGACATCGACAAACCTTAATCGACCTATCCATCTGGCACAGTTTATCCCCCCAGCAGAGCTGGAAAGGTCAGGACTGCTGGGCCCTGTCCAGGCCTTCAGAGTCTATATAACTTTGACCACAAGCATGAGACGGTCAGAACAGCTGTTCCTCTACTATGGAGGTCCTAAGAAAGACATTGCTCTCTCCAAACAGCGACTCTCGCACTGGATTGTGGATGTTATCACCCAGGTGTAAAAACACAGTGGTCACCCCCTGCAATCCGGGGTGAGGTGCCATTCTACGAGGGCTGTCGCTACATCATTGGGGGACATCTGTGATGCGGCATCTACTATCTACCCCTCCAGATTCTATCGGGTGAATATGGCCACCCCCCCACCCACTGGGTGTGGCCTTGTTGCCCACCTCAACTGCTTCCTCTCACTGAGGTACGTATTGGCATTCCTCGTGACTTTGTAGTTATGTGTCATCCAGTGCTAAAGCACTGCCTCTGGCGGTCAGTAAGGATGAAATATAATAGCTACTTATGTAACTACTGTAACGACCCCAGGGTCATGACGTATGAGTGAGTCTAGGTGGAGCCTGCGAGCTTATTGATCCTGATCAGGAGGAATCCGAATAAGAAGCCTGAACATCCCAGCTGCAGGGGACTTCCTCAAACCTCTCACAGGCAGACTGCCAGCAGACATTTTGTGCTTGGTTTTAATAAACCTTTAAAATGGTTTGTGTGATGTATTGCTGGTGGTTTCTTGGGAGTTGGGAGGAGGGAGTCTCTTTATTCTTGTTGTGATCAGGTTTTTCCCCTAGGCCTGGTCGTAACACTGCGGTTCTATGAATCCTGGATGACCGCCAGAGTGTTCTGTCACTCAGAATCCTAGTGGTTTCACGAGAAGATTCTGCAGGAACAGATCCTCTGATATCACCGGAAGATATAG
Organism: Microchirus variegatus; assembly: GCF_963457635.1. Lineage (NCBI taxonomy): Eukaryota > Metazoa > Chordata > Actinopteri > Pleuronectiformes > Soleidae > Microchirus > Microchirus variegatus. The sequence continues at coordinate 25,077,358 of NC_139802.1, read as the reverse complement.
GCTAGCCAGTATCTTGACCGGACGGTCTGGATTTTAAATACCCTGTCATTGGTTAAAAATGTAAACAAGGCTTCCATGTGTTGGCTATGCATGGAACAGGCGGTCCTGCTGCTGTTCGCCGGCTGTGACTAGCGTGATAGAAATGCCGAAATGTCAAACAGCTTTTTATTCTGAATGCCCTAGTTGTGTGTGTGGGAGTGATATACCAGATCCGGTGGGGAAGCATGGAGGGCAGGCAAGGTTGACCACCCAGGTCGGTTGCCAGCTTCCTGACTAGCAGTGCCGTGTATCCCCGCCCAGCTCAGAAGAGGCCAGCCCACTCAGACCGGGGCGATGCCGCAGCTCCCCACGGGCACCACCGGCGCGGCAGGGTCAGGTCTGCTACTTGTCTTGTTTGTTTGTTTTCCCCTTTTCAACCAGAAAATCTTATGCAGCATATACACATACACATACATATACAGAAAAAGCATTGGTAATTATTCAAGTCAAATGAACATATGTCTCTCTTTTTCTTTCTTTTTCTTTTCTGCCATCTAAAATTGAAATCACCTTTGATTATAATCTGACGGGGTAAGCATCCAAAAATTAAGTCTTAAGTCCTAAAAATAAACATATAGCTGCTTGAACACAGTTGTTTTAGAAACAAGAGGCGTCAAGAGTGGGTCATACTAGGCAACACACTTATCTAGATTATAAAGGATATAGCCACGACTTTCACAGCTTGCATGGTTGTTCTTACCGTCATGTAGTAAAAGACCGGATGTGTGTGTATGCGTATCTCGGCAGTTTGTTTGTTTTTGGCAGGTAACAGTTGCTGTGGTTAAAAAAAACCAAAACACAACTATTCCTGAGATCCATGATTCATCAGTCCGCTGCAGCCATAGATGACCCCAGGAGAGAGAATCTCTCTGCGTATTCTTCCGCTTTTTTAAGGTCTGTGAAGGATGTCTGTGTACCATTGTGTGTGACCAGGGGGCTGTTTCACAAAGCAGGTTCAACAAACTCTCAGTCTAACAACTCAAAGAGTTGATCTACTCTGAGATAGGACACTCTGAGTTTTCGATTTCAGAACAGCCGATTTGAGTTAATTTGATCAACTCAGAGTAGTTTCACGTGCTCTGCATCTCCGACTGTATAAAAAAAAACTCACTGAAAAAACGCAGCGCAACACACAATATCTGTCTGGTAATCATCTCACGAGGAATATTAAATTCTCTGCGCAGAAATGCTGCACCTTCATCTACGGGATCATTGTCAAAAGGACATGTCATGGTAGTGAAAATAGTCACCACCTAATATAACTTCTAATGTCAACTGCAGAACAGACTTCAAAACTCGCCTGCTGACTGAATGAATGAGGAAATCAAATACCGTGTGTGACTGAAAGAGGGCGGAGACAGAGAGAAACTCAAGCTCCCTGGCACGATTGAATAGACCCTTCGCCCCTCATTTAGCCACGACCGGAGGATAGTCGGGGAATATTTGAATCCTATTGCCTTTGAAGTAAAGTTGCTTTGCCGTACTGGTTTCCGTAGAATGTCCTCAAGCACATGATAATAGTGAAGCCTCAGGATGAAGGGCCTGGGGGCTGTCAAGGATCGGGGCTTCTCCAGAGGGTCTGATGCAACCGGTCAATAAGTGGCTTCTCATCCAGATAGCACATCTTTTAGCAGGTTTTAACTGATTCTAATGTTGTTCAGCCAGTTTCCCCACTTCAGAGTTAAGTCATGTTACCTGGCGTTGGAGAGCAGTAAGATAGTCGGAGTGGTGTGAGGCCGACTTCTCCAGCTCTGAAATAGTTTTCTCATGCGAGGCCGTGGCTCCTTCAAGTGTTGAAATAGATGTTTGAATTTTCTTTTTAGTAGTAGCCAGCTGCTATGCTTGTATACGTGCATCTATCGAGGAACATATATCGTGACTTCATTTCGCAGGTTAGCGATAGTATTGCGCAGTTAGGTGGGTCCACCTCATCACTCATATCGCCAGTTAGAGGTGTGTTACTCGGGCCCAACGGCTGGTTGGGGCCTGTTCCCTGTTGATCGTTTTTTTCATAGTTTTCACCTTTTTTGACATATTTTCCTTACATTGGCCTCTGTAATGCAGCGGTCCCCAACCCCAGGGCCGCAGACCGGTAAAATGACCGGATTCCCTCCGTTACATGTCTATTGGCGCTTTTCCACTAGCTCTACGCTACAAGGCACTGAGCGACACGGCACGAAAAACGGCACGGTTTAGTTGTGTTTCCACTACAGAGGACGTACCTTCTCAACGTGGGCGTGGTTATCACAACACGGCTACAACGCGCGGCTGCGCGAAACTGCTGTGACGTCTTATACGCGAGACATACACGCATATAACAATATAAACAATGGAGGACGTGGAGTCGTTCTGCTGCTCCGTCTGTGGCATTTGTTCACACACAGAAGAGAAGATCGCCAGAAAAAGCTACAGGCGGCAATAAAAAATACTGTGGAGGAGTACAGAAAAGTTTGGGAAGTCATACAACATGAAACTGAAGATGAGATGTTACGAGATGACGAGTGAGGGTAAGCTAAATATAGTTGCTATCGCTAACTAGCTCATATACAGTACTGTGCAGAAACGCTGTTGTTTTTTTGAGTATGTAATACTCAAGCATGTCTTGAATAAACCTGGCGATTTACCAGTAACATTAATTAAGCTTCCACTCCAGTATTAACAGAGCTGTGTTATTGTTCAAGTGTAAGGGTAGATCACACTAAATACTTGACACCTGTAGAGGATGTTTTTTTTAAACAACAAAAAACTGCATACACATATTCTGAATGTGTTCCAGTAAAGTGAAATAGAAATAATGATCCTCTATTGTCATTATAGCATTGCTCAAGCAACAAATCTAATGGTGGCCTAAGACTTCTACATAGTACTGTACAAGTGTTCAGCGTAGTAATGACTGAAAGCAACCTCTATTTTTGGTGTTCTGGTATTAACGTAAGCATGCTGCCTGTGTGTTTCAGATGGTTCTGTCACTCCTGAAAAGGAATGACTGTGATGTCCAGCTGGTGAAATCCATGGTGGTGACCTGCTGTGCTCTGCATAACCTGTGCGAAAATCCTGGTGAGCCTTATGACACTGAATGAGATGCACACACAGCAGCAACAGTGGTTGAACCTGTGGTGGCAGTGGTAAAGGGTGTAGAGGAGGGCAGAGATGTATGTGAGGGCCTGATGTGTCACTTGTTGTGAATTTGTAAAATTCTTTATAATTGTACTGTTTTTCACTGAATTACGAATAAAAGTTTGTACTTTCTGCAGAGATGTCTCCTTTTGCCTGTATACGTTTTGTTTGTAAAGGCTGCCACAATTAAAAGAAAAAGAATAGAAATACGCATGACGTTATCACACATTGTTTATTCAAACAAAAAAACACAGCAAACCAAAGTTAAAGTGCAACACAGCAAATCAAATAAACTGTACATAGGTGGTGGAGTCCTAGGACAGGAGGGAGGAAATAGGTCACATGCTCCTGCCACCTATTGCCTGGACAAGCTGCCCAATCACTCAAAGGAATGCGTGGTTGAACGCAGCACTCTCGTGGTGTGGCGGTCACGTTGTGTCCGGTTCCACTCCTGCTACTGAACATCATCCACCTGAAGCTCTGCTAGGACAGCTGTGTGCTTCTTTTTCTCTTCCCTCCATAACACTATAGAGAAGTAGAAAGGGGTTATTAATCAAACCATTAAGGAAATACACAAATGCTGTAAATCATGTTTATTATTATTATTGCACAGAGCTGTGGTCTGTGGCGAAGTCGATGCCCCCGACGACGAAGCAGCTGCTGGCTCTGCTGGGGTGGATGAACACTCCTCACATATGGAATGGGATTCTTGAACAAAAGAAGTGTACACATACGCTGTAATTACACGCATGACAATATATATATTCAGCCACAGACTGGAACACCCTGAATGAAGGAGCTTTATACTTATTATCCTTTATTCCTCCCTGCAGCTGTTAGCTCTCAGTAGACAACATATAACCACGCTCCTCTTCCCATGTGCAATATACTTTTTACAAAAGTGCAATATAGACATATAATATCCAATGCTCATTCTCTGTCTATAATGTAAATGTCGAACCCATACTGTATATTCTGGTCTAGGCTGTTTTGACATGTAAAAAACAACACGTTACACGGTAGTAAGTCTAATTTAGGGATGGGAATTTCACACATTTTTAGAGTCGATTGTCGAGGTCCACGTGTCAAATTTTTTTTTTTTTTTATCAGCAGCAACAGCAGTAATGCGGGGGTGTAAACTATTCTGCTCTGTACTACTTCATTTTATGCTCAAAAACATGGCTGTAATGTCCATTATTGACTATCAGAACAGCTATAATAAAAATGAGGGGCAACATTTTTTTTTTAAAAGCGCACTCTCCGCTGGAACGCGTGTGTCGCCACTCGCCAGACGGCTCAGGTTTTTGAACTACGCTTGTTAGGTGTCCACCAGAGTGAAGTACAGTGATCCTGACTGGGTGAGATGCCGTCTTCATTTGTGTAGCGCTTGTGTTATGTCCCCCACTCCCGTCCTAAACTTAAGCGCAACCTCGTTCGCACTGCACGCACACACACACGCTTGGATGCGCGCACAGCCACTCGCAGCCGCGCGCCATCATGTCAGAGCGCAGCCAGCCTGGAAGGGTCACCTTTTCGTTCACAGCTTGTGAACTTTACGTGTTTGTGACACTTCGACTTTTTTTACTCGTAATTTTTTTGTCGAGGTGCGAACGTGTCGATTTCTGTCGACAAAAAAGTCCCATCCCTAGTCTAATTCATGACTTCCCTGCTGAAAAAACCAGCTTAGACCAGCTTAGGATGGTTGATGGTTTTAGCTGGTTTTAGCTGGTCTTAGCTGGTCTTAGCTGGTCTTAGGCTGGTTTAGTTGGTTTACCAAGCTGGACAAGCTGGCCAGGCTGGTGTGTCAGTCGCTGGCCAGCTGGTATGGCTGGTCACCCAGTCAGGCTAAGCTGGTCTCAACCTGCCTGACCAGCAAAACCCGGCTGGTAGGCTGGAGTCAGCTGGTCTGTCTAGCTTGTCAGCTGGACAGACCAGCAAAACCTGGATGGTAAGCTGGGCAAGCTGGTTGGATGGCCAGCCTCTTAGACTGACCAGGCTGGACTGGGCAAGCATGGCTCATAATTGTCATGATATGTATAAATAATACATCCTGATATATATATATATATATTTATATATATATATGTGTATATATATGTATATGTATATGTATATGTGTGTATATATATATATATGTGTGTGTGTATATATATATATATGTGTATATATATGTATATATATATGTGTGTGTGTGTATGTGTGTGTAATAGGGAAGCCACAAGGCAGTGTTGGTTAGTAGATTAAAAGTTATGGCTAAAACCTACAACAGGTCTATCGTATTTGCTCTAAAAAAATATATCAAAACAATAATAGTCCCTCTTTCCCATGAAGAGGCAAAGGCAGGTTGAGAAAATGAATTCATGAACTATTGTTTTTAGAGGATTTTCATGGACTGTCCTAATACCTGTGATCCATTCAAACCATGAAGAGCAATGAAAATTATTTCCTCATATTTTGTTTCACAGTTTATATATCAATGACACCAATACTCCAAAAAGTGATCGGTGTGGTCAAAGAGAAAAAAATATCATCATACTTTATGTGCCAAAATACTTCAAAACTTGATTGGGTCAAAATCCATCAACGTTGTCTGTGCGTCCAACGTCACACGTCATCACGTCGACAGAAGATGACGCAACACACACCTCGCCAGGTTCTGAAGACCGCGAAGCGCGAGCCACCAACGGGGAAACGGACCGGCGAAGGAACACGGGAACAAAAGGTCTGTGCACACTACATACGGTATATAATTCACACTTTGTGTTGCGTTTTCTATTAAAGTAGTATATTTATATTGTCGAGGCTGGTGGGTTGGTTTGGATAACAACGTAGCTAGCCATTTAGCCGCTAGCATGGAAGCTCGCAAGCTATCGTCTCCACCGGAACGTCTCTCACGTCGCGGGCTAAATATCCCGAAGTCATGTAACGTTAACTCAATTAACTTTTTTATTTATGTATGCAATTTATCACCTACAAGTACACACACGTACACAGACACGCACACACACATACGTACACACACGCACAGACACACGCACACACACACATACAGTTTTGAGGTGAGTTCGGACGGAGTGGGATTTCGTCGGGGCGGGGGGGGGGGGTTGTAAGGGGGTGTGTTTCGGCGTTGACGGCAGACTAAGCGCAGTGCTGTATATTATGTATGTATGTGTATATTACATATATATGTATACATATATATGTATATATGTATATACATATGTATATATATACGTATGTATATATGTGTATATATATATACGTATGTATATATGTGTATATATACATATATACATATGTATATATATGTGTGTATATATATATATACACATACAAGGGGTATGTTTCAGCGTTGATGGCAGACTAAGCGCAGTGTTGGGAAGGCTGTATATTATGTATGTATGTGTATATTACATATATATATATATATATATACACATATATATATATACACATATATATGTGTATATATATACACATATATATGTATACATGTGTGTATATATATATATATACATATATATATATATATGTGTATATATACACATATATATGTATATATGTGTGTGTATATATATATATATATGTAAGGGGGTGTGTTTCGGGGTTGATGGCAGACTAAGCGCAGTGTTGGGAAGGCTGTATATTATGTATGTATATTACATACATTTTTATATATATATATATGTATAGGGCGAGAGGGAGGATTGGTTTCTTTCACCCACAAACAAGCTTGTTATCTTCACATTGGATTACATTCTGCTGCTTGAATGCATTGCTTTTTGCATGGTGATATCTGAATAGTTAATATAGAGCTGAAACAATCGATTGCTAAATTAATCGTCAACTATTTTGATAATCGATGAATCGGTTTGAAGCTTTTTTCATTATTAAAACAAGATTTCTGATTGTTTTAGCTTCTTAAATGTGGATATTTGCTTTGTTTCTTTGCTCCACATAACAAATAAATCATTAAAACTGAATTGTTTAGGTTTGTGGAAAAAAACAAGACATTTTAGAGCATCGTCATTTCCAGGTTTGACAAACACTGATAAGGTTTTCTGTCATTTTATGGAGCAAACAATTTCTTTTTGTGTTTGTTTCAGATCAATCGCGCATTGTCACCAACACTCTGACAGAGTGGCAACTGTCAGAACTTATAGTAATATTTAAAGGTAAGAAATACCATTTTTTCCACCCATCCACAGCATATCAATTCTGCACTACTCATAGTGATAATTTGGATAGTTATGGAGTTGACTGCATTCCTTTTTTGTATAAATTCTTATTAAATATAATTTCCTTTTTTTTTTCTTTTCAATAGGTGGGCTGCACACATTTTCAGAACATGTTTATTGTAATGATAGACCCTCAATTAATTTGTGGCTTCTTAGGTCAGTTCAGGTCTGAATCCTTTTTTTAATTGTTTTCTGTAATGTGAGCTATATGCCATAACCATTAAGACTTAAACAAAAAAAGTTTGGAATATTTTGTTATGTGCAGTGAAAGGTAGACTATTAAAGTTTAACTTTTTGAATTATAAATGCACTGAATCTTTTCCACTATAGTTACCTAGTAATCCTAACAAAGACTCATTGTTCTTGTGGGCACCAGGAAAACGGTCCTCACAATGTCTAGTTTTAATTCTACTATAGTTGAATTTGATTTGGTTCTTACTCACTCACATTTGCTCTCTTGCATTCTTTCTTCGTTTCTTTTTTTTTTTAGCCTGGAACAAACATGGTGGAATATCTTCATGAGGCCAGATCCAGACCCTACACCTATGTCCTGACACTGGGGAATGACAATCACCATCCATCAGGCTATTACTATTGTTGCCGGAGAGGCTTTGGAGCATGATTCAGGCCATTGATGTCTGCTTTATGGCAATTTCATCTTCGACATTGAATATCCAAAGCAGTGTAAGCATGTGTGGGAATTCCTACAGAGCGCAGTCTATAAAATGCCAGGAGGGGAGTCCAAAAAGGTGAAGTTCCTTCAGACAAGAGTACTTGCACGCAAGTAGAGCTAACTACCTTTTCTAATTTAAAAGCTGTTCTTGAGGCCAACAGGTGTTGATTGTTGACTTATTTTATTGTTTGTGTTCCAGTGACCTGAAATATGCTGAATTTGATTTTATATTGTAGATCATTTTCAATAAATGTTTTCCAAGATTCCAGTATTGTTTAAGTGTTTATTGCATAATATATGCTTTGCGTGACCAAACTCTGACCAGCTTAACCAGCTATACCACTGTGACCAGCTTAACCAGCAATGGTGACCAGCTTAAGCAGCTATGGTGCCCAGCTAGACCACTGTGACCAGCTTAACCAGGTATGGTGACCAGCTATACCACTGTGACCAGCTTAACCAGCAATGGTGACCAGCTAGACCACTGTGACCAGCTTAACCAGGTATGGTGACCAGCTAGACCACTGTGACCAGCTTAACCAGCTAAAGTGTCCAAAACCCCTCTAAACCAGCAAACCATCCCAGCTTAGGCTGGTCTGCCAGCCTGACCAGCCTAAACTGGGATGGTTTGCTGGTTAAGAGGGGTTTTGGACACTTAAGCTGGTTAAGCTGGTCACAGTGGTCCAGCAAACCATCCCAGCTTAGGCTGGTCAGGCTGGTCTGCCAGCCTGACCAGCCTAAGTTGGACCATTGTGACCAGCTTAACCAGCTAAAGTGTCCAAAACCCCTCTAAACCAGCAAACCATCCCAGCTTAGGCTGGTCAGGCTGGCAGACCAGCTTAAGCTGGGATGGTTTGCTGGACCACTGTGACCAGCTTAACCAGCTAAAGTGTCCAAAACCCCTCTAAACCAGCTTAGGCTGGTCAGGCTGGTCTGCCAGCCTGACCAGCCTGGTCAATCTAAGCTGTTTTTTTCAGCAGGGTTGTACAAATCTGGTTTCTTTTACATGTTTACGTAATGTTTTGTTGAAGGTTGAGCACCTAATAGCGACATTGCTAACCAGCTAGCCAACTACGTTGTCTCGTGTAAACAGACGGACAGAGCTTACCGACACACATGATGTTACTTTTACAATGTCTTGTTTAAGTGAGTTTATTCTCAGCAGTAGTTAAACGTTGCTCTCAGGCTGAAAAAAACACTTACCGTTGGCGTGTGCGGAGTTGTTGGCATTGCTGTGGTAGCCGACATCGACTCCCGGTAAGACCTGCTCGTTACGGGTGGCTCCGTCCAGCTCGCTCTGTATGTTGTCGTCTCTGACTAAACACAGGACAGTCTGGACCTCGTCGTTGGACCATGGAATGTTCTTATGCAGAGTCGCCATGTTGAAGTATTTGCGCGATACTATTTTTTTTTTTTAATTGTGGATTTGATTCCTGCATCTTCTGGCCAATCAGTGGCCGGCAGTTTTGACCAATCAGCGCAAAGTACCTGCGCCACTGACTTGGAACCTCACCAGGGCAGGTACTAAAAATAGTGCCTGGTTCCAGGTTCTACGCTAGTGGAAACACTCGCTAAACCGTGTAGTGTAGCGCAGTGCCGTTGAGAGTCGCGCCGGTGGAAAAGCGCCATATGGCTCACTCTTGACGCATCCCAAGGGCGATCGCTGGCCAGTTTGTTTGAATTACGAGAGCTGCTGCAGAGATTTCTCTCAGAAAAGAAGTCACCGCTGGCAGCACATTTCGGTGACAAGGAGTGGGTCACAAAACTTGCTTACTTGTGCAATGTATTCAGCCTACACACCTACACACAACTAGGTAAATGAAGTAATGGCCAAGACCGCAGACCTCAATCACTTGCACTCTTTACTCTCTCCCTCTCCCGCCCACGCTCTTGGCGCATACCGATTTTGATGAACAACAAACAAATGCTGAGTGCTGATCAATAGTTTTGTGCAAGCAATTTAAGGTCTCAACTCTTGTCCCAAATTATTATTATGACGGGCTTCATTCAGTGATTGAAACAAGTATATCAACATTAATGAAAAGTTTACATGCAGTGCGTGCCCACTCACAAAGCTATTTTGTGTATCTTATTTTGAAGGCACGTTTAAGCGTTACCATAGCGACCAGAGAGCATAAGGGGGCTTCTCCGTGAAAATATTTTCTGACATTTAACCGGTCCCTGGAGCAAAAAAGGTTGGGGACTGTTGCTGTAATGCACTTGTGTGTATCTACTTGCGTCGTTCCGAGGATCTTAAGAGCGAATTTACAAAAGTATAGTGTTTTAATAGAGATAAAGTTATCAGAGCTCGCGTGAACACGTCTTACTCTTCCATCACTCAACAGCACCCCCACATAAGCCATTACTTGAGGATCTTATTCTCAGCTACACTGTGAACTTCACTTGGCACACCCATGTCACTAAATTTAACGCTACAAATGACAAAACCCTCGCTCTCTCCATCCACTCTACCTACTGCGACTGTGTAACTCATGCTCAGTTCTGACACACATTCCACGCCCCGAGAGAAAACACATTCCAACCTTTACATATCAGAGAAAACATGAGAACTCACTACCATCCCATCGATAAGGGCACTTAATGACAGTGTATTCATGGAAGGAGATGGAGAAAAGGAGACACAGTGAGTGGACAAGACAGTACTTACAGGCAAAGTAACAGGAGAGGAGGAACACCATAGAGAATATGACCAGGAATGTGATGTCCGTCTCCAGGATTCCTGTGAATACAGGAAAAATAGGAAAGAAAGAAAAGATTTTCATGGAGTCACTGAGGTTTGGAGAGTGAAGGTTCTTCACTCTCCAAACCTCAGTGACTCCATGAAAATCTCATAGATAATTATAAAAGAACAAAATTGAGAGGAATAGGAACGTGATGAGGAGTATCCTCCTTTTGAGTATTGGTATTAATCCTAAGGATTGTAGGATTATTTTATTTAGAGGATACTTGGGCCTCTTCTTCTCCTCATCCCTTCTGTTCAGTTCATCCATCATCATTAATTCATTCAGCCGTACCTTAATTATTATAATTTGTTCAGTTCACTCTGCTTTATTGGCCGTGCTAAGTGGTGCTGGCTTGTCCCAACAGCTCATCATTCCATAATCTCTCTCTTTTTTCTACGGTGGCCCTGAGGTGCAAAACACAAACGCAAATCACAAAATACAACACAAACGCAAATCAAAAAACACAAACTCAAATCAGAAACACAAAAACATTAACTCAAAACGAAACACATATCACACAACACAAACACAAAAGCAGAAAACACGAAAACATTAACTCACAACGCAAACACAAAAGCAGAAAACACGAAAACATTAACTCACAACGCAAACACAAAAGCAGAAAACACGAAAACATTAACTCACAACGCAAACACAAATGCAGAAAACACAAAAAACATTAACTCACAACGCAAACACAAATCACACAACGCGAACACAAAAGCAGAAAACTCAAAAATATTAACTCACAACGCAAACACAAAAGCATAAAACACAAAAACATTAACTCACAACGCAAACACAAAGGCATAAAACACAAAAACATTAACTCACTTTAGCTCACTTGGTAGAGCTGCCTTTCCATGTAGAAGTGCACATTACAGATAGCCCCAGTTTGAATCCTGCCCCAAAAAACACAAACACAAGTCCATACACGGACTGTGCAATGAGTGACGACACTGGTCGATCACGGGAAGTTTCTCGTTGTTTTTTGAGTTGCTTTTCCGTTTTGACATGCATTTCGTTGTGTTGTCTGCTTTTTTGTTTGCGTTTAAAGATTTGCGTATCTGTTGTGAGTTAGTGTTGTTGTGTTAAATGCTTTTGTGTTTGTGTTTTCTGCTTGGGGTGGGATCGAACTGGTGCTATCTGTAGTGTGCACTTCTACATAGAACGGCAGCTCTACCAAGTGAGCTAAAGTGAGTTAATGTTTTTGTGTTTTCTGCATTTGTGTTTGCGTTGTGAGTTAATATTTTTGTGTTTTATGCTTTTGTGTTTGCATTGAATGATTTGTGTTTGCTTTGTGAGTTAATGTTTTTGTGTTTTCTGCTTTTGTGTTTGCGTTGTGAGTTAATATTTTTGTGTTTTATGCTTTTGTGTTTGCATTGTGTGATTTGTGTTTGCTTTGTGAGTTAATGTTTTTGTGTTTTCTGCATTTGTGTTTGCGTTGTGAGTTACTGTTTTTGTGTTTTCTGCATTTGTGTTTGCATTGTGAGTTAATGTTTTCGTGTTTTCTGCTTTTGTGTTTGCGTTGTGAGTTAATGTTTTCTGCTTTTGTGTTTGCGTTGTGGCCAATGTTTTTGTGTTTTTGATTTGCGTGTGTTTTTTTTGATTTGCTTTTGTGTTTTTTGATTTGCGTTTGTGTTTTTGATTTGTGTTGTGTTTTGTGATTTGTGTTTGTGTTTTGCACCTCAGGGCCACCGTATTTCTCTGACTAATCGCTCTCACCAAACTCATCTGCAGAGAAGTGCTGCGTCCAGAACGACTGGCCATTGGTCAGCTTCATTTCGTACTCCAGCTGCAGGCCATCGCCCTGCGAGGGAGGAGAGCAAGAAAGGCAGAGGGAAGAAAATCAACTGTCTTATCTTCAGCTTTGTGATCTGCATCAACGACTTTACATTCACACTTAAAGCTACATTGGATAAATGTGCAAGTTGATGGCCCTAAACAACAAAAAGCAATAACTTTGCCATTTTCTTATATTATATTTTTTGTCACGGTAAAACTGACATAGCAATGAGACCTTTTCATAGAAATAGTGGGTAAGGGGATTTATAGTTACCTTTTAATCTATCTAATTAGATTTTGATACATTTGAATAATTATATGTATTTACACACATTACAGATGTGGTCAGTAACTGGTTTCTGTAAACACTTTTGTTTAAATCCTCTTCACGTCCTGATAGCCATCTATAAATAACATGTGTCTGTAGCCACAATTCTGTCGTAGAAATACTGTAATAAACATGATTAATAATTGTTTTTGGAGCAGTGAAGTTGTCCACACAGCACTCTCTACTCTACTTCTGAGGGTGGTGCTTTAAAAAAGAGCAGACAGGAGGGGGTGGGATGTATTGTTGTTTAGTCAGGCTTCCTTCTTGTTCAGAACACGATGTAGAATGAGACTCTGTGACACAAGACTTTTTACCAAACAAAGAGGTCTTTATTCTGTAACAAGTCAAGTGTCAATTCCAGGCGCTGCAGATCACCTGGGAGAGCATCGGCCAGATTCCCAAAAAGCTCTTACTTTCCCTGAGCACAACCACACTCAGTGTTGGGAAGATTACTTTGGAAATGTAATTGGTTACAATTACAAGTTACCCTGTTGAAAATGTAATAGTAGTGTAGTTATTTCAATTACTTTGTAAAAGTAATGTAACTAATTACATTTGATTACTTTTCTTAATTTTTAATGAAATCTCTTAACTGTTAACCATTTTCACATTTTAAGACCTATAGTGTGATAAACGTTTCAGCAGTACTTAAGACTATACAAAAACAACATAATAAAAGACTCTTTTTTTAACCATATATTATGAGTCTGACCTTAGGCCTGTGCTGTGAAGGAGGCTCACTTCCTCACTAAATGGAGCGACAATGGACTGATTTCAGACAAGAGGAGCAGGTTGTTGTAATGGAAAGAGTATGAGCGATACAAAAAAGCCCGATCACAGCCTGAAGCAACAGTGTTGCTGCAAATATGACAAGAGGCTGATTTTAATTTCTGACAGATCTACATTGAGCTTCTTTTAAATATGAACCTTTAGAGCAAACTCTAGCAAAACTAGAGTAAACTGTGTTTTATATTGTTTTCATTGTTTCACTGATCACAATTATAAAATGCCAGTGTGTGTTTTATTCAAAGCAAGGCTGGGAGTGCGTATGAAAATAGGTAACGGTGGGTTTTTTAGGTGCTGTAGCTACAAGCAAATCTCATGTTGTCTCTGTACAAAGACCTTTTTTAATGTGAGAAAACAGAGTAGACCTACTCAAGACTTGCGTTTGGGCAACACATAACAGGCGAAACAATTAATTTATTCATGGCCACATTAAGTTAAATTAAATTTAAATTAACTTCTTTCAGTGGTGACTGTATATAAAGGTAAACAGGCTATAGCCTAATAAATGACCTCCTGACGCTGAGCAGCTGAACATCTGTAGGCGGACACGCTCACAGAGAAAGTAAACAGCAGCGGATCAGCGCGATCTCTCCCTCTGTATAAATGCTCCGTTCTGATCCAGCTGCACTGGACTTTGGTGACGCCAGCTGTAAATGAGTTAAATAGTGGAACAGCGGCGCTTTTATAGCCGATGTTATGATTAAACTGGTCGGGACCCGGTTCTGGTCTGTCTGTATGAAGTGTTTTTTGTATGTCCAGCCCAGGAACATCTTGTGCGCTGTCGACATTATCGCTGCTGAGTCTGACTGCCGCCGTTTGTCGGTTGAGTCGAATGGCACATGACCAGAGAGAACCAATCACAAGCGTCAGTTTTGGAAGAAGGATGTTGATTTAAAAACTAAAACTAAAAACAAACATGAATCCATGGGGAGGAAAAAACTCTGAGCTTTTGTGGCGATTTTTCAAATGTAAATTAAGGTTGTAATCATTGAAATTTCCAAAAGCAACTGTAATTTAATTACATATTTTCTCCCAGTAATGTAACTGATTACAATTACATACATTTTGTAATTAAATTACGTAACGTCGTTACATGTAATTCGTTACTCCCCAACACTGACCACACTTAATAAAGGTTACCTGCTCCTCCTAAATCATCCTATGCCCTTGGTTAGCCATTCAACCTCCAGTCTTCCCTAGGGAGCACATCAAAGGACAAATGCCAGGACCAATGCCTAACCTAAACATCCACTTTATGGTCAACCGATGATCCATCTGAGCAGGCAATGCTCACACAAAATCTACAGACATCCGTCGTAAAACTTAATTGTAGGGAATTGTAAACTCCAGTCACAGAGTATGTGAACTCACAGATTTATAGTAACATATTTGCTGTGTTAAAGTGTCTAATACATGTTAGTATCAATAGAGCTCTGGACATCACGTGGCTCAGTTTGCTCACAGCATCATTGTTGGCAGGCAAAGCACCTGAAAAATGAATATAGTAGTGCTGGTTTCAAGCTTTAAGTATTCACTGCACTTGAAAAAAAAGTATGTGGAAGTATGTAAAGAACGGACATTATGGAGTGGATCAGTGGTAGAGCGAGCTGTCTTTCAACTGTGGGTTTGATTCAGGGCTCCGTTAGTCTGCATGCCAATGTGTCACTTGCCAAGACACTTAACCCCACGTTAAGACAGCTGTGACTGCAGCGTGTGAATGGGTAACAAAGATGTGTGATAGAAAATGCATATAGATCCACTGTATGAATATGTGTGTGAATGGGTGAATGGCAAAACTGTAGTGTAAAGCAGCTTTGTGTGGTCATTAAGAAAAGCAAAACCATTTACCTACAACATCACAACAAATATATCAGCATTAATGAAACGTTTACATGCAGTGCGCGCCCACTCGCAATGCTGTTTTGTGTATCTTATTTTGAAGGCACGTTTAAGCGTTACCATAGCGACCAGAGAGCGTTAGTGCTAGTATTTTCTGACATTAAACCGGTCCGTGGAGCAAAAAAGGTTGGGGATCGCTGGTCTACATGATTTAACTCAATGGTCAAGGGGACAGAACATGTTTTGTGAGATTTGGACACTGAAATTTAAAGATTTAATCCACGAGAACTTGCAAAATTCAGAACTTCCAAATCTAAGTGAACATTTGAGCTACATTTGAAAGGATTCTCTCTATATGAAGCTAATGCAGTGACAAGACAAAAACAATGTTTAAACAAATGTAAAGACATTTCCTATATGCATTCTGAATATTATGTTCATACACATGAGGCCACAGTGACCGTGACCTATTTAGTTTAAATGTGAGTCCAAGTGAATGTGAATTTCATCATTTCCACCAGGATATCATAGAGATTTGTCTGAGACATTGTGTGAGATGGGCAAACATAAACATGGTATAGAGACATAAAGAAAAACTCTCTATGACCCTCAAAGTACTGGATCACACTAGTCTTCCTAAATGAAAAAAAATTGTTGGAGCACTGCAAAGATGATGAAATCATATTAATATTTTTTAGTATGAAGCCCAGTATATTCATAGGATATTTAGACTGGGAATCTAGAGAGGAAGATCATTTAAATCCAAATGATGTTAATTGATTTTGTGCCGGAGCACACACAGCTGCTGTATAAATCATATGTGCTGCTCCTCCTTGAAAAATCAAATCATAATGTAAAGTGTATTGTATATTTAATGCTTTTTTTGGAAGCATGATGGAAGGTCTTATAGAATCATTAGTTAGAGGAAATGAAATGAAGGAAAATGCCTTCATATTAAGTAAACAGACATCTAACCAGTCCTTCAGATGATGATATGTTTGTCCATACATACAACATCATGGAAAACTCACTACATCACTTCATCATCAGCAGAGATATTTCCACTGATGTCTGTTCGTGTTAAACGTGTTCATCTCCAACATTTAACAAAGGAAATGTCTAAAGTCTGGTGTATTTAGTGACCACACTGCTGTAAGCAGATGATCGTGAGCCGAATCACAACCTGTTCAGGACAGAGAAGTTGGGAGACAAACAGAGGAGAGAGAGAGAGAGAGAGAGAGAGAGAGATAGAGAGAGAGAGAGAGAGAGAGAGAGAGAGATAGAGACCTTACCTCAGAGACCTCAAAAACTTAGTTCGAATTTAGGTTAGAATTTAGTGGCAGGTGCCACTAGTACGCTTAAAGGTCCCCTATTGTGCAAAATTAACTTTTTAATCTTTAAGTACTTATATATATATATATATATATATATATATAGTAGGGACTCAGTGGGCCATACAGCCCCCATTATGTGAAAAAACAAGACTCAGTCATGTTTTAGTGGTTCCACTTTGTGTAAGTATAGACGATAAAACACGCAATGTTTGCACCTCCCGACCAAGTGACGACAGTGTGGACATTTCACCGTGAATGGTGGCACCCCTCCAGGCAGAGTACACATCTCCACCGTAGCTCCCCCTTGTCCCTGTGAAATACGAGAGTGCAGGCGAGGGAGGAAGAGTGGCTGCACAGCGGAGCACAGTGTTTTACACAAACTTCCAGCCTCAGAGGACTTTTGTGTCCAGTGGATATATTTTATTTATGAAAAAAATGTTCACAAGCCTCACAAGCCCTTTGTTGTTGATCGTGTATGTAAATTCCTATGCTAGAAAAACACCTTGAACGCACCAGTTACGTGCCTGCAGTTAGCGAGTGACGTGTGGATCCATAATATGAAGAGCACGCTTTTGAAAGCACTGCAGAAAGATGTAGATGTTGTCCTACATTTCTTCTCAACCAAAGGCTACCCTTCTGTCGTGTTTCCACGTTCTCTCCTCATTATTGATCCACACGTCACTTTCAGCCGCAGTAACACTGGTGCATTCAAGGTCTTTTTCTAGCATAGGAATGTACATACACGCCGCGCTACGTGGCGCATTAATCGTTTTTCTTCGATTTTAATGTTTTTATGATCGCGAGAAGCCAAAATCGTGGTCACTCTATGCATTACGGTGAAACTCAGTAACAACGGGTAAATGGACATTACTATGGGGTATATGGAGCGGGGGTTGTGACGACGGTGCATGACAATAGGTGATAAGTGGTGACAGTATGGCTGTGGATAGTAAGTTAGATCGACACTCCCCTGGAAGGAGTGGGTGTGTGTTTACCTGGGTCTCATTCACATGTAAATGACCAGGCACAAAACCGAGCATTCATAATAGGGTATAATATGGGACCTTTAAGGCAGTCATGTCCAAAGTGTGACCTTGGGCACTGACTTTTCATCCCTCTCAGCCAAAACACTGAGCTCACCAGCGCACGCAGGAGCGCTGGTGAGCGGAGCTATTTCCTTCTGCCCACTTAATCAGGTCACGCTTCCCGGCAAGCTCCTTTGGTCTCAGCAATCTCTTCCACTTACCTTCCTCATCGACTCTGGAGCTGATGATTGCTTCATGGACCACAAGCTTGCCGCCGGGATCCCCACTGTTCCTTTGCCCGAAAACTAAGACCATCTTGGACCTGGACACTGGTCACTCACCGTACCCGGCCCATCATGCTCATCCTTTCTGGCAACCACCATGAAACTCAACTGTTCCTGATCCCGTCCTCATCTGCTCCTGCCGTGCTGGGCTTGCCGTGGTAGGCACGCTACAGTCTTCAGTTCAACTGGTCGACAGGCAAACTCCCAAGATGGACCACTCAATGCCACTCCCGCTGCTTTCACTCCGTCGACAGGACCCGAGCCGCCCCTGTGCCTCCAGACCTCACTTCAGTCCCCAAGGAGTATCGTGACTTGGCAGAGGTGTTTTCTAAGTGCTGTGCACTTTCCTTGATGCCCCACCAGCCGTACGACTGTGCCATTGACCTGCTCTCCACTCTCACTTCCAGTCGACTCTACAACCTCTCATGCCCAGAACGCAAGAGCATGGAGGACTATGTGAACGAGTCCCTGGCTGCAGGTCTCATCCGACCATCATCGTCCCTGGTTGGAGCAGGTTTCTTCTTCGTCTCCAAGAAGGATGGTTCCCTACGGCCGTGTATCGATTACCACGGCCGTATTCGGGAGGGCGACGAGGGGAAACCACCTTCAATACCCCCATCGGCCACTTCGAGTATCAGGTCATGCCTTTTGGACTCACCAACGGCCCCTTACTTTTCCAGAACCTGGTAAACGACATTTATTTGGACAATATACTCATCTTCTCCGAAACGAAAGAGGAACATGTCCAGCATGTCCGCCTGGTCCTCCAACGTCTCCTGGAGAACTAGCTCTTCGTAAAGTCTGAGAAGTGGGTCTTCCATGCCCCCTCCATTTGGGCAGACCACAAGAACCTCGCCTATATATGGGTCAATGACATATCAAGCTTCTAAAAGTGTATTTTTCAAAAGTATTTTCAAAATGGATGTAATGCATATTTTTGAGTCCAGAACAATGTGCTTGAACATTTCTCATATATGGTTTAACTATTCTAACTGTTTTTACTCATTTTTTAACAGTATCTTTAACTTCACAACAAAAAAAATGTCAGATGGCACAACCAACTATTTATAAAAAATATATAAATTCCTAATATTTATTTTAAAATTAATTATTTGGCAACTATACCTTAAGGTGTCTACACTAGATAAACATTATTATTTTTATCATTGTGTTTTTTTTTTCAATAATTAATAATAATAATAATAAGATTTTTGGTCTCTGAAGGTCAGGTTTTAAGCATCCTTAACATCCAATTTTACATTTAAAGACAGGAAAATAATCACAGAAATACACAAATTCATATATTCACTATAATAACTACACACATAACATTTATAAACAATTCGGTCTCTTTGACGTACCATTTATTGGTTTAAATTGATTGCACCACTTGACAAATATTGGTTGCACCACCTGATCACATCAGTTATGACATGAAATATGCTGAAAAAAATGCATTTTCATTTCAAATAGTAACATGTGTTTTAGACATCAGTTAAACCTAACCCTAACCCATCAAAAACAATTCACATAACATTACATCTTTATGATGAGGATTGAGTACAGTCACGATGAAGTACAGGGGATCTGGGTAGATGTTAATAAAACGTGGTGACAGACTCTTAAAGAGCAGAGCTCACTTTTTATTGTTTTCACTCCATGTTCTCAATCTTTGTGTAGAAGACACTTTAGCGCTGCAATTAACGGAATAACAGATGCATCAGATGAGCTGATGTCTTTAGTTAACTGCTCAAAGAGAGAGAATGTTCTCTGGTGTGAAGTCAATGTCGCAGGGAGTTCATAATCTGCTCCATATGCAGCCAAGTTTCGCTTTAGCACAAAGAGACATTTCAGCATTTAAAAGGTGCTATTCCACAGTGAACTCGCTGTGTTTGGGCCATCGAATTATCAGTGCATCCCTAAATATAACGTCTTTATTGACAAGAACAATGTAATCGTAATAATGACATATTTGATGGTGTGACTTGAGTTTCAATCAGCACATGGACAAGGGAGCGCTCGCCGATTACATGGGGCGCAGCGGCCTTGATCCCCGGTTTAGAAAAATTTGTGGTGTATAAAAAAATTGATTTAAAATTTAAAATAAACAACAACAACTCTTAGCTTGGTGGAAGTAAACCCTGGCAGCCCACCAGGCTTATAATGCACTGGGGGAAACCCTGTAATAATAATAATAACTGTTGTAAAACTTTCCAGCAGGTGAAACTATATGTGCTAGATGTTATGACTAAGTAATCAAAGCAGAGTTGTCAGCTGGATCATTGTTAATACTTAACCTGTGTCATGCTAATTTTGATAGTGATATTGGCATCTAAAATGTACAAATTATCATGCAAAATGATTTAAAGTGTGTAATATCTTTCCATTCAAAACTAATAAACATTCTAGAAGTGTCATGGATAACCTTGGAGCCTTGAATAGCATTATATAGTGACATTCCTTGCAGTTGCACCAACCTACATATAGTTGAAAGTAGTTATTTTTATCAGTATTTGACAGAGATCTACAAAACTTTTTGCTTAGTCCCAAGGTTCTCTGGAGTTCCTCTGGCTGATGCAACATTTAGTTTACAGCTATTGTCTCTTGACTTCAAAATAAAGTCCAATCTTTATGGTTGCACCACCCTGATATTTAGGAAATGAAAATCTTTGGACAAAAGTTTTGCAGTTATTTTAGCAGCTTTAAAACTATTGATATTAGGGAAAAAAACATAGAAAGATAGATAGATAGATAGATAGATAGATAGATAGATAGATAGATAGATAGATAGATAGATAGATAGATAGATAGATAGATAGATACTTTATTCATCTCACAGAGAAATTCACAGTTCAGCAGCTCCAGAATATGTTACAAGATAGAAACATAAGAGGCATGCAATTATATGTACAGTCTAAATATAAACTGAAACATATGTATAAAAAGAAAAAAGAAAAATATATAAAAAAATATAAAGACGTTAAAAAGAATGAGATGAACATGTACATGTGTGCTTGCGTGTATGTGTCATGTATGATGCAGATTGAAGAGTCTGATGGCATGGGGAGGAATGATCTCCTCAGTCTATCTGTGGAGCAGGACATTGACAGCAGTCTGTCACTGAAGCTGCTCCTCTGTTTGTGTATGGTGCTGTGTAGTGGATGGTGTGGATTGTCTATGATGGACAGGAGCCTGTTGAGTGTGCGTCGCCCAGCTATGGATGTCAGACTGTCCAGTTCTGTGCCTACGACAGAGCCTGCCTTCCTTATTAGTTTGTCCAGGCGTGAAGCGTCCTTCTTCTTTAGGCTGCCCCCCCAGCACACCACTGAGTACAGGAGGGCACTCTCGCTACCACAGACTGGTAGAAGGTCTGTAGCAGCTTCCTGCAGACGTTGGAGGAGGATGCCAGCCTTCTGAGGAAATACAAACGACTCTGTCCTTTCCTGCACAGAGCATCTGTGTTGGTGGTCCAGTCCAGCCTGTCATCCAGCTGTACTCCCAGGTATTTGTAGGTGTGCACCACCTCCACACAGTCCCCCTTGATGAGAACTGGTTCTGGGTGCACCCTGGATCTCCGGAAATCTACAACCATCTCCCTGGTCTTGGTGGTGTTTAGGAGCAGATGATTGTTGTCACACCATTTTACAAAGTCCTGGATGAGCTCCCTGTACTCATCCTCCTTTCCGCTCTTGATACAGCCAACAATGGCTGTGTCGTCCGCAAATCTCTGCACATGGCAGAGCTCTGAGTTGTGCTGAAAGTCAGATGTGTACAGGGTAAACAAGACAGGAGAGAGCACAGTCCCCTGTGGCGCCCCCGTGTTGCTGACCACCGTGTCAGACCTGCATTCCCCCAGTCTCACATACTGGGGTCGGCCGGTCAGGTAGTCACTTATCCAGGAAACTAGGTGTGAACCCACTCCCATCCCAGACAGCTTGTCCCTCAGGAGCAGAGGCTGGATGGTGTTGAAGGCGCTGGAGAAATCCAAAAATGTGATTCTCACAGCACCGTTGCCTCTGTCCAGGTGAGAGAGAGATCAGTGTAGCAGGAAGATGATGGCATCTTCCACTCCCACCTTTTCCTGGTAAGCAAACTGTAGGGGGTCAAGGGCGTGGCAGGTCTGTGGCCTGAGGTGATGAAGCACCAGTCGTTCCATGGTCTTCATCACGTGCGACGTCAGGGCCACAGGTCTGAAGTCGTTCATCTCTCCAGGATGGGGTTTCTTTGGGACTGGGATGATGCACGATGTCTTCCACTGCTGGGGAACCTTCCCCAGTCCCAGGCTCAGTTTGAAGATGTGCTGAAGGGGGTGACCCAGTTCCCGCGCGCAGGCCTTCAGTAGTCGAGGCGACACTCCATCTGGACCTGCAGCTTTGTTAGGGCGCAGCCTCCTCAGCTCTCCATAAACCTGAGCTGCTGTGATCGTTGGTGGTGTGGTGGGGGATTGGGAGTTGTCCTCATCTGTGTTTGTGGAGTGTTTGAATAATTTGACATTATTCAAAAGACTTCAAACATAAAACTATGCCCGAGTATTTTATTTTGAGTTTATCATTATTAAAATAACATTTTTAATAGTTTTCTTAGTCTGCTCACTTGCCCGGACAGCTGCATCACCTGATATCTTAGGGGTTTGAGAAGTCAAAACATATATAATTATTTGAATTTATGAAAATTAATAGGTTTTATAGAATAAAGTGATAGATGTCATGAAAAGATTACATTTTGGTTTTTTTATATAATGGACACAAAAATATGCACGTCATGTCATTGACCCATATATATAACCATGTATATAGGTGCCTGTTGCTTGGCAGGTTCAATTTCTCCCTCACCTTTCACCCTGGCTCCCGCAATGTCAAGCCTGACACCCTGTCCCGCCAGTTCGGACCCCGAAACCATCATTTCCCCCACCTGCGTTGTTGGAGCGGCCTCCTGGCCGGTGGAAAAGAGAGTCCAGAGGGCTCAACAGGAGGAACCTGACCCCTGAGGTGGTCCCCCCAACCAACTGTACCTACCCAAGCCCAAGACATTTGAGATCTTCATCTTTTCAAGGTTTGGGAAACGCATATCAACATTATCATTTGCTGATTTGCTGATAGAGTGTGATATGCAAAAAAAGATGTAAGGAGGGCGATGTATGGATAAGGTATCCATTACAAAAGTCTAGGAGAATTTTAAGGATGTTTAAACACCAAGCTGTCTGGGGAATGCGTGAAAAAAACAAAACTTTATTTTGAAATCTGTGTAAGTGGGGGAGATACGGGGTCAGACATGTCGATACGTCATTTTAGGAGGTGTGTCTATTTCTCAAGTAGTAGTCCTGGCGTACACAATTGAACCCCAAACTTCAACTGTGGAAAATCAACTACAGTGCATCCTCGCATAGACCCTGCAAGACAACTATTTTAACAACAGACTGCAACATTTTTATCCTGAGAATTCAATGAAGAATCTTCTGCTTTTGCACTCACATGGCTAATACAGATATCCACTTTGAGGTCTTTACTCAGGGGTCTCAAACTCAATTTGCCTGGGTGCCGCATGAGTCTGAGTGAGGCTGGGCCACATCCCCCCCCCCCCTAAAAAATGCAGAGCATTCTGAGGCTTTTTGAAAGACCATTATGGTGACTCATGAAGTAAGTGGAAAAAAAACTAAAGAACAAAATTAATTATTAGACCAATTCTGTAACATTGTATTTTGATCTAATGTTGTTGTTATGGCTGGGCCTGTGTGTACTGACATCACTTAAGTCTAGGGCTGCAACAACGAATCGATAAAATCGATAAAAATCGATAAAATCGATAAAAATCGATAAAAATCGATTACTAAAAGCGATGGCAACGAATTTAATTATCGATTCGTTGAGTAATACTTCAGTCCTAGGCGCGGAACTGTTTACAGATGTTGACTGTTTCATGCCGGTTCATGCACGCCCACAGCGAGCCTTGTGTGCGCATGAATTGTGGATCGAATAAGCGGTGCGGGAAAGTTTTAGAGTGAGCGACAACTTATATTTTAGACTTGAAATATGGCGGAGGCGGAGAAAACCGTTCTGAAATGTGGGAACACTTTACCATTCGTGAACCTAAAAAGTGTGTTAGCTGCAATCTTTGCAAGAGCAAAATTTAAAAAAAACGACATACTACAATGATGTAATAATGAAATGAGTAAGTTTCAAGTGTACATTTTCTGTAGTAAGCAGGTGAGATTCAAGTGAGGTAGAATATTATGTCGTCAGACAGGGTCAAAATCAACATTAAATATACTTAAATGAGTATAAATTAGTACATGTTAACTTTAACCTGCGTGAGTATTAAAAAATGTGTCTCGTCTGTAAATGTATATATATCATACATTGTATGTTTTTTTTGTGTTATTCCAGTAAGTTTGGATTTTTTATCATTTAATATTACTTCTGATTGGAGTAATAATAAATGATATTACTTCCGTTGGAGCAATAACCAGTTGTTTTTACACTTTAGTCTGCACTGTGAATTTGAAATGTTACCGATTAATCGATTATTAAAATAATCGTTAGTTGCAGCCCTACTAAAGTCAAGGCATTGCAATTCTAGAGGGTGCCCCTCATCTGGTGCAGGCCTTTTTTTTTCCTCCGCTCCATCCCTGCTGACTCTGCTCCTCTCTCCTGCATTGTGCACCGCTCCAAGCGGGCTCTCGTGTCCAACGCAGACTGGATAATTTCTCTATAATGCGCAGTTTTATCCACACATCCATATATGACACATTCATAATGATCTTTATGACGAGGATTGGGTACAGTCGCGATGAAATGCAGGGGATCCGAGTAGATCCGAGTAGTAAAACGTGTTGATAGATTCTCAAGAGCGCACTTTTCATTGTTTTCACTCCGGTCTCAATCGAGAAGACACTTTGTGATGTATCCGTTATTCCCTTAATTACAGCGCTAAAGAGGCTTTCCAGCATTTAATAGGTGCTGTTCCACCGTGTACTCACATCTTGTTGGACTCGTTTTATTGGTGTTCCAAACTGATCTTGGACAGACTCTAAGCGGGTATAGACAGGCGCGTGCTGGCCGCAGTTTTTGCGTGCATCATCACGTCGTTTCGGTGGTTACCAGGGGAAACGGGAGGAAAAAATAAGGCGTTTTAGGGCGTCCTGCGCTTGGCTCCTGTCTTCGTCACATTACCACAATCCCACAGTCAGTCTTATACTCGAACTTCCCACTAACGTTTTTATCCTGGTTGGAGAGATTGTTGACTGATATCTTCTCCCTGGCACCTGCGGCTCTACGGGCGTGGTGGGCCAGCGCAGTCGATGAGGATGCGCGGATGCACGTATAAGCGAAAACAGAATCACATATAGGCTGCTATTTACACCAGCATGCGGATTTCCCATCTTCTGAATATGCTGAACAGCGACGACAAGGATGTTAGGGAGCTGGCTCGATCCTCCCTGTTCCTGGACCTAAGAAGACGCAAGGTCCCTTTGGCCAAGTATAAAAACTAAACATCATCTTTTGACATGATGTAGTTTTTGAGAAAAATGATGTCCACATATGGGGACACTCGGTCTGAATTTCCATAGATACAATAAACTCACCATTGTGTAATAACAGTGTAATAAAGTGCAAAACTCTTTATTTCCAATCTGAACAGAGCAATGTTAACACATATGAACACGGATAATACTTGGCCGCAAGATAGTCACGTATCGTTTCACTAACAGGTGTCTTCTGGCTGTGTAGCATGAACACTGGTCATCAATACCGGTTTATTGTCATACCACTTCACTACGCAGATATCACTGCTGCAGCTACCCGATTCTTCATAACAGTACCAGTCACATACACTTTCTTCTTCATCATTTGTTTCACACCTTGTGAAGAACTGATCGCAGTACACTTTTGTACCAGGATGCAGAGTTTGAGACAGACGATCGATGACCGTGCTTCCCAAACCCAGACCCTCTGGTTCAACGATCCAGAAAAGGCAACAGGTCCTTTCTTGGACTGTCCTTGAGGGTTTGGTTCTGGTGTTAGCTCTTCAGGGCAATCATTTGAGCCATCAGCCTCAACCTGACGATTATGACTGAATTTGTGATATGGCATTGTCATGGTCTGAACGATAACCGCAATTTTTACTACAGTGACATTTTTGTCCCCTGCAGTGCTCAGTGCTGTGGTATTGGGTTCTCATCCCCACTACTGGTGGGGTTGATAGTCAACGTCCTGCACGGGATCATCGATGTCAGACAGATTTTCCACCTCTGAGTTTTTGAGGTGAAAATTTACCCCAGTATCTGCTCTGCTCTTGACAGAGAAATACGCAAAATGAAGTAAAATCAAGAGAAAAATCTAATAACAATCCATGTAGATTTATTTATAAAACATATAGATATGTTTGTATTGTTGTAAAGTATTGTTTTCCACTAAAATCTTAGCAAACTACATTTTCTTTCTCACATTTTGCTGCTAGCATTTATGCTACATATTAACATTTTCAACAAAACTAAGTCCCTCTGTCCACATACGTGGACATCATGTTTAGCGGGTTAGTAGATCGTTACTTTTACAAACTTCTGTCAAATTTGCATGCCATAGCAAACATACAATCCTTTTATGCATATCTGAACAAGAATCAGCCGTGAAATTTCATTGAATTTTTTACCCGGTCTACGTTTTTGAAGGGAGTGGACATCTGACCTTTCTGGTGATTTCCCAGCCATCTTGAATTTCACCTTTAGAGTGTCGCTGGAGTGGGTGCGGTCTGACTCTGGGACTGTGATGGTCTCAGAGGACATTATAACTGACCCTCTCATTGTCGTCAAGGCAACAGCCACATATGGTGGTCACAATCACCTGCTAACATCTGCAGGTGCCCGGCGAACTCTTAAACTTAAGACTTAAACCAACATCAACTGGGCACTGGGGGGAGGAATGGCGGGGCTGAGGGGAGTTGGAACCACCACATGGTTGGACCACTCTCCACGGCCCCTGACGATCTGCCGCTCTCCCCCCTAATTTTATCGCACCATAGACAACAGGGTCTGGTGGGGGAGGGAGCACGTTGATGTCCACTGTCCGCCAGCAATGGGGCGTCCGTGCCATGCCTTCCCCCTCCATTTTAATTTCACACTAGTTTACAACATACCTCATATTCCATACCCCATATCACACACACACACTCACCACCAAGCCATCTCTGGAGGACGTGGGCTGGGGGTTGGGCATGAGTACTCTCCCGGTTACCCGACCCCTGCTCACTCCTCGGTCGGGTTGGGATCTGGCTGTTTGGGTGGGGGGCGGCTACGGCGGCTTGGGGGTGTCGCTGGATGTGGGGGGACCGGGTCGCCTACGCTCGGCTGGGGGGGACTGGGGGGCATTGCTGCTGCCCATCATGGCGCACCTCCCGGAAGGTGCGGTGGTGGGCGGCTGACTGCTTACCCGGTGGGGGCTGGCGATGGGCAACGGCTACGGCAACGGATGTTTGGTGGGGACCCTGGCTGGGGTGCCGCGGGGTCGGACATGGCGGCTCCTCGGACCTCTGCCCCCGCCTATGCTTGGGAGCTCTGCCCTGGACTGGCTTGGCTGGCACTATAAGATGAAACTGAACTGATTTAGCTGTTGCAAACCTGGATAACCTCTCTTGATATGGTCGTTAACGATTACTAGAAACCATACCTGTTATACAAATGAATGTCAATCAAATTTTAAGGTCCGGTTACCACGATCATAAGACAAATAAATAAGAATAAAAACACTACAGGCCAAGTATCAGAGACTTGCCCTGCGCACAGCAAATCTGCTTAACACCACAGGGCACGTAGTCAACCATACTACATGTCCCAGGTACTGGGCAGGACAGGTTAAAAAAAAGAAGAAAAAAGAAAAAAAAACAACATCAACAACAACAACACTGGACTGGACTGAAACTTCAGGGAAAACTTGCAAGTCTTCCCTCTGCTGATCACTCTGTGTCTCACTCATTCCTTAAGAACACTGCACTCAATGAGGACATTCTCACATTTACAGTAAAAGCCAGATTACAAGTCCTCCCTACCAGACTCAAACTCTCTATCTGGTTTCCCACAACTCAGGTCCCTCATTGTCTGCATCACATCTCAGAACACATCACTGAAACACTGTCACATATCCTAAATGGCTGCCATGCCTACACAGGAATGTACATAGCACGTCATGACAGAATAGTGGACCTCATAGTGAAAGACATAATTATTTACCACCCTCAGTAAGAATGTACAAACATTCTCAGGTAAAACCATCTATGTTTCTGCACTGTAATAGTAACTCTAGTACTTGTTACTAATTACTAACTAGTAATGTTTGTGTCCCTGTACTATTTTCTTCATGTGGACATAAATAAATGGTTAAAATGTGTGTGTGTGTGTGTGTGTGTGTGTGTGTGTGTGTGTGTGTGTGTGTGTGTGTGTGTGTGTATGTATAACTGCTGTTTTGAATCAGCAGCTGCTACAGTCTGCAGCTTTTTTTCTCTCCCACTTGCGCAGCTTTTCCTTATCGTGGGCCGCTCTTACATTAAACTTTGATATAAAGTGGGGTCCACAAAATATCGTCCGTGTGTCTGAGACTACCGTCTTTACTCCTTGGCTCCTAAAAAGAAAGGATATGCTCCCCTGCATGTATTCCATTTTCTGGATCAAAAAGCATGGTTTCCTATGTATGAGTGGGATGTGCAAGACTGTAGGGTTTCAGGATACTTGTTTGATCAGGGAAGTGTGCCTCTACACAAAAGAAGCTGATGTAATGTTTCTAAAAGAAATGACTCTTCACATCCGATTTTTTGCCAAGGACTGGTACCATTTTAGACCATTCAAGACACTCCGCATGAAGAAACTCTATCCCTCACGTCTAAAGAATGGGAAACGTGGTTTAGCAATGGGTTTCTAGTTCAGTGGAGGGAATGGGGGAAAACACTAGGCATTTTTGAACGCATTGATATCTTGATGGTACAAAGTTTACATATCCTACAAAGACCTCAACATTAAGATGTTTGTTGATGATGAAGATGATAAGGCTGAACACGATAACCCATAACATATTAAATGTATGTACAGGTGATGTGTCATTTAACAAGGAAGTATCTAAATGTCACACAAATCATCACCAGGATGACTGCAAGGCCAACTCATGGGTGGATGACTTTGGTGTTGAGTTGGGTAAAAGAAATCTGACATTTCTTATTCCTGAAGAGGACTCCTCTGAGGGTATCGTTTATGAAGCAATAGAGGTAATAATAGGTTATTATTTGTGTCCAGCCAAGGCTAAACCAGTCACAAGTCTCCCGAGGGAAATTTTAAGTTATTTACAGATTCTGAAAGTGTGATTTATAAGCTTTCCAACAATGCCCAACACATGCAAATTGGATAAAATTTGAAGAAGATATGGCCATTTGACCTTCTGAGAGCCAAGAGACAGAATCATCACATTTACATAGCACAACCCCCTCCTGGTCTAAGCTGTCAGTGAAACCACACCTCTCTGAGCACAGATACTATTGTTGTGAGCTACACTGCTACATAGAACAATACATATAGAAGACATTAAAAAACTGGACATAATATCCTCTTAAGATTTGAAATGAAATAACTTAAAAATGTAGGATGGGGGGGGGGGTGGGTATTCTGTTATCATTTCTTGTCCTTACACTCGTGTAGTCATACAGTGTTATGCAAAGTTTGGGCACCCCTGTAAATTTTCATGATTTTCCTTTATAAATCATTGGTTGTTTGAAAAAGACATTTCAGTTAAATATATCATATAGGAGACAAACACAGTGATAATTGAGAATTGAAATATGCCCCCGCCGGCGGTGGTAATATGATTTACAGAAAGTGTGCAAGAATTATTCAGACAAAATGAGGCATGTGCATACGTTTAGGCACCACAAAAGAAAACTTGTCCATCCTTCTTTTGTAGAAATAATAGCCTCTAAACCATTGGTTCTCAAAGTGCGGCCCTCAAAAACATTTCTGGCGGCCCGCAATTAATTATTTTAATCCAACTGTACATTGCTTTCAAAGGATGAATCTCTGTTTCATGGTCTTTAGCGACATCTATAGGGATAAGTGACAATTACAGGTGTGGTTTAGAACTCACTCCCAGAGGTCCACGGTGCAATGTTTTTTTTCACCACTGGGGTGCTGACGGCGTCTCTCTCTGCCTCGGGGAAGGGAGGAGACAGTGACTGCAGCTGTGACGATGGAGTCGGAGCAGGAGCCGGAGCAGGGCCCCTCGAGAAAAAAACGTTGTGTCAGCGAGGAGAAAAGGCGGTTCCAAGATAAGTGGACAAACGCGTACTTTGTTGTACCTCACGGGGCGGATAAAGTCATGTGCCTGATCTGCAAGCAGGTTAATGCAATGCTCAAGGACTTTAATATAAAACGCCATTATGATACCAATCATAAAACCTACATCAAATTCACCGGTGATGTGCGCACCAATAAGCTTCAACTTAAAAGAGGTTACACTGCACAGCACTCAGTTTTCACAAATCTGACCAAATCCGGTGAAGCTGTGACACAGGCTAGCTACGTGGTAGCTCAAGAAATCGCCAGGCGGAGCAAGCCGTTCAGTGACGGAGAATTTGTGCGAGACTGTATATTGAAAGTGGCCGACATTGTATGTCCGGAGCAAAAAACAAAGCTCTGTGACATAAGTTTGTCAAATGACAAAGTGACACGACGAATCGAACATTTGGCCAACGATCTCAAAGAGCAGCTGGGACAACGTGTGGAGGGCCTGGGAAAGGGAGCCTTTTCAATCGCACTGGATGAAAGCACGGACATTTCCGATACTGCGCAATTGCTGATTTTCATACGAACAGTCACGGAGAACTTTGAAATAGGCGAGGAGCTGCTAAGCTTGGAGAGTATCAAAGACAGAACAAGAGGAGTCGACATTTGTGATGCTGTGTGTCGCAGTCTGGATGCATACAATGTGGAGCTGCCGTCTATGGTCGGTGTCACAACAGATGGAGCACCAGCAATGGAAAGACAGGTGCAGTGTCGCTGCTCTCTGAGAAGGTGGTCAACAACAGAGGTGAGAAACTAATCAAATATCACTATATAATACACCAAGAAGCCCTCGCGGCTCAAACGCTTGAAATGAAACTTATAATGGACATTGTTGTGAAGACAGTTATTTCCTGAAGTCCAGGGGTCTGAACCACCGCCAATTTAAGACTTTTTTGGAACAATCAGAGGCAGATTTTGGTGACGTCATATACTTCACTGCCGTCAGGTGGCTGAGCAGAGGTGCCACACTGAAGCGTTTTTTTTACTTGAGGAAAGTAAAGGCCAGAGCAGCATATCGTGACAAGAACCTCATCGAGTTTTACAGGGGACTTTCCCCATCCACATACCCTGCACTTCACCAGCATGCTATCAGAATGGTTTCTTTATTCGGAAGCACATACATTTGTGAGAAGACCTTCTCCACCATGGCCATCAACAAATCCAATCTGAGATCCAGGCTGACAGATGGTCATCTACATGCTGTCCTTCATATTGCAACGACGGAGATGGAGCCGGACATAAGAGGAATTGTGGTCAACAGAAAACAGCACCACAGATCCCATGCCAATAAAAAAAGGTATGTTGAACTAGTAACAGATATTCAGTGTGACTTAATGACAAGCTTATTGATGACAGGCAATGATAGATATTGATGATGATGACTTGTTTGTTAAGTTTCTATTTTATAAGTCTCTCTCTCTCTCCCTGTGTGTGTGTCTATCTGTCTGTCTGTCTGTGCAGGCTTTCCTGTGGTGCTTTGGTAGCTGAAATTGCTCCTGGTCAATGCTGATAAGACAGGAAGCAAGCACACTGAGACTGTTGGTTCTAAATAACTGTTTACATGACCTGCACACAGGATTGTTATATCCCAGATTTGACTGCAGAGGGCAGATAACCCAAGGGATTTTGTGTGCATTACAATTGTTCTCATGGTTTTCTCAAGTTTTGCCAGGTTTAGCCTCATTTATTAATTAAAATGTGTTTATTGGACATTACTGGATACAGACCAATAAGTGTAAACTGTGGAACTGCAATCTGGTCATTAAAATGATTACAAATGGGATTTCTTTCCGTTTTTTGTTTTTTTCCCTTTTTTTTTTCCTTTGGCGACCCTCAGTCCAATGTCGGGTTCCTAAATTGGCCCTCAGGTATCAAAACTTTGAGAAACCCTGCTCTAAACGTTTCCTATAGCTTCCAATTAGAGTCTGGATTCTGGAGGAAGGTATTTTGGACCATTCTTCTTCACAAAACATCTCCAGTTCAGTGAGGTTTGATGGTTTGCCCCGGAACAACTTCAACTTTGTCACTGATTCCTGGACATTGTTCTCCAGAATCTGCTGATATTGCAGACTTTCTGTAAATCATATAAACTTTGTTTCGCTTCAAATTTTTTCAACAAAGAGCCACAAAACCCTGTCTATATCTGGATGATCTGCACAAAGATCAGTGTGCTCATGCATTGATGTACTCCTCTTACATTGTCTTGAAGGTCATATGGGAGAAATTACAAGGGAGATTTTTTTTTTTTAAATTGCACAACTGCTCAATCGTTTGTACTATATAGTCTCGGTCTCCTATCGTTTGTTCCGCCGAACACACAAGACATTGAGGAAGCTATTTTGAAAAAGTGGTTGACAACACCATTTCTCGCAACAAGACAAGAAAAACTTAACAGGAATCTCTGAAGATTTAGAGTAAAAAACAATCTGAAAATGGGGATTGTCTCTAGTGCGATAAACTACTTGAAGACACAGTACACTTTGTGTAAGATGAGAATTTTGTTCTGTGATGCTGTTGATAATGCTGCACATGGCATAGATGTTACAAGAGGTTTTCCCGAATTTAAAAGTCAAAAAGACTGTGCTAGACAACCAAAAGACGATTGGTGCTTAACGGTGCAAACAGTTGCCGACAAATAGACAGATGTGAAATCTATTCTTGTTGATGTTTTAAACAGATTTCCTTCAGGCGATAATGATTTTCGCTTGAAATATATTCCTGTTGATGTTTTAAACTGTCTCCCTTTAAACAATGATGAATTTCATAGGGGAGATGTAGCATGCTTCTGTGTATTTAGTATAGATTTGTGTGTTTTGATGTAAAACAGAAAACAACGTGTGAATGTAAAAAATGTAATGCAGGAACTTGTTCTTTTCCAACGCTTGTTTTTAGTTTTTGAAATGTTTATCCTTTTAAAACATGCCTGGTTCTCCTAAAAAACAGAAATAAAAATCCTTAAACACAGACAATGCTTGTTCATTCCTATGACAATAGCGATGGAGAAGGTTATGAAAAAATGGCTTGCTGTGCTCTTAACCAGTCTGTCATCTGGCTACTTTACACACCAAAGCACGGCGCAGAAATGATTTTCCAGACTGGTAAAAATAATGTGGAAGAGGTGTAGCTACGTGCAGGGGAAAAATATCAACAATATATGATATCAAAAGAAAAAAAAATTGTTTCATAAAGCCAGTATTTAGGAGCAAACTAGTGACTAGACCAGGGGTCAGCAACCTTTACTATCAATTGAGCCATTTTTGGCCCCTCTCCTCTAAATACAATTCATCTGGAGCCGCAAAACCCAGTTGCCCCTTAAAATGACGGTAACACAGTGTATAGTTTTATATATAGTTATACTTTATTCAGAGGGATTTGAATCCCTCCAAAAGCTAATTTCTAGTATGTTTGACAGAAGTTAATGCAAAAGGAGGTCATAAAAGATACAAATTAAATTTTTGTTTCCAAGTTTTTTTTGTCATCCACTGCAAACTATAGTTTGTTGCATTTATGAAATTAAAGAACAACAAAAAGAAAACTGTTGACATTTTATTGCTGTTTTTTTTTTTTTTATTAAAGCATTTAAAGATATCCTAGATGAGGGCAGGACAAATCACACAAGTGCAGTAACGAGTTCCAAACAAGTTGCATACTGTTGCATACATACAAATGTTTGATCGTTAATAGTATGGAGTATATCAAGCTCCAGTATAATACCATCAAAAATAGCAGAGCACGCTTTATTAACTGAGAAATACCAGAAGCATTGTGTACAGCACCATATCCTGCAAATATAGAAGTGGGCATGTACAACATTTTTGTTTATACAGACATTGTTGATTATCAAACTGTAGGGGATAACTACGTTCCCCTTTTAAGAATTGTTCACGTTACTGGAACAAACAATCGCATGATAACAAGAACGTATGACAAGGACTTCCGGTGAACTCAAAACCCCCCTAAACTACGAATATTGTTCTCACAAGAAATGAATATGACTTGGAATGAAGGGGACTAGAGGCAAGAAAACTGCGGGTAAAAACAAAA
The DNA here is from genome assembly GCF_963457635.1 of Microchirus variegatus. Taxonomy (NCBI): domain Eukaryota; kingdom Metazoa; phylum Chordata; class Actinopteri; order Pleuronectiformes; family Soleidae; genus Microchirus; species Microchirus variegatus. The sequence continues at coordinate 25,042,809 of NC_139802.1, read as the reverse complement.
AACAAGCAAACAAGACTGAAACCGAGAAAGGGGGGAAAGAAACGACGGACGTCAGTACAGCTAGCATGGAAAGGACGGAGTCCGTTGGTAAAGCGGAGGATTTTACGACAGTCAAGGCCATTCAAAATCTGAGCAGACAAGACATCCAAACCATAAAAACAGAACTCAAGCAGGATTTAATGGTCTTTAAGGACAATTTTAAGAACGACATTAAACAGGAGTTTAACAACTTCAGAGCGGAGATAAATCAAAAGCTACAAAGTGTCCGTAACCACAGTGTGAGACTGACTGAGGCAGAACTTCGAACGGAAGGAAACGGAGACCATTCTTTAATATAGGGCATTAAAGAAGGCACCGAAGGAAGCTCAATGCTAACATTTATTGACAACTTCATGAAGACGGCGCTGGCGCTTGACGCTAGCACGGATTTACAAATCTAGCGAGCCCACCGGTCTATCGGCCCAAAGCCTCAAGATGAAGCCGTTTCAAGGTCCATTCTGGTTAATTTCCAGAGATATGACATTAAAGACAAAATACATAAGGGTTTCCAAACCCCGCACCCAGCCAGGATGAAGATTTTCTGGGAAAACGGACCGCATCTCTACAACAACGCAACAGAAGTTTTCGGGGACCAGCCACTAGCCAACACCAACTGGGAACAGAAGCTGACCGGAGGCGCACACTGGAACAGAGGGAACGAAGATCGGGCCGTACGGGGTCTGGGAGAGGCTCAGAGATTTTCACCGTCAATAAGTTTAAATATGTTATTAACAGAGCTTATAAGGTATGTTTGACCTAATCGCACATACTATAGGTCACTATAGTTCACTTCACTATGGCGCACACATAATATGTTTTAGACTATTAATCCAAATTTGGATCCCATCCACTCAATAAATTTTAATTTTTTTCCCCCTTTTTCTATTTTTCACTTACTTATTATAAACATTATTTATTTTACCGTATGTTATTTTCGGATCCCCGCTGCTAAATACAAAATAATGAACCTGACCAGGTGGAGATTAAATATCTGTAGCTATAGAGGAAATGGACACTTTGTTTTTTGCAAAGAGGGAGCCCCTACAGAACGTAGGACTGATTCTCCACCAGCAAATAAGCAGGTTCATGAAGACGACAGGGCAGTGTAAGACCCTGAGGTTGGAAGTCAATGTTTTATTAGTTCCTAATGTTAATCTTAATGGTTTTTGTTATTGTCACAGTATATGTTTCTGCAGCCGGCACACGCAGATTGAATCATTGTTATGGGATATAGTAATGTCAGTAGTCTCTTAAATAACCCAGTGAGGAGGAGTAAAGTAATGTTGAAAATGAGAAGGGAGAATAACGAGGTTCATTTTTTGCAGGAAACCCATCTATCACAAAATGAACATGAAAAATTAAAAAGGTTTGGATATAAAAATACATTTTACAGCTTTCAAAACAGGACATAGACGAGGCGTTGCCATATTAATACATAACACATTTCAAATTGGTCAGGGAGATCAAGGACAGTGAAGGCAGATATATCTTAGTACAAGGCAAAATAGAAGACCATTTAACCACCCTTATTTCTGTCTTTTTACCTCCTTTAAGTGATCAAAATTTTATGAAAAAGTTCCTGGAATTGGTTGGTTCAGAATCGCAAGGCACACTAATCTGTGCAGGAGATTTTAACACAGAAATGAATGGGAAACTGGCACATCTAATAATAAGAGATATGCAACTCCTCAAACTAAATTGAGGAAGGGTCTGCATGAGATGGGCTTGTTAGACATTTGGAGGGATATGCATCCATTAGACAAAAGTTATACATTTTACTCTGCTCCTCACATGGTATAATAGAGTATATAAGAATTTAATATTTTTTTAAGTTTCAAAATGATAGACATAGAATTTTGAACTGTGAAATCGGAACTAGAGACATCTCAGATCACTCACCAATCTATTTGAAATTACATCTTGACGATAGACTAAAGAGAACAATTTGGAGACTAGTTTACTTAAGAATAAAACAGTCGTTCAACAGGTTAAATCTGAAACAAGACCAAATATACTATGGGACACCTTAAAAGCAGTAGTCAGGGGTAAATTGATATCCCTATTAAGGAAGCGAAGGAGAATAAATGTAAACAGCTAAAATGAAAGAAATTGAAACATGGCGTCTCGCTGCTAACAGTGGCAATGTGACCGCGGCCCGCAACCATGTTATTTTAAATGACTTTTTGAAACACTACAAAATGAAACAAAGAATATTATACAGCGACTAGACAATGCAGGAGCAAATAATATGTATACAAAAGTGGATTTTGGGTTATATAAACCCATAAATACTACATATTGTCCCTTTAAATACCCTAGACCTGCCTACAATTGGAGTTCATCAAAACAAATGCTTATCATCATAGTTTATAAAAAAAAGATCTGGAGACTGCTTTGAATTAAGATTAGATTAAGATTAAGAACCCTTTAAATCCCGCAAGGGGAAATTTAATTCTGCAGTGAGTTAGTGAACACACACAGCACACAGTGAGGTGGAGAACATGCTAACCCAGCGCAGTGAGCTGCCATGCCAGTGAGCGGCCATGCCAGTGAGCGGCGCTCAGGTGCCTTGCTCAACAGCACTTCAGCTGTGGACTGGTCGGGGATAGAACCGGCTACCTTCCGGTCTCGAGCTCGATGCCCCAACCACTAGGCCACAGCTGCCCCTCAAAAGCGAATAAACTGAAGAATAATAAAACACCAGGAAGTGATGGACTACCAGCTGAATGGTACAAGATCTTTAAGGAAGAATTGACTCCATCACTTATAAACTCTTTTAACTGGATTCTTGAAAAAAGGTCATCCCCACCCTCACGGGGTGAGTCGATTATTTCTGTCATCCCAAAAGAGGGTAAGAATAAAATGTTATGTAGCTCATATAGGTCGATTTCAATTTTGAATCAGGACTATAAGCTATATGCAGCTATCATGTCCAGGAGACTAGATTCATTCATTCCAGAAATAATTGACAGTGACCAAACTGGTTTTGTTCAGGGACACCAAACACAAGATAATATACGGCGCTCTCTTCACATAATACTGAAGATTAAAGAAACAAAAACAATGTCACGAGGAGGCAGATCTGCTCGTTTTTTGATGTTTAGTTAGTGTTTTAGTTTATGTTTCAAGCCTTTTATTATGGTAAACACTCTTCCTGTCGCGCTGGCACTGCATCCACCTTGACACACCTTCCCTTAATTCCCTCATGCACTGCACCTGGTGATCTTCAGCAATCACACACACCTGCCCTTGATTTTTCCTTCCCTTTATAATGTCCCCACTTCACCTCAGTCAGTGTCAGTGCGTCGTTTATGCTCCACGGAGAAATCATTGCTCAAGTCTAATCAAAAGTATTTTTTGATAACTCAAGTGAGAATAGGTTTTGTTATTTTGTGTTTTGAGCCAGTTCTTGATCTCATGTATTGTTATCTCGTATTGTTAGAGGAGAAATAAAAGCCTCACCGTCATACATTCATCCTGATTCTCTTGCATTTGGATTCAAGCATTGCTACACATCCCTAATAGAACGCAATGACCAAACATGGATCCAGCAGAGACAGGAACTGTGACGGCAGCTCTCGGCGCCCAGGGACGTCAATTACAGGCTAGTCGTCTGGACATCCGTCTTCGCGAGCGGAACCGGGAGCCGTGACAGACGACTCCACCTCGACTTCTGCCTGCCACAATTCCTGTTTCTACTTTCGAGCAGCTACAGGAGGCGCGCAAATTAACCAAACTGCAACACCCCCACCGGTCATTACGAGTATCTTGTAATGCCATTCGGCGTAGCCAACGCCCCCGCCGTTTTCCAACACATGTTTAATGATGTATTACGAGAATTTCTGAACCACTTCGTTTTTGTCTATCTGGATGATATTCTGATTTTTTCTCCGGACATGAACTCTCACATCAAACATGAATGTTTAGTTCTTCGCCGCCTCCTAGACCATCAGCTTTACGCCAAGCGGAGAAGTGCGAGTTCCACTCGACCTCTGTAACCTTCCTAGGCCTAGGTCCTATGGACCCAGCTAAGGTTCAAGCGGTCAGAGATTGGCCAACTCCAACAACCCGAAAACGAGTGCAGCAGTTCCTTGGTTTTGCAAACTTTTACAGGAAGTTCATCCGGAACTTCAGCTCCGTCACAGCCCCCCTTCACGCCTCGACCTCCTCCTAGACCTTGTTCAGCTGGACTCAGCTTTTTCCACCGCTCCCATTCTCACCATTCCTGACCCGCAGAGACAGTTCGTCGTGGAGGTGGATGCCTCCAATGGCGGAACCTTTCTCAGCATTCAACCTACTTCATCCCTGTGCCTTCATGTCCCGAAAGCTAGCCCAGCTGAGCGCAACTAAGACGTGGGAGACAAAGAGTTGCTGGCGGTGACGGAAGCTCTGATGGAGTGGAGGCAGTGGCTAGAGGGGGGTCCTGTTCCATTTCTGCACAAAAACCTTGAGCATATCCGCAAAGCTAAGAGACTTAATTCTCGTCAGGCTCGGTGGTCGTTGATTTTTAATCGCTTTGACTTTGTTCTGTCCTACAGGCCCGGGTCCAAGAATGGGAAGCCGGACGCTCTATCCCGTCTCCACGACCCCGAGCCTTTGGCCACGGATCGTGCACCAATCCTACCACCTGACCGCGTGATAGGCATTTCCTGGCCTAAAGAACAATTGGTCAAGCGCAAAACTAGTGAGTGCTCTGTGCCTAGTGGTTGTCCGCCAAGACGGCTCTTTGTCCCAGAGACCTTGCAGTCTCGGGTCATTGAATGAGCACACACTTCGCTGCTGACTTGTCATCCTGGGGCCAGGCAACATTTGTCTCACCATAATCATGACTTGAGATTTATCTCGAAGATTTTTAAACACCCATTCATCCATCCATCCATCTTCTACCGTTTATCCGGGGCCGGGTTGCGGGGCAGCAGTCTGAGAAGGGACGCCCAGACCTCCCTCTCACAGGACACTTCCTCCAGCTCTTCCGGGGGGACCCCAAGGCGTTCCCAGGCCAGCCGAGCGACGTAGTCACTCCAGCATGTCCTGGTTCTTCATCTGGGTCTCCTCCCAGTGGGACATGCCCGGAACACCTCCCAAGGGAGGCGTCCAGGGGGCATCCGATACAGATGCCCGAGCCACCTCAGCTGGCTCCTATCGATGTGGAGGAGCAGCGGCTCTACTCCGAGCTCCTCCCGGGTGACAGAGCGCCTCACCCTATCTCTAAGGGAGCCACGATGCAGAGAAAACTAATTTCAGCCGCTTGTATCTGGGATCTTGTTCTTTCGGTCATAACCCAAATTTCATGACCATAGGTGAGGGTAGGAACGTAGATTGACAGGTAAATAGAGAGCTTTGTCTTTTGGCTCAGCTCCTTCTTCTCCACAACAGACCGATACAACGACCGCATTACTGCGGCCGCTGCCCCGATCCGCCTGTCAATCTCACGCTCCATCCTTCCCTCACTCTTGAACAAGACCCCAAGATACTTAAAATCCTCCACCTGAGGCAGGATCTCTCCACTGATCCGGAGGGGACAAGCCACCTTTTTCCGGTCCAGAACCATGGCCTCGGACTTAGAGATGCTGATTCTCATCCCAGCTGCTTTGCACTCGGCTGCAAACCGCCCCAGCGCATTCTGGAGTTCCTGGTTCGAAGGAGTCATCAAGACCACATCATCTGCAAAGAGCAGCGATAAAATCCAGTTGCTCCCAAACTGGACCCCCTCCTGCCCAGTCCAACATGCATTGGGAACAAGTCTGACTTACTACTGGCAAGGCGAACCAAGCTCCTGCTCCGGTCATACAGGGACCGCACGGCCCTTAACATAGGGCCCCCGACTCCATACTCCTGGAGCACCCCCCACAGAATGCCACAAGGGACACGGTCAAAAGCCTTCTCCACAAAAGTCCACAAAACACATGTGGACTGGTTGAGCAAACTCCCATGAACCCTCAAGCACCCTGCAAAGGGTATAGAGCTGGTACAGTGTTGTACGGCCAGGACGAAAACCGCACTGTTCCTCCTGAATCCGAGGTTCAACTATCGGCCGAACTCTCCTCTCCAGTACCCTGGAATAGACTTTCCCCCGGGCACTGAGGAGTGTGTTCCCGATAGTTGGAACACACCCTCCGGTCCCCCTTTTTAAAAAGAGGGACCACCACCCCGGTCTGCCAGTCCAGAGGCACTGTCCCCAACTGCCACACAATGCTGCAGAGACGTGTGTCAACCAGGACAGCCCTACAGCATCCAGAGACTTTAGGTACTGAGGTCGGATCTCATCCACTCCCGGTGCCTTGCCACTGGGCAGCTTCCAAACTCCCTCATTGACTTCGGCGTGGGTAATGAATGAGTCGACCTCTGAGTCCCTAGCCTCTGCTTCCTCTAGGGAAAGCGTGTCAGTGGGATTGATTGATACTTAAACCCCTCCACCACGATAAGGTGGCAGTTCAAGGAGGAGGGTTTTTAAACACAACAAGATAATTGGTATTTAAATGAATGCTTAAGTTTAGTTTAAATGAATTGCTTTTTTTACAGGTAACAAAGAATCATCACACAAAGATGGCAGTAAACCTTAGACAAAATTTACATCTCTTATTTTCAACAAATCATCATACAAAGGTTGCCAACATAAATAAATATATACAATGGTTTTTTTTTGAGAAATGAATTTCTCTACATCTTTAATTAAAGTTTTTATAAAATATGTGACCCGCCACGGACCAAGCGGGAACAAGTCGGCCGAGCGCAAAACGAGAAAAACAGGAAAACGTTTTTTTTTTTTTCAAAATTAGGGATTTCCGTTTTTTTCAAAATTACACAAGTTGAAGTTTTGAAGAAGCCACTACATGCTTCAAATCACAGTATTGTGGGTCTTAAAACCATAAACTTTTTGTTTGAATTAAGGTTGTTTTATCGCTGTGAATCACTCCTAGTTTGGGTGTGGCGATCTCACATTCCAGAGCCTTTGTTGCTTTTTCAGCCAATCAGCTGACGATCACGGAGAATACACATGGCTAATTAATGTACAGCTCTCACTCAAAGAGATCAAGGAGGGGAGAGAGAGTGTCTGGAACTTTCCAGCGTATGTGTGCAGTGTGTGTGTGTGCGAAATTAAAGCGTGATTATCATCAAAGCAGTCATCATCAAAGCTTTGTTTGTCAAAGGAAGACAAAGAGAAAAGGACAATAAGTCAGCTGTGGCTGAGCAGCTTCTTCACAAGGACAGCGAAAGCACAGAGACGGCTGTGTGTGGACTGTTAGCATTTTAAGCTAGCGATCTTTATGCTAACGTGTTAGCAGACTTCATCGTCACAAAAACAACAAACAGATGGATTATTCCATGGCTGAAAGAGAGCAGGACACACACGGTAGTTGTCTGAGATGATGACGTGACACCAGCACCACTCTATCTCCTACCTAGTTGGACTTTTGGAGGCGAACAGACGTAAAACTGCGACGAAAAGGAAGCACGCCCGGACCTCTTATCTGATCGGAGGCACTGAAGTCTGCCGGAATACCTTTCAGTTTCTTATTGGGTGAGTTTTCATTAACGTTGTTAATCTATGTTATGTTAGTGTTCATTCAAAGTCACATACAGACGCACATAGGGACGCTGTCTTTTAATAATCCACTGTGCGTTTCATAACGCCGTTTGGCTACATTGTTATTAGCTCGCTAGCTCCGTACTGTATTATTACAATGAGAATGATGCGCACATCGAAACTTTTGTTCGGTCAGATGAGCGTATTATAAGCCGTAAGAGGAGCATGTCACGGCCCTCTTTGAGATTTTGTACACCTGCAGGTTCAGTTTGATAATTCAAATGCTTTGAGACGAAACTCCCGTGTTCGAAACCTAACATTGCATTGAATGATGTGTGAATGCCACACCTTTGCATGCATGAATCACACATGATTAACACAATGTGTGATGAATGTGTTAATTACACGTGCAATTCATGCACATAAAGGTGTGGCATTCACACATAATTCAAGCAATACTACTGATTAATCTATACTGATTCAGTATAACAGTGCCTGTTAACATGAACCAGGATCTGAAACAAGTATTTTTTTATTTTTTTTTTCAGAATCCTGGGCATAAGGATTGGCATGTTAAGTTGCTGCCAACCCATGTGTCCAAGGCCTCAGTGTGGCGTCAATACATGAGGTCGGCTAAGGCTCTTGGTATGTGTTTAAATTGATTTCTATACAATAGCCAAATGCTTATATAGACTGCTATATGTAATGTGTAAAATGTCATTTTTTGGGGGAAAAGTTAAATAATTATTTTCATTGTGGTTCTTGCTGTCAACAGGTAGTGGAACACAGCTCTCCTGAAAGTCCCCTCAATATTCCGCAGCTTGTTGGAACGGCAGATGGCAGAGTGATAGTAAAGACCATCGGCTGGCAGACACATCTGAGTCCCTACTTTCAAAAGCTCCCACAGATCAAGAGTTATCAGAACTTTATGTATATATATTTAAAATTCTGCATTTTATGAATAAAAAAATCACGAATGGACATGATAGTGTTCCATGTGAACAGTGAGCCATGTTTTAAATATCCTGTTGTGTGCTTCTATTCTGTCACAGCTTTGATGCCAACAGACCAGGTGTGGTGCTTGCTCAAACTCACAGTGATGCAGAGCCTATCGAGTTTCAGCGACTGCGCAACCCAGGAGTTCTGCCCCCTGTTGACACTCTTCCCGTCCTGGCCCCACCTGGACTGACCATGGACAGGCAGACGTATCTTTTTGAAAAAATCAGGCCTTTCTGTTCTGATGAGGCAAAAGACTTCACATGCCCAGCACCAAAGGTTACAGCACAGAAGAGTAAGCAGAAGAGGGTGCGCTTGTGATGTCACCATTTAGCCGCATATCAACTGTGATGGACAGAGTGGGTACAGCCACATTGTGGGGGAGGAACTGGTATTGAAGATGATAATATAGTCCATGGTCTGGAAAATATTGAACTCTCCTTCACACACTTAGATATATTTTATTTGATATTTGAAGTATGTATCTATCTTTCACCTTTCTTTTTTCTCATTTTTATTCAAGTGCTTTTTGTAACAGAAGAATTTCCCTCTGGGGATCAATAAAGTAAATTCTGATTCTTATCAGTCCACTGAAGTACTTACAGCAAATAACACTACATTGACATGAACTACATTCCTTCCTTTGTTTTCAAACTGCTACACTGTTTCTGTCCTGTGGGCTAACAGACATCAGATGTCACTGACAGCTAGACTGGGTGGGGGGTTGTGACCATGTTAATGTCATGCAAATGAGCAGCTATTGGCCTGGCTCCTCAAGAAGGTCGTAATCTTTCAGGCTGAATTTCTCCCTAAAGCAGTTTGAGGAGTGCCTACATTCAAATGGCCACATCTTCGTCAAAAATGATCAGATGGACATGTGTTTGACATTGTTGGAAACTTAGAAATCACACTTTCGGAATCTGTAAATAACTCCAAATGTCCCAAAGTAGACTTGTGAACCCTTTTGCCATGGCTGGACACATTTTTTTTCCTACTGTTTGAGGGACCAGACACAATCAAACTAAAAGGATGTTGAATTCTGAAATCAAAAAATCCTACGTCTCTAGCACCCATTTTTAGTGGTGAGATCAGGAAAGATGCGCCGTTTGGTGTAAACCACCTAAAACTTTTTATGAAACTACTTATTTTTCCGTTCAAACCTTTTTTTATTCTTGATGATGGTGTCTGATTTTGTCATTAAATCGTGTCTTGTATTATCACGACTCGCAAACTCTTGCACAAGATCCACCAAACTGTCATGAGTGATAATGGAAGTGTTGTGACTCGTCAGAGTGATTCCCTTGCATTTTAACTGTGACTTGTTAAGGAGTGTTTGGGATGCAAAACATTTTGCCCCCCCTGACAAAAATTCTACAATGTAGCCATCACCACCACTGTCTCCATTAACTTCGTCTGTCAAGTTACCAAGAAAGGGACCTGTCTCAGGAATCCAAGCTCCATCCATTGACACAAAAACCACACTGTCTGTATCAGAATAGATACAGCTCTCAAATGCCACACATCTATTTGGGATACAACGTACCCCTTTTCTGCTGCTTTTTCAGCTCGAGACTGACCCATGTTCCTGAAAGGGCCCTCTCAGAACCTGTGTGATTACATTCACCAGTCTGGTTTTCAGTCTCCGAGCAGGTGCGGCACAAAGGGAATATTAATTTATTATTGCAGCGGTATGGCAGTATTGGATGATACAAGCCTCGGGGTGGTGACGCTGTGCATTTTATTAAGTATTTATCAATCGATTCAAAATAGCGGAAGATTATTTAAAGGTGGCCAATGGGGTAGCTTTTCTGTGACTGTACGGTAGGGTATAAGGAAGTAAAGTCGTAATAATGTATTTTTTGCCGTCCGCAACTTTGTAATGCAGTTTGTAGGCATTGGTACGACCCCCAAACAGAGCTTTTCACGGGTCGAGTCTTTCAGGTACGTTGTAACTTTTTTAAATCCTGCAGTCTCTGGTCTGTTGTTTTGGCTCGTTCCCACTCACATTCCCACATCACCCGCACATGCAATTTGTGTGTCTGTCTAAGGCTGAGCAGTTTTTCTTTGAATTGTCTGTTAAGAACACCAAATGCTATGTTACTGACAGCATTTTTATGTCCAGGGGTGTAGCACTTTGGACAACCGTGCCAGAAGCATCCTGCAAACTCGTATGCAGCATGCACACCATCCCTATCACAAACACCATCAATGTGGTACAGTCCAAATTGTGCCTCTCCATGATTCAGGGCATGCCGAATCTCTATACTGTTTTTGAAGCCCTCAAATTCTAGCCATTTTCCATGCATTCCCTGAGACAGTGTGGTGTTAAAACATCCTTTAAAACTCTTGTAAAAGAGGGGGGTAATTGATACCTATCAACTCTATCAACTCTGCGTAGGTTACGCAGAGTCCTCTGCGTCTACGCAGAGCCTGTCGGGGAGCCTCTACGTCGCCTCCTACTGCACAAAATATTTTTTAGGTGTCCGTCACTCCGTCAAGGGACAACGGAGACGGCAAGATCTGCGATTGGTCCTCAGGACAGGTCGAGCGAAGCTGCTCTGTGCCGGCTCACAGTGCGCACCGAGCGTCCACAGACGCGGGGCTGATAACCAGCGATAACGTCGCTGCCAAACTATAAATACATCATATCTTAACACACACAGCACATGTTTAGACTCCAAATGGCCAATTTGGCGAGAAAATCTGAAATTATCTTAAAACTGCGTTCCGTGACACAGAAAAGTAGCAAGCACAGCTAATAACAATGTAGCCAAAGTATGTGACTTTGAATGAACACCAACATAACATAGATTAACAACGTTAATGAAAACTCACCCCATACAATAACAAGAAAAAACATCCCTGTATGTGACTGAACACTAAGGTTACGTATGTAAACTCACCCATGATGATAGAGCGGTGCTAGCGTCACAGTCTTTCTCTCTCGGACGCCATTGCTCACTGTAGTCAGAAGCCCAACAACCTTGCGCAGCGACCCCTACTGATTGGGCGGGAAATTGCAGTGCGTATCCGTCACCACGATGCCGAAGTTTGAAGGCTCGTGTGTCTCCGTGGTGACGCAGTCGGATAACGCATTACGCAGTCGGAGAAGTATAACGTGGCCTTTATTCTTCTGCGCTTGTTGCAGCAGAGTGAGAGAAAAGAGAGACGGGAGGACGAAGAAGAAAAAAAATGACTTTGATTTCATCTCACACTCATTGAGACTCCGTCTCACTCCCTCTATTAAGGAGCGCGAACAACACAGATCATTCACTGCTCTCCAAAAAATCAATACAGACACATGGAGTGGGGAAGACAGAGAAACAACAAAAAGAGTGAATGATGAAGAAAGAAAAAGCTTCGCTCGGCCTGTCCTGAGGAGCAATAGCAGCTCTTGTCGTCTCCGTTGTCCCTTGACAGAGTGACGGACACTTAAAAAATATTTTGTGCAGTCAGAGACGACGCAGAGCCTGTCGCAGAGCCTCTGCGTCGTCTCCGACTGCACGAGGGCTCTGCTTAAGCTACGCAGAGCACTTTACACAGGAGTATAAATTGGGCTTTACAGTCAACAGCAATGTGTACACAGTGTACACTTCAACATTACCGCCCATGTGTGACTTTACAAAAACTTTTAAAGACTAATTTAGTAAATTTAGTCCTGTACTCGTATGTGACATATTGATTTTTAAATAATAATTCGAATCTGATAAGGGTTCATTTCCAGGTAAAGCTTACACAATATGATCACTTTGTTTTTGACATTGCTGCAATACAAGCAATAAATATTAGTGCAACATGGAAATAAAAGGAAATAAGAACATAAAGAGTGCATTTATTTTTAAAAAGAGTTAAGATGAATATAACGACTACATCAAAAAGTTGTGCAGTATGTCAGTTGTGCCAAAGCAGAAGAATTTAAAGAAGATAAATAAACTGAACTGGACAACAAACTGTCCACAAACTGAAAATATTCAGCTTACTGTCAGTGAAGAGCACAAACCTGAATATAATTATATAAGAAATCACACGTTTTTGATGTATAAAATTCAAACATTGATTGATTATTACAACAGCTTGGGCTGCCCCTGTAGCGCCAGCTTCGCAGCAACCACTTCAGAGCGGAGGTTAACTTCAGACCAACCCGCGTCTTAGAAACATAGAGTGGGGGGGCGTTGTTGAGCACTGATGGAGTAGGACGCAGGTTTGGGAAGCTCCCACCGATTTCGATTATAATTGTTATTTTATGCACTTTTATTTGTTTGTTTTGTCTCGTCTTTATCTTTGAGTTACTTGAGTTGAGGTAGCTAAACGTTGGCTTGAGTAAAATGTCGGGAAGTAACGCTAAAACCCGCAACACCGTCCAGACGCGGTTGAGGCCTGCTCCACAAACTGCGACCACGTCTTCGAGTGAGCTATCAGCTCCTCCAGCAGCAGCAGCATCTCTGCTGGATAATCCGGACATAGATGCTCTTAAACTTGAATTGCTTGCTTCGTTAAGAAGAGACATTGCAGAGATTTTTTAAAAATAGCTGCAGGACACACTCGGCAACGCTCTTTCAACTATTAAGTCCGACTTGCAAGCAGTGAAGACGCAACTTGCTACCGATAAAGCGGCTACTGATGCTAGCATCGTGGAGCTAAAGGGTATGGTTCAAGATATGGAGCATTCCCTCACAGAGTGCTCCGATGACATTACAGAGATGCAGGCTACGATCAAGTCTCTCACTGCTAGCGTAGCTAGACTGGAGGATAAATGTGAAGACCTGGAATCAAGATCTCGTCGCAACAACGTCAGGATCGTGGGTGTACCAGAGGGCCCAGATTCCTGCTCCACTACTGCTGTGGCCGCTTTATTGAAGGAAGCATTCAAGTTGGAAGAGGTGCCATTGCTAGACCGGTCCCACCGGACCCTTCAGCCCAAACCCAAGCCTGGCGACCACCCTCGCGTCATTGTAAGCAGATTCCACTATCACAGCGACTGTGTCTACATTACACGCCGTTCCAGGGAGATGCAGCACATCCGAGTCAGAGGCCTGACCATTTCAATCTTCCCCGATTACACCGCTAAGGTAGCCCGGGCTCGGGCTGCGTTCAACGGGGTCAGACAACAACTTCGAGGCATGGAAGGTGTACGGTACGGTTTGGTTCACCTAGTTCGACTCCGCATCACCAATAATGGTGTCGAGAAGGCCTTTGTTTCAGCGGAGGAAGCTGAGAAGTACGTCAAAACTTTGGTGTAATTTTCAAGTCTGCGTGCTATCATTCTTATTTCATCTTTTCTCTCTTATTGTTCGTGTTTGTGGAATCTTTAGTTTTTGCCTTTTATGTATATTTATATGATTAAAGGTGGTTCCTCCAACTAATAGTGGCACAGGACTTAAAGGTATTATTTAGAAAAGTTATAAAAACTTTAACCTTACATTGTTATTCATGATGCCCTTTGATTCTTGCTGAAGAATAAGGTTGGAAATTTAATTTATATTGCTGTGGCTACCGCCTACTTTTATTTTTTTTTTTATTTTTTTTTTTTGGGATCATTATTGGTCGAGACTATATATATTTTTTATTTGTGTGCAATACTTATTCACTGTTGTACAGTGTTAAACTTGGTGGGAGGCTCTCCTCCCCTGCTTTTCCTTTTAGTTCACTGGCTCTGCAATCCCCGTGTTGTCTGGTGCAACCATGGGCAACTTTTGTTTACTGTGGGAAATACTGCTGTCCCCTATGTTCTTTTTTTGGGGGGGGACTTTGGGTGTTTTTATGTTAAGGGTTAGTTCTGTGGGTGGGTGCCTCGTCTCGGCTCTCTATGTACTATTTGTTATTGTTTTTATATGTAGATGGTTAATATTTACACAGGTTCCAGCATGGCTGGGCCGGGTACACCTCTTAGATTTGTTAGCTGGAATGTCAGGGGTATGGGTAATCCTATTAAGAGATCTAAGGTTTTTTCTCATCTGAAACATCTTAATTCTGATATTATATTTTTACAGGAAACCCATCTTCGCATTAGTGACATAACAGGTTACTTTGTCCTTGGCTTAGTCAGGTTTTTCATTCAAACTTTAATTCAAAATCTCGAGGAGTGGCCATTTTAAAAAATAAAAAAGTTCCGTTTTTGTCTACAGATGTTATTACAGATAGAAATGGTAGATACCTTATAGTTGCTGGTACCTTATTGCAAAAAAAAGTTGTGCTGGTAAATATATATGCCCCTAAATTCGATGACGCTGAATTTGCTAATAGATTACTGAGTAGCATTCCTTTTCTAGAGTCTCACTTACTGATCATTTGTGGTGATCTAAATTGTGTTTTTGATCCTAGCCTTGATAGGTCTAGCCCTCGGCACATGACTCAATCTTCTATGGCTAAGTCTTTTTTTGATTTTATGAAATAGAATGGTCTCGTTGATCCATGGCGATCCTGTAATCCCTCCACTAAGAAATTTTCTTTTTTTTCACCAGTGCATCAATCATATTCAAGGATTGATTACTTTTTTGTAGACAATGCTCTTATCCCGGGGGTCAACTTTTCTGACTATTCAGGTATTGTAATCTCTGATCATTCGCCCCTTCTATTGGATATTTATCTGTCTTCAGATAGACCTAGTCCACCACGCTGGAGATTTAACTCTCTTCTGCTGGCAGATAAAGATTTTTGCGATTTTATTTCCAATTCTATCGATGAGTTTTTGGACTTTAATCATACTGACTCGTCTGCGTATTCTTTGACATGGGAAACACTCAAATGTTATTTAAGAGGTCAAATAATATCTTACTCTTCCAGTGTCAATAAAAAAAATAAAGCTAGACGTAACTCAATCTTATCTGAAATAAGTAAATTGGATCAAAGATGTGCACTAGATTCTTCTCCAGAACTTCTCAAGCAGCGTTTAGATTTGCAATCGGAATTTGAGTTAATTTCAACTAAAGAAGCAGAGCGCCTGATACTGCGCAGTCGAGGTTCATACTATGAATATGGGGACAAAGCGAGTCGCTTACTGGCTCATCAATTGCGGCGTCAGGCCACCTCTCGCTTAATTCCCAATATAAAAAATAGTGCGGACATTATTGTCACTGATCCCCTGGAAATCAATTCCACTTTCAAAACATTTTACTCTTCGTTGTATAGCTCTGAATTTCCCCCAGACAATGCTAATATGAAGACATTTTTTCAAAACCTTTCGAACCCAGTTATAGATCCCACTACTGCCATGCAATTGGATTCTGCACTTACTCTGGAAGAAGTATC
Organism: Microchirus variegatus; assembly: GCF_963457635.1. Classification (NCBI taxonomy): domain Eukaryota; kingdom Metazoa; phylum Chordata; class Actinopteri; order Pleuronectiformes; family Soleidae; genus Microchirus; species Microchirus variegatus. The sequence goes on along the minus strand of NC_139802.1, from coordinate 25,026,998 downwards.
GAAAGCAATTAACAATATGCAATCAAACAAGGCCCCTGGCCCTGATGGGTTTCCCATTGAATTTTTCAAAACATTTATGGATAAATTGGCACCTTTACTTTTGTCTGTATTTAAAGAATCTTTGGACAGTGGTTCATTACCTCCAACTATGACTCAAGCCACAATATTTCTTCTTCCTAAAAAGGACAAAGATCCCACCTCTTGTGGCTCTTACAGGCCATTGTCTCTGCTAAATGCTGATGTTAAAGTTTTGGCTAAAGTTATTGCATCTCGGCTAGAGGTAGTGCTCCCATATATAATCTCAGAAGAGCAAAATGGTTTTATAAAAGGACGTCAACTTTTCTTTAATACTCGTACACTTCTAAATCTAATATATTCAAAACACTCGGCTGAACTTCCAGAAATAGTTATATCTTTGGATGCCAAAAAGGCGTTCGACAGGGTAGAGTGGGAATATTTATTTGCTATCCTTGAAAAATTTGGCTTTGGGGATAAATTTATATCTTGGATTCAGCTCCTTTATTCCTCTCCAAAAGCCAGTGTACAAACTAATACTTTATATTCTGATTATTTTACTCTCGGTCATGGCACTCGTCAAGGATGTCCTTTATCACCTTTGCTCTTTGCACTCGCCATCGAACATCTTTCGATAACTTTAAGATCTTCCCCTTCGTTCAAGGGAATCACGCGCAATGGGAGTGAACTCTAACTATCACTTTAAGCAGATGATTTATTATTATATATTTCTGATCCCTTACGTTCCATTTCTGCTGTTTTGGGGATTCTGGAGAATTTCTGTTTTTTCTGGCTACAAATTGAATTCGGAGAAAAGTGAGTGTTTCCCTGTCAATAATGCAGCGCGTCGTCTTCAACAGGATGATTTACCTTTTCGTCTTAGCTCATCCGGTTTCAAATATCTTGGCATCAATGTAACTCATTCATTATCTGGCCTAGCGGCTGCTAATTTCACTCCTCTTGTATCTAAGATTACATCAGATTTTCAAAGATGGGGTAACATCCCCCTTTCTTTGACTGGCAGGATAAATGTAAATAAAATGAACATTTTACCTAAATTTTTGTTTCTATTTCAATCAATCCCCCTTTTTCTGCCAAAACATTTCTTTGACTCTTTGGATAAGCTAATTGGGTCCTTCATTTGGGGTGGGAAACCACCTAGGGTTTGTAAAACATTACTTCAGAAATGCAAACTTAGTGGGGGGTTTGCTCTACCTAATTTCTCTAATTATTATTGGGCTTCCCATATTCATAAACTGTCTTATTTGTTAAAATCCCCTACATTGGTGTGGTGTAAAATGGAGCTATCTTCTACTCGGGGAACATCTATTCCAGCTTTATTATATTCCTCATTACCTGTTAAACCTTCTCTGTATACTGATAATCAGTTGGTTCTCAATACACTTAAGATCTGGTATCAGTTTAGACGACGTTTTAAATTTATGGCAGCTTCCCCTTCAGGGCCGTTGAAGAATAATCATTTATTTTCTCCGTCATTGTCAGATTCTACCTTCTCATTCTGGTATGATAAAGGTATTACCCAATTTAAACATCTATATTTAAATGGAGTCTTTGACAACTTTACCAATTTGTCGTCTCGCTACAGTCTCTCCAATTCACATCTATTTCGTTTCTTTCAGATTTGTGACTTTGTTAAAAAATGTTTCCCCACTTTCCCTTCTCTACCGCCCCAACAGGAGTGGGAACCTTTTCTATTAATTACCCCTCACTTAAGAGGTACCATCTCAAAGTTGTATAACACAATTTTGGATTTTAGCAATGTTTCATTTGTCAATTTGAAAAATACATGGGAGAGGGAGTTAGGGACACAAATATCCGATGCATCTTGGGAACAGGCTATAAGAGGGTTCGTTCTACCTCTTCATGCGCTCGTCTCGGATTTATTCAGTTTAAGGTTTTACACAGGGTGCATTTTTCTAAATCCAGACTATCCGAAATATATCCGGAAGTGGAAGACAAGTGTGACAAATGTCAAGGCTCACCGTGTCACCTTAGCCACATTCACGTTCTTTCTCTGCCCTAACTTGAGAAGTTTCTGGACTGGCTATTTCACTACTATGTCTGCTGTTCTTGGTGTATCTCTTCAGCCTTGTCCCCTTATTTCTTTGGTTGGGATTCCTAACCCTGCTATATCTCTTACCGCAGCACAGAAAGACATTATTGCCTTTACATCCTTACTGGCCAGACGGACCCTTTTGTTACATTGGAAGGCGGCTCGATATCCTTCTTTCTCACAGTGGCTCAAAGACGTTATGTACTTTCTGAAACTTGAAAAAATAAAGTTCACGTTGAGAGGATGCACTGACACATTCTTCCAAAAGTGGCAGCCCATCATCTCTTATTTTGCTAACTTAGAGGTACTTCCCTGTTGATCGTGTACCAATTTTGTCTGTTTATCTGCATATTTTGATTTGTAATTTCTTTTGGTCGAGATGAGTCGAGACGGGGCTTGGGTCGGGGGGTGGTTGGGGTTTGTTCTACCTTTTCTTTATTTATTTATTTACTTTAAAAAAAAAAATGGAAAACTGTATTTTTGCGATTGTATTTGTACTGTATTTTTCTCAATAAAAATATTTGGAAAAAAAAAAAAGAAACAGAGTGGTTTATTTGTTCCATTTGTTAAACTATAATGTAAAATATACATATATATATATAAATATACAAAAAACTATTTGCCACTTCCGTTCTACCCAGCCATCAGAATGTCACTGCATATATCCAACGTCACACATGACATCACTCTCCACAGGTCAGACAGAACGGCAAATCATGCACAGTATGAAAGCTCAAAATAAATATCTAATAATGATCCAAACATATTCCGTTAACATAAATATCAGCATTTCATTCGCGCTAAACAAATTATAAATTAATAATTCTGAGAAACAAAAAAAAATGCAAAACGGCTACAACAGCACCTATTAATTGATTAATCATAGTTAATCGATTAATCAGAACTAGCTGTCTTTTTAGCTTCTAAATTGTGAATATTATAGGTGTTGTTTTTTATACTGATTTATTTTTATTTGTGGACAAAACAAGAACTTCATTACTTCAAGGAAACACTGATTGACATTGTTCAACATTTAATGAACCAAAGAATGAATTGAGATATATAGATGATGAAAATAACCATTTGTTGGAGTCTTGGAACTCCAACACAGCTAACACAATCAATTCACTTTTGCAGCCCTGAAACAAACACTTAAACATAAGGCTGTAAAATAATATTCCTAAATTAAAACTAAGGACAAACTGTCCAGGGTGTACCCTCACCTATCGCCCTATGTCAGCTGAGATTGGCACAGCTCCCCCTGTGACCCTCATGTGGAGGATAGAGCGGTAGCAAATGGATGGATGGAACCAAGGAGCCTCATCACTGGAAACAGACCCCAAGTAAAAGTATTGATATGTCCATATACTTTTGGCCAAATATGGAAACACTTTACAATTTATAGACTGAAGTGAGTAGTTGAAAAAAAAGGCAAAGGCAACATTCCCTAATTATCTTCTCAGTTGCAAATATCAACCTTTTTGATTACATTGTGAACAAAACTGATTTTCATTATATTATTATTACTATTATTATTATTATTATTATTGTGCCGTTAATTTTCTATTCTCATATAATTTATTGCAGCTCTAATAAATGTAGTGTACAAAAAGAATGACACTCTGTTTCATATTTTTTATTAATGCGTATACAAGAATAACAAAGGCACTTACATGGTATGTTGGTGTCACATTAAACATGTTTGTATACACCCTTGGATTTAGAATTGTGTTTTTTTAAGAACAAGCAGATACAGAAATTAAAACCAAATAAACTATACAACATTTAGATACTTATAAAATACAGATATATACAGATATAATCTGTATAAGAACCCTGTAAGACCCATGGTTGTAAAATTACAACGTTAACTTTAGCCATCCCAAAAAACAATCTGTTGTATTTGTGTCCAGCCATGGCAAAAGCGTTCACAAGTTTACTTCGGGACATTTGGAGTTATTTACAGATTCTGAAAGTGTGATTTCTAAGCTTTCCAACAATGTCAAACACATGTATAGCTTTAAATTTTTGAAGAAGATGTGGCCATTTGAATGTAGGCACTCCTCAAACTGCTTTAGGGAGAAATTCAGCCTGAAAGATTTTGACCTACTTGAGGAGCCAGGCCAATAGCTGCTCATTTGCATCACATTTACATAGTCACAACCCCCCACCCAGTCTAGCTGTCAGTGACATCTGATACCTGTTAGCCCACAGGACAGTGGGCAGTGTAGCAGTTTGAAAAAAAAAAAAAGGAATGAATGTAGTTCATGTCAATGTAGTGTTATTTGCCTTAAGTACTTCAGTGGACTGATAAGAATCAGAATTTACTTTATTGATCCCCAGAGGGAAATTCTTCTGTTACAAAAAGCACTTGAATAAAAATGAGAAACAAGAAAGGTGAACGATAGATACATACTTCAAATATCAAATAAAATAGGAGTATATAAGTGTGTAAAGGAGAGTTCAATATTTTCCAGACCATGAACTTTATTATCATCTTCAATACCAGTTCCTCCCCCACAATGTGGCTGTACCCACTCTGTCCATCACAGTTGATATTTGGGCTAAATGGTGACATCACAAGCGCACCCTCTTCTGCTTACTCTTCTGTGCTGTAACCTTTGGTGCTGGGCATGTGAAGTCTTTTGCCTCATCAGAACAGAAAGGCCTGATTTTTTCAAAAAGATACGTCTGCCTGTCCATGGTCAGTCCAGGTGGGGCCAGGACGGTCATCAAAGTGTTTGATTATGTCAGTCAGTTTGCCTTTGCCAATTCTGAAAGAAAAAAAAAAAAAACTTCTTTCAGATCATGTTACATGTTAACAGGCACTTTATCACTGAATCAGTATAGATTGATCAGTAGTACTGCTTGAATGATGTGTGAATGCCACATCTTTATGTGCATGAATCGCACGTGTAATTAACACGTTCATCGCACATTGTGTTAATCACATGTGTGATTCATACATGCAAAGGTGTGGCATTCACACATCATTCAATGCAATGTTAGGTTTCGAACACGGGAGTTTCGTCTCAAAGCATATGAATTATCAAACTGAACCTGCGGGTGTACAAAATCTCAAAGAGGGCCGTGACATGCTCCCCTTACGACTTATAATACGCTCATCTGACCGAACACAAGTGTTCTCTAGTATAGCTAATAACCGTTATGGCAACATAACGCTCTGAAACGCACCAGAAGTATGTTATCCACACGTTATTCTTGCCCAGCAGAGGTCATATACTCCCGTACATATCGATCAGATGATTGTAGCTTATAATACGATCATTTGACTGAACACAAGTTTCGATGTGCGCATCATTCTCATTGTAATAATACAGTACCGAGCTAGAGAGCTTAGCAAGCACAGCTAATAGCAATGTAGCCAAACGGCGTTATGAAACGCACAGTGGATTATTATATTATTATATAAGAAAAAACGTCCCTGTATGTGACTGAACACTAAGGTTACGTATATGACAACTCACCCATGATGATAGAGCGGTGCTAGCGTCACGTCGTCATCTCAGACCACTACTGTGTCTGTCCTGCTCTCTTTCAGCTGCTGAAATTCCATCTGTTTGTTGTTTTTGGGACGATGAAGTCTGCTAACATGTTAGCATAAAGATCGCTAGCTTAAAATGCTAACAGTCCACACACCAGCAGTCTCTGTGCTTTCTCTGTCCTTGTGAAGACGTTCAGCCGCAGACAATTATTTTCCTGTTCTCCTTGCCTTCCTGTGTTCAAGAAAGCTTTGATGACTACTGCTTTGATGACAATCATGCTTTAATTTCGCACTGCACACACACACACACACATACATAAATGCTGGAAAGTTCCAGACACTCGCTCTCCCCCCCTCTCTCTCCCTCTCTCTCCCTCTCTCTCTGTACGTGCATATTAATTAGCTATGTGTATTCTCCGTGATCGTGAGCTGATTGACTGAAAAAACAACAAAAGCTCTGGAATGTGAGATCACCACACCCAAACTAGGAGTGATTCACAGCGGAAATCCCTAATTTTGAAAAAAAAACTTTTTCCTGTTTTTTCTTGTTTTGCATTTTGCCTACTTGTTCCCGCTTGGTCCGTGGCGGGTCACATTTTATCTGGATTTTTACCACATGTACATAGTAATTGGGTCTTATTGTTCAGTCTAACAATGTGAGTGGATGTTACATTTGTTTATAAGTCCCACTTTATGGCCATAAACGCACACAACTTTTCAAGATTTCCTCTGATATTTAGTTATTATGGAATAGATGCATCAAATTTCATTTAGAGCTTGTTACATATTTGTTGTAATTTTACAACACTGGGTCTTGGTGGTAGCCAAAATAGCAGGCTTGTTGCAGTGGACACAAACAGGTTGTATTCCCTCCACAACACCACTGCCTGAAACAGAGGATTTTCTTTATACATGAACAGTATACATTACATACATTATACCCTTGTGTTGTGTTCTGGTCAAATTTGACTGATTTAAAATTTTTATCTCTAAAAAAAATAATTTGATCAGACTGAGCTAAAATCCCATGTCTTTGTCCACAAAGAGGATATCAACAGACAATTCAGTTCTGAGAAAGGTGTAAATGTTCCTGAATGTGGGGTGTGGATGTAAGTGGGGGTATGCATGTTTTCCTTTTAGTATGACAAGTAGTGAGCATAGGCTAAGACAATTACATTTACATTTAGTGCATTTAGCAGATGCTTTAGTCCAAAGCGATTTACAATCAGCAGACAGTATTGTCTGCCTTGAAAAATTTCTACCCAGAGGACTTGGTCTACCACCCTATCTATTCCTTCAGCTTATGTGCTACAATATAAAAAGCATATTTATACATGTTAATTCATTGCTTTTTTTCCAGAATGCCACCAGCAAGGAGAGAGCCGCGATACAGTGTGCAGGATGTGATTGATATCCAAACTGGAGAGAGTGAAGTTGAGATGGAACTCAATGACACTGATGAGAGTGATGAAGACTCAGATGAAGATGTCTGTCAACAAGTGAACTAAGAAAACCACAACCACCCATGGACTGTTTAGCTGATAATTACGCGGACATCGAGCCAAAAACACACAAACACACCATGCACCCTGACAGGTGTCGCTGGCCTGAAAAAGATTTCGTCGCAACACAGATTTTCTGGTCTGGATATCATCTTCCGGCAAAGAGAGCCCAGCAACACACACAGTGACATCATGAAGATCTCTGAATGCTCAGAAGAGACCATCCAAGAGATGTGCACACCTGCCATTGGATGTACGCAAGGACATGAAAACAGGGAGAGGCTGCTGCAATAAAGGATACACCAACACACAATGCAGCAAGTGTAATGTTCGCCTTTGCTCTTCAGAGGACAAGAAATTTTCTTAATTTGGGTCTTACAGGGTTAAACTGACATGACAGATGCAATACATACATAATAATAAAAAAGAGTGGGGAAGAGAGAGAGAAAAAAAGGTAAAAGTAAAGAAAGAGTGAGTATTTGTGTGAGAGGGGGGTTACATCGTTGCAAAAAAGTCCATAAACGGTTGCCATTTGTTGTAGAATTTGCTTTCGGTTCCCCTTCTTAAATCTTAATCTAATTTTCTCGATTTTCAAAAAGTACATAACCTTTTTAATCCATTGTGGATTTCCAATTCAGGAGGAGGTGGCGTGGTAAAAAGCTATTACTCCCCATTCTTTAGTAGAATATAAGGTATAGTAATCCGGAAGACCAAAACTGCCAATGTGTGGTGAAATGTGAATAGTTTTTGAAAATACCTTAGAAAAGGTATTGAAGTAAGTTTGCCAAAAGTTCGACAGTGCTGGGAAAGAGAAAAACATCTGCGTAAGATTGCAGGATGTGCCTCCACATCTGTCACAGACATCTACCATATCTGGGAAAATCTGTGCCAACTTAGTCTTCGAATAATGGCATCTAAATACTTTAAACTGTATGAGTGTCAGGCGGGCAAAAATAGAGGATTTGTGAATGACCTTCAGTGCAGAATCCAACCAGTTTTCATCAAAGACTAACCCCAACTCACGCTTCCAAGTCTCCCTTGTATTGATGGGTAAATGATCATCATATCATTGGATAGAACTGTAAACCTTTGAGATTAAAGGTTAAATTAGAGGGTCTGCTGGGAGCACCTGGCGAAATCACCTGTCAGGGAGGTCTTCAACTCCCACCTCTGGGAGAGCTTTGACCAGATCCCGAGGGAAGCTGGAGATTTTGAGTCAGAGTGGACCATGTTCTCCACTTCCATTAAGGACGCGGCGGTTCGAAGCTGCAGCCGTAAGGTCTCCAGTGCCTGCTACGGCCGCAATCCCCGAAACCAGTGGTGGGCGCCGGAAATAAGGGATGCTGTCAAGCTGAAGAAGGAGTTTGGTTGGTTCGAGGGACTCCTGAGGCAGCTTACAGGAACTGACAGGCCAAGCGGATGGCGGCCTGAGCAGTCGCAGAAGCAAAAACTCGGGTCTGGGAAAAGTTCGGGGAGGCCATGGAGGAGGACTACCGGTCGGCCTTGAAGAAATTCTGGCAAACCATCCGGCGCCTCAGGAAGGGAACGCAGTACTCCGCCAACACTGTTTACAGTGGAGGTGGGGAGCTTTTGACCTAGGCTGGGGACATTGTTGGGCGGTGGAAGGAATACTTCGAGGATCTCCTCAATCCCACTAACAGGCCTTCCCTAGAGGAAGCAGAGGCTGGGGACTCAGAGGTCGACTCATTCATTACCCAAGCTGAAGTCACTGAGGTAGTTAGGAAGCTGCCCAGTGGCAAGGCACCGGGAGTGGATGAGAGCCAGCCTGAGTACCTTACGTCTCTGGATGCTGTAGGGCTGTACTGATTGACACGTCTCTGCAGCATTGCGTGGCAGTTAGGGACAGTGCCTCTGGACTGGCAGACTGGGGTGGGGGTCCCTCTTTTTAAAAATGGGGGACTGGAGGGTGTGTTCCAACTATAGGGGGATCACACTTTTCAGCTTCCCGGGGAAAGTCTATTCCAGGGTACTGGAGAGAAGAGTTCGGCCGATAGTCAAACCTTGGATTCAAGAGGAACAATGCGGTTTTTGTCCTGGCTGTGAAACACTGGACCAGCTCTATACCCTTCGCAGGGTGCTCGAGGGTTCATGGGAGTTTGCTCAACCAGTCCACATGTGTTTTGTGGACTTGGAGAAGACCGTGTCCCTCGCGCCATTCTGTGGGGGGTGCTCCGGGAGTATGGGGTCAGGGGCCCTTTGTTAAGGGCCCTGCAGTCCCTGTGCGACCGGAGCAGGAGCTTGGTTCGCATTGCCGGCAGTAAGTCAGATCATGAGATTGACAGGCGGATCGGGGCAGTGGCCGCAGTATTGCGGTCATTCTATTGGTCTGTTGTGGTGAAGAAGGAGCTGAGCCAAAAGGCAAAGCTCTCGATTTACCGGTCAATCTACGTTCCTATCGAAAGAACAAGATCCTGGATACAAGCGGCTGAAATGAGTTTTCTCCACAGGGTGGCAGAGCACTCCCCTAGAGGGTGAGGAGCTCGGTCAGCCGGGAGGAGCTCGAAGTAGAGCCGCTGCTCCTCCACATCGAAAGGAGCCAGCTGAGGTGGCTCGGGCATAGGGGCAAAAAAAGGGTGGGGAGAAGGGAAAGAAAAAAAGTAAAACAAATCAAAACATAACACACACGCACAAAGAGCTAACTTATCAAACTCACCCCAGAACCCACACCCTCCCTCCACAGCACCTACCACTATCCCATCCCCAAACGAGGATACAGTGCTAACTTCACAGGGAGTCATAAACAAAACAAATAAACTCCAGGCTATGGACCAAAGAGTCATCTTCACCTTGCTCCAACTTGGCTGGAGCATCTGGAAACATTTAGAAGATACAGATTGCATAGCAAAAGACAGGGCCTAAATATTAAAGACAAGGCTCAGAACCATCTAAGAAATATGCACATACTGTACATAAGCATAGTCACTGCTTATTCGAACAGCAGGAGTTATGGTGCCATTTATGTCAAAATTAACGGAACATGTCAACCTTAATAGTATATTACTAAAAGCTGTTTCATAGACCATGCTGCAGATCAAGTTTCAGCTTTATTAAAGCGGACCTAGACCGGAAGTTCCAATTAACACTGTTTTTGAGTGTGTATCTGGGTCCTTACCTTGTTTAAGAAGCCCTGAAGGTTCTAAACAAACAGTTCAGCCACTGCTGAGAATGATGTGTTTTATTGTAATCTCAGGCTCAGCAAGATCTCTGAAAAAACCCAGTCCGGTTACATAAACACCGGTTCTCTAGAACAGCAGATCGTCCTGCTCCGGGCACTAGTCCGGGCACTAGTCCAGGCACATCCGGTTGCGTACATTGAACCGCAGAAGAAGAATAACGTCTGTTGTGGAGGTGTTTCACGGGTGACACCGTCTTCTGACTCTGGGTCTGACTCCAGGTCAAAGTCATAAAAGGGACTGCGGCTGGGAGTCGTGAAGAAGCTATTTTTAAACATTGTTCAAACAATGTTTTGATAATCAATCACAAGACTCTGCCTTCTGCGTGAGAGAGTTGAGTCTCAAATCTCGCAACTCGGAGGTTTTTGACCATAAAAACAAGTTAATGTATGTAAGTAGACCTCCATAACTAACATATCTGTGCAACAGGACCACTCTATGTGAGCTTTAAAAAAAAAAAAAAAAAAGGATAAAAGTAATAATAATAAATAATTATAATACTAATAATAATGATAATAATAATAATAACATAACTGTAATGGCACCTAAACTCAAACTTGTGTTTTAACAAAGGCAGCGGCATCCTTCGGTGATGTAGATTCCATTGTGACATCCCCTCTGGTGATCCGGAGACGCACCGGGTGTAGCAGCCCGTATATTATGTCTGGAATGTCTCTGAGCTGACGTTGGATTTCATTGAAACTGCACAGGCTTTGGCTGTGCGTGCAGTGAGATCCGGGAAAATTGAGATAGTTGAATCCTTCACCTTGATCTGCCGCTGGGTTCTCGCATGTTGTAGGATGTCGGAGCAGTCTGCATAATAGTGTAAACGTGCTGTTATGGGACGAGGGCGTAGGGATCGATGTGCCCGTTCCTCCACTAAATCTTTGCCCAAGCCGAAAGCATCCTTCAGCAGGATGGCAACTGTGGTCGCGTCAACCGCGTCAACCGCGCCATGCTCCTCGGGTAGACCTATTATCCTGATGTTGTTACGCCGAGATCTCGCCTCCAGATCTTCACATCTGCTGTCGAGTGTAACAAGTTGTGCAGAAAGTTTGTCCACTTTACTTTGATGTGAGACCACATCATCAGTGCATGTCGACAGCGAGCCCTCCATGTCAGTCACAGTTACCTTTAGCACATCCACCTCCGATCGTATAGCCGACATGTTAGCATTTAGCTCCATTTTCCCACTCTGTAGCTCGGACTTTATCTGAGTGAAGTTATTTGTCATTGCCGTCTCTAATTCTGTCTTAAAAATGCCTCCCACCTCATCTTGAAGAGCAGCGAGGAGTTCAGCCTTAAAGTCCGGAGAGGTCAAGCTCCAGACGGCGGCCATTTTCTCTGGAGTGGGGGGCTTAGTAGGCGCACTCTCTGGCCGGGTGGCCTCACTACTCTCCGGGGACGCTGCAGCCTGGGGGGTAGGCCTCACTTGCGCCGCCGCCGAGTTGTTCGTGTTTTTCTGATTTGGAGGCATAACGGCGTGTAACACAGTCACAACGAGCTTGTGGAGTCAAAGTGTAGAAATAGTAGCATTTTTCAATGTCAGCTAGAGTTTTCCTTCTCCATTTTATCTCAATACAGTGTCAACTGATTTCTGACTGTGACCTTTATCCACATTCTTCCTGGGTCATCCTGTAACGATTAATAGTCATGTTTACATACTTCTTTTTGAATACACTCTGTGTTGCTGATTTTCTGATCTCCTCATCTAAGTTATTCCACTGTTTGACACCCGTGACCGACATGGTAAAGGATTTTAATGCAGTTCGTATTTTTTTCTGCCCTATCTGGCCCCATCTTGGCAAATCTGAAGCTCATCATTGTGAGCCACATTATGTCTCTGCATGTTAAATTTTCTATAAAAATACCACAAACAGGCAGAACATCATCATTAAATAATTTACAACATAAAATATTTAATCATATCACACACGTAAATAAATGAAATCAGGATATACTCTGTTTCAGTCTTTATTTCCTACATTATTACATGGATCATAATATTGCTCCAATCTTGTCATATGTTTGTTGTATGTATCTGCGAAAGGTTGTGAAAACTCTTAATCCTTGGTCAGTTTCAGGAGCTGCCACTGTTCCAATAGTGAACAGGGTGAAACGCTCCACCGTCAAAGACTGAACAGATCCGCATTGCCTGCATTGGCACTATGGAAATTCAGGTTTCAGCAGGTCAGAGAGAACACAAAGGTAATCGTGAGAGAACACAAAAATAAAGTACAACAGGACCACATCATTCATGCATGTTTACACGTGGTAACATCCTAGATGTAGGACTTTGGGAACCACTTCAACACAAGATAAGAGCGAACATGAAAGGAGAAGCAGGAACAAAGGGAGGGAAATGTATAAGTGGGAAAATGCATTCAATAAGTAGTAGGCTGGGGAAAATAGGCTGATGCTAAGATGGGTAGGTAAAACACAATTAGAGACGGGCTGACAGAGGGACACGGGAGACAGAGAAGTAAACAGATAGGAAATGGTGTGGAGCTCGTCACAGTGTGCTGACAGGGAGCTGAAAGAGTGCGTAAGCCAGATATTGTGAGCGACAGAGGTAGGGGAGATGGAGCGATGTAATAAGTAAAAGGGATACAAGACGGCAAGTGACGTGGGGTGGAAATTGGCTTTGGGGTGGTGTGGTATGTGCAAGCCCCCTTCCCCGGGGAGAGAAGATGAGCTTTTATACTGGAGTCCAACAGCATTAGGCGGTGTGTCCATCAGCAGATGCCATGGAGCAACAATAAACAACACCTCGCAGGAAGCATCTGCTCTAATCATATCCCTCTTCAGTGTGACAGTGACAGACAGCGACAGATACTGTCACACATCCACAAGATATTCTGCATTATTCAATCGTTTTCAACATCTACGAAATAAAAAAATGTCACACTATGAGTTGGTTTGGACATTATGGCTTTTAAAATATTTGCAGGATTTATATCCCAATATATTAGGATATATCTTTCACATAAAGCATATTTAATTTAAGAGTGTGTGTGTATCATTTGTTATCTGATAAGATAACAAATGATACACATTCTGCATCAAATATTGGCCATAGAAAAAAATCATAATGGTGTACCTTTTAAATACTGTAAAAGAACATAAGCACTAAAGTAATATGCACTACAAATAAACCAACTTCTGTATTTGCTGTAAACGATCTGTATTAATTTAACAGTTGTTACCTTTAATGTTTTTGTTTAATAAATGATACATGTATAAGAAACAGTGAAACTACCTGTAACACAAATAATACGCCTTAATAAGAAAAGTCTAGCAGTTAACAGTGACTATGCATAATTTTATTAAAAAGATACAAAACTGAAAAATGTTCTATCATTGGAGGTTTTAAATAAAATCCAAAGACAACCTAATTTATGGTGCATCTATTGCTCTGTGTGTGTTCACAGAAGTGATACAATTTTTTTTCTTTCAACAAACTGTGAACCGTCCATTACAGTCACTCGCTCTCGTGCACTGGAGTTCAGAATATTTTCACATTCAATGACTAATCCCTAATTTGGATAACTTTATAATTTCATATTGATAATTTAATAACATAAATGTCATAAATGCCTCAATAGCAGTACTGCATCAGCTGGAAACCATGAAAAGAGAATAATAATAATAAGAGATTCAATTAGACTAATCTCTGCGTTCTACTGAGATTAGGTTGATCAACACGGAGGAGGACAAATGAGGAAAGCATCAGAAATAACTCCGTTAGGAAGAAAGCGAAGAGACGTCATGGTCAAATTTCAATTATGATGAGGACCATGTGGAGCCAAAGTCAAAGGAAAAAACACATCGAACCTGAAGTAACATGTGGAGGCAAGTCATCTAGAAATCCATGCAAAGGTTTAGTAAAAAATAAAACACTATTTTATCAGCTGTTGTTGTCCATCCATCCATCCATCAATCTTCTTCCGCTTATCCGGAGCCGGGACGCGAGGGCAGCAGTCTGAGAAGGGATGCCCAGACCTCCCTCTTGCAGGACACTTCCTCCAGCTCTTCCGGGGGACCCAAAGGCGTTCCCAGGCCAGCCAAGTGACATAGTCACTCCAGCGTGTCCTGGGTCTTACTCTGGGTCTCCTCCCGGTGGGACATGCCCGGAACGCCTCGCGAGGGAGGCGTCCAGGGGGCATCCGATACAGATGCCCAAGCCACCTCAGCTGGCTCCTCGCGATGTGGAGGAGCAGCGGCTCTACTCCGAGCTCCTCCTGGGTGACAGAGCTCCTCACCCTATCTCTAAGGGAGCGCTCTGCCACCCTGCGGAGAAAACTCATTTCAGCCGTTTGTATCCGGGATCTCGTTCTTTCGGTCATAACCCAAAGTTCATGACCATAGGTGAAGATAGGAACGTAGACTGACCGGTAAATCGAGAGCTTTGCCTTTCGGCTCAGCTCCTTCTTCACCACAAAAGATGGTGAAGAAGGAGCTGCCCCGATCTGCCTGTCAATCTCACGCTCCATCCTTCCCCCACTCGTGAACAAGACCCCGAGATGCTTAAACTCCTCCACCTGAGGCAGGATCTCTCCACTGACCCGGAGGTGACAAGCCACCTTTATCCGGTCGAGAACCATGGCCACGGACTTAGAGGTGCTGATTCTCATCCCAGCTGCTTCGCACTTGGCTGCAAACTGCCCCAGCGCATCCTGGAGTTCCCTGTTCGAAGGAGTAATCAAGACCACATCATCTGCAAAGAGCAGAGATGAAATCCAGTTGCTCCTGAACCGGATCCCCTCCAGCCCCTGGCTGCGCCTAGAAATTCTATCCATAAAAATAAAGAACAGAACCGGTGACAAAGGGCAGCCCTGCCAGAGTCCAACATGCACTGGGAACAAGTCTGACTTACTGCCGGCAATACGAACCAACTATCGGCTATCGGCCGAACTCTCCTCTCCAGTATCCTGGAATAGTCTTTACCCGGGAGGCTGAGGAGTGTGATTCCCCGATAGTTGGAACACACCCTCGGGTGCCTCTTTTCAAAAAGGGGGACTTGCAGCTAAACCTAATTCTAATCCTAAAACCAGGGCCCAACCCCAAAATGCACTTTAAACCCTTGAGGACCAGATAAAATGTCCCTTTGTTTTTTAAGGTTTTTTTTGGTCCTCACAAAGATATGAGAAGAGACATACAAGAACACACACACATTTATTTTTGGTCTTCAGTTTGCACACTCAGGATTTCAGCATGAAGATAAACAAACAAACACACCACAGCTACCACAAGTCGCTTGCCTTTTTCCCAGGGTCTCATCCCATGTTTTCATTCCACTCCAACAGGGATTGCTGTATCCACCTGAAACTTAATATGTGAGACTAGAGACCCGTCCTGAACATGTCTATATAATAATAATCTTTATTATGGACTCGAAAAAGTGGTCCACTCTCATACACATACACACTTAACATACAAGACAAAACCAAGTAGAGCCAAGTAGAGTAGAACAGCCAACCAAAATACAGTAATTTGTCACTGTTAGTTTAAAAGAAACTATTGTGCCAGTGCTTACGAAGCCTGGATGTGAGCGATATCCTATCATGGGGCAGGTTAAGGCCTTGATAATACTGTTATCAGATACAGTTAGGCCCATAAATATTTGGACATCGACACAGTTCTCTTTATTTTGGCTTTATACACCACTACAATGGATTTGAAATTAAACTAACAAGATGTGCTCTAACGGTACACTTTCAGCTTTAATTTGAGGGTATTTACATCCAAATCAAGTGAACGGTGTAGGAATTACAACACTTTCTACATGTGCCTCCCACTTTTTAGGGGACCAAAAGTAATTGGACAAGCAAAACAATCATAAATCAAACTTTCATTGTTTAATACGTGGTTGGAAATCCTTTGCAGACAATTCCAGCCTGAAGTCTGGAAGGCATAGACATCACCAGACACTGGGTTTCATCCCTGGTGATGCTTTGTCAGGCCTCTACTGACACGGTCTTCAGTTCCTGCTTGTTCTTGGGGCATTTTCCCTTCAGTTTGGTCTTCAACAAGTGAAATGCATGCTCAATCAGATTCAGGTCAGGTGATTGACTGATAACATTCCATATTTGCCTAAAAAACTCTTTGGTTGCTTTTGCAGTTTGCTTTGGGTCATTGTCCATCTGCACTGTGAAGCGTGGTCCAATGAGTTCTGAAGCATTTGGCTGAATATGAGCAGATAATATTGCTGGAAACACTTCAGAATTCATCCTGCTGCTTTTGTCAGCAGTTACATCATCAATAAACACAAGGGAACCAGTTCCATTGGCAGCCATACATGTCCACACCATGACACTACCACCACCATGCTTCACTGATGAGGTGGTATGTTGTGGATCATGAGCAGTTCCTTTCCTTCTCCACACTCTTCTCTTCCCATCACTGTGGTACAAGTTGATCTTGGTCTCATCTGTCCAGAGGATGTTCTTCCAGAATTGTAACAGCTTTTTTAGGTGTTGTTTGGCAAATTCCAATCTTGTCTTCCTGTTTTTGAGGCTCACCAATGGTTTCCATCTTGTGGTGAACCCTCTGTATTCACTCTGGTGAAGTCTTCTTTTGATTGTTGACTTTGAAATACACACACCTACCTCCTGGAGAGTGTTTTTGATCTGGCCAACTGTTGTGAAGAGGTTTTTATTCACCAGGGAAATAATTATTCTGTCGTCCACCACAGTGGTTTTCTGTGGTCTTCCAGGTCTTTTGGTGTTGCTGAGCTCACCGGTGCATTCTTTCTTTTTAAGAATGTTCCAAACAGTTGATTTGGCCACACCTAATATTTTTGCTATTTCTCTGATGGGTTTGTTTTGATTTTTCAGCCTAATGATGGCTTGCTTCACTGACAGTGACAGCTCCTTGGATCTCATATAGAAAGTTCAGCATCAGATTCAAAATGCAAATGTCACTCCTGGAATCAACTCCAGAATTTTGACCTGTGTCATTGAAGATGAAATAATGAGGGAATAGCCCACAACTGTCCATGAAATAGCTTTTCAGTCAATTGTCCAATTACTTTTGGTCCCCTAAAAAGTGGGAGGCACATATAGAAAGTGTTGTAATTCCTACACCGTTCACTTGATTTGGATGTAAATACCCTCAAATTAAAGCTGAAAGTGTACCGTTAGAGCACATCTTGTTAGTTTCATTTCAAATCCATTGTAGTGGTGTATAGAGCCAAAATAAAGAGAACTGTGTCGATGTCCAAATATTTATGGGCGTAACTAAGTCCAAACGACACATGAAATTGAACATCAGAGGCCCGTTCCACAAAAGTAGGATAAGGGATTAAGCCGGGCTATGTTGCTTATCCTGGCTTAATTTATCCGTGATCCAGTTCCTCAAAAGCAGGATAGGGGAAAGCAGGATATGTTATGACATAAGTTACCATGGAGATTTATCCTGAGGCCTTAGCCTGGTCTGGAGCAGGCTAAGTTCCAGGATTTATTAAATCTCATCCCTCATCACAGCAGCAGTCACCACAAATGGAAACTAGTAGTTATTCCACTGTCCACTACACTATGTTTTCACATTCAACTATACCCATGGTCATTATCTAAACATTTGTAATCATTGATTACAATAATTCAAAAATAATTATTAATAATTTTATATTTATACACACGATAGGAATTTAAAAACACATCAAAGGGTAACACGATGCTGCTTTATTGAATAAGGATAAATCAAAGCAAGCAAATCAGCTCCTTTCAAAACTGAACTCTGTCTCTGCAAAGACATAAAGCACCAATTCAAAGCATATTATAGAACATAAGAATATTATAGAACATAAGAATATTATAGAACATAAGAATGAATGCACATTAAAAGGTCTGTATATAATACACACACGCACACCACACACACACACACTCGCATACGCACGCGCGCTCACACGCTACACAAGCTCGCTCGCACGCACACACGCACGCTCGCACACAGACACACATGCTCGCTCGCACACACGCACGCCGCACACAGACAGACGCTCGCATAAACACGCGCTCACACGCACAAAGTGTATTTTACAATCTAAAGGAAGTGACATTTACACATTTTCACTCACAATTTCAACTCATTATCAAAGTACAACTATGTTATCGGAGATGTTAAATAACTTTTTGGATCGTAAATGTGACGGTTTCGGCAGAGGAATTGACGTGTATTTCCGCACTTCTTACGCATTGAGGCGATCGCTTTTTCTCGTTGGTTTATTATCGGTTTCATTTCTTTTTGATTTGGTCTTTCACATCCTCCATGAGGATTTCAGCCTCTGAGGACGAAAAGAACGCCGCAGTTGTCATGGTGAATCTGAGAATCTGTGATCGACAGCGAGGTCTATTTGAGGAAGCTGTGTACACGCACTGATCCAGGATAAGTTTCACCTGGCTTGATGAATCCGTGTCCGATCATCCTGGCCCGGTCTTTGTGGAACCAACTGAGCCTGGACACGCTTGTTTTGGATTCGTTGAACCAGGCTCAATCATTCATCCTGGATATCTAAATCCTACTTTTGTGGAACGGGCCTCAGCTTACGCAACAATGCCAGACAAGTTGGTATATTAGACAATACAAATAACTGGCTGGCACTGTGCCACCTTGGAGCACGTAGCAACAACCTCATGGCGTCATTATAAGCCACCTTTAGCCTCTGCATACTTTTCACTCTGTAGGAAGACCACAGATGAGTTGTGTATATGGGGGTAACATAGGCCCTGAACAGAGCACATTTGACATCAACAGAACACATAGAAAGTTTTCTTAGCAGCATATTGGCCTGTGCATACATTTTACAGCACTGACGACAGATGTCACTGTCATCTCTGAGATCATCAGAAAAGACATGGCCAAGATATTTTAGTTCCTTTGTCATTTCTAAGGATCCATCAGAGAGATAAAAAGTAGGAAAGGACGATTTCCTGTCCTCCCTAGATCTCACTACCATGGCCTTACTTTTTTTAGCTTTATAGTTAATGTCAAATTCTCTGCCATACTGTGTACATATTCTTAACATTTGTTGTAATCCTGCAGTGTATGGACAGAGTACAACAAGGTCATCAGCATACATGAGATGGTTGATAACTTGGTTTCCCACAATACAACCTGTTTTACATTCATTCAATTGTTTTGACAAATCATCAATATAGACATTAAAAAGAAAAGGAGATAAAATGCCTCCTTGCCGGACCCCATTACTCACATGAAAAGGAGCAGAGACAGCATCATCCCATTTGACCTGAAATGTTTGCTGAGCATACCAGTATATGAGGACTCTAACAATATATTTGGGAACATTTCTCTCAAGCAATTTAACAAATAATTTGGCATGATTGATCCTATCAAATGCCTTAGAGGCGTCAATAAAACAAAGAAATACAGAGGAGTTTTGACTTTGGTACTTAGCAACTATCTCTTTCAATGCGATTTCTCTTGAACCCAAATTGATTGTCAGTAGTTAATACATACTTTTCTATCCTATTTAAAATGATCCTTTCCAGCACCTTAGACAGTATACTGGCAAGGGCAATAGACCTGTTATTGTCCATGCTGTTTAGCCTTCCAGCCTTCTCCTTAAGAACAGGGACCAGTAAGACAGACAGGATGGAATCAGGGACCCACCCAATTCCATGCACCAGGAGGCCAGTGAAGCACAGGGCTAACAATGGGGAGAGCCTGTAGCTGGCCTACTTGAGATGTTCTGCAGCAATACCATCTGTACCACATGCTTTGTTGTTGTCAAGCAACCTAATAACATCTGATACCTCACCAGGTCTTACTGTGACATGAGAGTCCAAATCCACAATATTAACAGCAGCCACGTTACTCTTAACACAGTTAAAGAGCTTGGAATAATGCTTGTGCCATAACTTTGCAATGTTATCTGAGCCACAGACACCTTCAATGTCATATGGTGAAGAAGTTTTATGATTATTCATCACTTTAATTGCATTCCAAAAGTCTACATGGTTATTATTTTGTAGCTTCCTGGCAAGCAAGTCAGCTCTGATAGTGTTCTCATTAGTCTTAATATGACAGAGAGCATATTTATATCTAGCATTAGTTTGTTTCTTATACTCAAACACATCACCCTGTCTGGGCCTTCCTGCATTAGACCAGAGTTTAAAGGCTTCCCTTGCTGCGGCATGATGTTCAGCCACATACTCGTTCCACCCAGGTTTGATGTTGAACACCTTCTTATGCCCACAGAGAGACCCAGCAGATGCATGTAGAGCCTTGATGATGTTATCATATAAGTCACAAAGGTCAACAGCATGTTGTGGATCAGTGCAGTTCATATTAAGACAAGTTATAGCATCTCTCAGCAAAACAACGTGATTTAATAAGCTATCCGTTAAGTCAGTATAACTATCAATGTTTTTCTTAGACAACTTAGCCCAATTTAATTTCTCAGAGAGTAAAACTATTATTAGGTAAAAAATACTTTGCTAGACAAAACCAGATTATTATCATTACAAAAATGTACCAGATGTTTTGTAAAATCCCCATTTACATAAACACAAGTTGAGTCATGGTCCTCAAAGGAATGAATAAAGGCTAGTCTGTTCAAAAATTAATCCTCATTGTCATAGGATTCATAAGGGGTATATATACTTAAGATACAAATTTTCTTACCATTAAAATGTATGTCTATCCCTATAGCCCTGTCAACATTTAGTCTTATCACTTTCACCATAGGATCATATTTGCAATTCCAGAGAATGGCTACTCCACCAGATATTCTACCTTTAATTAATTTTGTACTGAGGTCAGTAGTAGATTCTCCTGCACCATGAAAATCTTTGTGTATTGTATTTAGCTTATCTAAATCCTGTTTGGCAAGCCACGTCTCTTGGAGACACATAATATCACACTCATTCAACAAGGTATCAACAACATAGCGTCTAGATATATCTGTGGCAGTATGTCCCACACGTAACCCACGTGTATTGTATGATACAACCCGCATTATGTTCTCCAATCGGGATATGGTTTGTGCGCAGCAGCCACATAATCAGTCGCTCGTTGGCTGGCAAGCAGCTGACTGGGGCTCCCTATCACACACCACAGGCTGTATTGCAGGTAACTGGGGGCATGGTTTACCTTCCAGTCCAGCAGTTCCAAAACCAGGACTCACGGCACGGCTCAAAATAACATCTAACAAAAGAGCCTGCCGGCCACAGGTGCGGATCATACATCTCTGCTACATTGTTACATTCAGCAGTGACACAGAAAGAGCTGAATCTACTTACAGATGTTTCAATCTTACGACAGATCACCTCCCATCTCAGTTTGTCTTTCAAATAGATAGTGTCGACATCCAAGTTAAGATCAAACTTTTGAGGCAAAGACACATCGTTTTTATGTTACTGGCCGTGCCCGTTCCAATGATTCCCGTCTTCTTTCTCTCTGATTTCGCTGGCGATTTACCCCGATGAAGTCTGTGCTGTCACAATCCACACTCTCACTCATTCCTTTAAGTTTCTGTTGTTTCCCTGCTACTCCGTGTCTTTGCTCTCTCTCTGCAGGAGGCGTGGTTGACCCACTTCCCAGGGGACGCTGGTGATCACTGCACCTGCGCGATTCCACCCAGCTGCTCCTGATCACCAATCAGGAGTGCTCTTTTTTTTTTTTTTTTTTTATTATTTTACATAATTATGAACAGAACAGACACGAAAAAAAACAAAAACAACAACAAAAAAAAAAGAATAGAGCAGGCAGGTAGATAGGCAGTTCAATAAATAACATATATTTGGACGTGAGGAGCGATTCATTATTAAGGCAAAGTGTATGGCCTTAATGTAAAACATCAAAACAAAACAATTGAGAGTATCTCTACATGGTTTAGCTGTTCTCTCTAGACATATATTTACCAAAACTGTCCCACTGTTCATTTATCATATCATTTTCACTGTTTAATCTCCCCAACATTTTTTCACATGCAGCAATTTCGATCATCTGAGTTCTCCACATATTCAGTGTGGGAGCTTGAGGTTCCTTCCAACACCGCAAAATTGTCCGTGCACAAGTCATTAGGCCAGTTTTTAAAATTCCAAAAAGATCTTCGAACATTCCCATCATGCATGTACAAATGTACCACTTTTTTCCCCACACTTCCAGCATAGATCATTGTTAACAAACCCATTCTATTTAGTCTCGATGGGGTAAAATAATATCTGTGAATTATTTTATACTGAATAAATTTGCCTCTTGCTTCTCTTACATATTTTTCAGTGTTGGAAAGAATCCCCTCCCATGTTTCTTCATCCAAAGTACAAGACAAATCCTTCTCCCATATGTGCTTGAGATTACTACAGCCATTACTGCCTGTCCAAGGACACATATCATACCATTTTGATGCTTTATGATGCATTTTAGGTAACTGTACATAACATTCAACTGGACCCTTTCCCTGACCAGTGGGAACAACCTCCTTAATACAGTGTCTGATTTGTAAATATTTCCAAAAGTGGCCTCCGCCCTCTAAAGGAAATGTTTCCTTAAATCTGGTATATGAAACAAAATTACCATTTTCAAATAAATCATCTATAATTCTAATACCTTTTCTTAACCACTGAGCCCAGTAAACAGTCTGTCTATCTATCCTTATTTTTGGATTATACCATATGGGTGCATATCTTTGAGTATACTGACAAATTTTACATCTCTTATGCACCTCTTTCCATTCAATTTTCGAATGTTCTAGAATGGGGTTGATCATTTTGTTCTTCTCATGTTTGACTACTTGTGCAAGTACCTCAATGGGTTTAAAGGGGGAAGTGAGCTCCCGCTCAATCAGGACCCAGTCCAGACCAGCATCAATTTCATTTCGTGTTTTGCAAGCTTGGACATCTCAAAGGCCACACTATAATATTCTATATTCGGTAATGACAGACCCCCTCTCTTCTTAGATTCACATAATTTATCTATACGAATTCGAGGTTTTTTCCCATCCCAAAGAAATAGTTTTATCATTTTGTCATATCTCATTAATTGTTGTTTTGGAATGCATGTGGGTATCATCCCAGTTAGGTAATTTATTTGTGGTGCTACAACCATTTTTATTGTATTTCTTTACCCCATAAAGTCATACGTAGTTTACTCCAGTTGTCCAAATTAACTTGAATTTTATCCAATAGTTTTTCCATGTTAGTTGTCATAATTTCCCGTATGTCTTGATCTAAATCTATACCCAAATATTTCATCCCTTTTGGTAACCAATTGAAATTAAAGGTAGATAGCTGACTGCATGAGCATGTTTGAGATACTGGCATAGCTTCTGATTTGTGCCAATTGATACAATAACCAGAGACTTTAGAATATGTTTCGATAATTTCTAGTAAGACTGACACAGAACTGGTCAGATCTCAACTCAATACCAGAATTTCATCAGCATAAAGAAATAATTTGTGTTCCCTGCCTCCTCCAATTACTCCCTTAATTCTTGACTCTGCTCTAATCAATGCAGCTAATGGTTCTAAGAAAATTGTGAACAATAATGGGCTCAAGCTGCACCCCTGTCTCGTTGACCTGGTAATACTGAAAAACTGAGATATTATTCCGTTGGTAAAGACAGCAGCTTTAGGGTTTGAGTATAAGACTCTTATCCATCTGCAAAAACTATCCCCAAACCCAAATTTTGAGAGAGTAATAAATAAAAAAGACCATTCCACCCTATCAAAAGCTTTCTGCGCATCCAGTGATATGGCTGAAACAGGCTGGGGGTTTGTTCTATTCATCCAAATTAAGTGTAATAATCTCCTCATATTATCAGCTGATGATCTATATTTTATAAAACCCACTTGATCTTTGTGAATAATCTTAGGTAAGACCTGACCTAATCGTAATTCTAGTGTCTTGGATAATATTTTGCTGTCAACATTTATTAGGCTTATGGGTCTATAGTTAGCTGGGTCTGTTGAATCCTTATCTTTTTTTGGTATTAATGATAATGATGATATAATGGCCTCATTCTGGGAGTGAACCATATGGAAAGGCCTCTTGAAAAACCTCTGTAAGAAATGGACAAAGAATATCAACATATTTCTTATAGTACTCCACCGGGAAGCCATCCACACCAGGTGATTTCCTGGTTTTCATACCCTTAATTGCAGTTCTAACTTCAGCTTCTGTTATGGGAGTATCCAAACTATCCTTTTCCCCTAAGGAAAGCTGTGGTAACTCCACCTTTTGGAAGAAGGAGTTCAGGTCTTCGTCATTAGCCGAACATGTGGACGTGTACAAATCTTCATAAAAATGTTTGAAAACTTCATTAATTTTGTCAGCTGATGTAAATAGCTTATCATCTTTTCTAATTGCTGTAATGGTATTATTTGAATCCAAACGTTTTAGTTGTCTTGCCAATAATCGTCCAGTCTTTTCACCATTTTCATAAAAATGTGTTTTGAGCCTAAATAGTGAATACTCCGCTTTTTTATAATATATTTCATGTAGCTCAAATTTTAGTCGACAGATTTTCCTGAAACCTTCTTCATCATATTGTTCAGCTAGCCGCTTATCTAATTGACCTATTTCCTCTTCTAATTGTTGTACTTTTTTCTTATTGTCCCTTTTCTTCCATGAGCTATAAGCTATACATTTCCCTCTAATAAATGCCTTAAGTGCATCCCAAACAGGGGCTAATCTTTCAGTTGTTCCCTTGTTAATTTCTAAAAATACCTTAATATCCCCACCAAGTTTTGCCGCAAATTGTTCATCTTGTAGTAGACATGTATTTAATCTCCATCTTCCAACTTTACCTTTATCAGAACGCAAATCTATATGTAATTCAACAGGTGCATGGTCTGTTATTGCTATAACTCCTATATTGCAGTCTATCACCAAATCAACAAGTGAGCTATTTATCAAAAAAAATCTATTTGTGAGTAAGATCTGTGAGAATGAGAATAAAATGTGTATTCCCGTTCTTTCTGATTCACAAGTCTCCAGATATCTATCAAGCCCAGTTCTTCCCGTAGAGTATCCAGCGCTGCTCTGTCTCTGGGGGATGTACCTACTCTGAATTTTCTGCGATCTATTGTTTGATTAAAATCTCCCCCCAAGATAATCTGGCCATCTACATTTCCTAATATTTTATTGACCTCTTTAAAAAAAGATGTGTTTTCTTTGTTTGGAGCATATACATTGCAAAGTACCACTTTAACTCCATTAATAAGTGCTTCCACAACTAAAATTCGTCCATGAGAGTCTTTAAATTGATTCGACACAACAAAATTCAACTTTTTGTTGACAAGGATAACAACCCCACAGCTCTTGCTTGATACTGAATTATGAAAAACTTGGCCAACCCAGTCCCGTTTCATTTTTATAGCTTCATCTTGGTCTCTAAAGTGTATCTCCTGAATATATGCAATATCTGTGCCTTTAGATTTAAGATAGGTGAGTATTCTTTTACGTTTAATTGGTGAACCGCAGCCGTTAATATTCCATGTTACTATGTTGATATGTCCACTACCCATTGCCCCCAAAGAGTATATACACCTGCCTTCTTTTGCCCTCATCCACAAATCTACCCCTCACTTCTTCAATACACATTAATGCCTTTCTCCTGCCATCATGAAAATAATAACAAAAACACCTCCAATACAAAATACAAAATAACAATAACTCAAAAAACACTGTCTTTAAAGAGAACATGACAGTATACTAAGCCTTAGGCCTGATGTGATTCCGGTCTGTGTAGGTCCTGTAGACGGTTCCTCCTCCTTCTTACGTCAACCGTCTGGTTGCAGCAGCGCCCTGAGAATCCGTGTCCCCGCCATATCTTCAAAATAAAGTTCCACTCTCCCATATGTTCATATCACACAGTCATTCGTTCTCCGCGTTTTGAATATTTTCCCGAACAAAGGTCTCAGTCTTCTTCGGGTCGGTCAAACTCAGTCTCTCCCCCTTCCATGTAAACCTCAGGATTGCCGGGTGTGCCAGAGTGTGTTTCACCTGCTGATCCCACAGAGCCTTCATTATTGGGGAGAACTGTCATATTTTCTTTGGTCATATCCTCGTAGATGGAGAGTGTGCAGTCCTCCCATCGTATTCCTCTCTCTTTTTTCGCAGCCTTTCTGGCGGGCCGTGTAATGTAGAAATTTCACCAGTATCACCCGTGGTGGATTATTATTACCTGGCCGTGGCCCCCCACTTCTGTGGCTCCTCTCGATCTCATACTCATCCCCCTGTAGTCCCAATCCTTCATTCAGTATCTTCTTTACGTATTCATTCATTGTATTCCCTGTTTCTTTTCCTTCTTTCAGTCCAATCAGCCTAATGTTTTTGCGTCTCCCTCGATTTTCCTGATCATCGACACAACTCCATAGTTGTTCCACTTTCTGACTTAGCACTTTGTTATCATTAGCCATGCTGGCTGTGCTATCTTCCATGTCACCGATGCGATTTTCCGCCTCTTCGAGACGAGTTTGCAAAGCACTTACATTATTTTTGAGCTCTGTTGTGTCTGACTTGATTGTCAATACATCGCTCGCCACTTTATTCAGAGTTGCGTTCACCTTTGCAATTTCCGCGAGGATATCCCCTGTGCCGTTTCTCTGGTTAGCTTCTCCACTGGAGGGGCTAGCAGGGTTAGCTTCCATGGTAGCTGAGGTCTTCAAACGTGTTTGTACACTTCGTTTCCCCTGACTCATTGTGCCGCAGACCTTATAACTCAGTGTAACTTTGGGTTGTGCGGGAGAACCGACTGTTTACGATATTAACTATACTTTCACGTAGAGTTTACATAGTTTAATTGTTATTAATTGTTGGCGAAGGACGGGAGGATATCTACGGCGCTGCCATTCCCTAGGTCTTCCTCACGTGACTCAATCAGGAGTGCTCTTAAGCCAGGCTCTGCCGTGACACCAGCGTCAGAGTGTAGTTTCGCTACCGCCGGTAACTACTGTGTTTACTAGCTCTAAGAAACGTTGACTCTAGCCGACACTTACCTTCGTGTCCTCTCAGGTCTCCCCGTCTCCTGCCGGCTGCCATTGACACGGAGTTCCCACGTCTACTCACCTGGTACTCCTTCGTCTTCCGCCTGCTTCCTCCTCGTCGCCTCCTCGTTCCACAGCAGCCGCTGTTTGCCCACGGACCTTCCCGTCCTCCGTGTGCTCCCGCCGCCGTCGTCATCGTCTCGGCTGAGACGTTTTCTCCTTGCCGCTTCCCTCCGTGGAAGCACCATTCTCCGCTTCCTGTCTTCGTCTCCAGACTACAGACTGATATCAGAGTGAGTCCGTTCCATTGGAACGATACCACGAACTTTGATACCTGCCACGAAGGAACGGCTGTTCCTCCGACTTCCATCTGCAGACTGACTCACATACACATACATACTCACCGTATCTCCAGTTGTGATCTTCTTACCTTTTTATAATAAAACCCGTAAAACTCTCTTTGTGTCCTGTCTGCATACGAGTCCTTAGCTTAAGTACAGTTTCTCCTTCAATAGAAGAGAAACATAACATGTGCTGCACCGCAGGGTTTCCCGGTGCTGGCTTAACACGACCCGCTTTCTTCACTACCGTGGTCCAGGCAGGAGATTGTGTTTGCCCTGATGACCGGGCCGCCACAGTTGGAGTCAAAGATGTGGTCTCCTGCTGGACAGTTTGTGTTAGGGCTTTGGTCACCGTCTCCCTCTGGACAGTTGCGTCTGAAATCCGTTCGGCAGCCACGGGTTCCGTCGCTGGGGGGAGCGGCTGCTCCACAGCGGTCAATCGCCCATCAATGGTCGCCGTCACCTCCCGCAAACTTTCACAAACATTTGACTGGATTTCCAGGGTTCTCTTCATGCAACAGATCTCTTCGTTTAATTGTTCCATTCTGCCAAGCAGTGTTGAAACATCTATATGGTTGAATGAGACGGGTGGCAAATCGTCCAGAAAGTGTGACACAAATCTCGGGACATCCTCCCCACACTCATTCAGCACTCTCATGTATAGCTTAACATTATTACTGTCTTTCTGTTGGCCTTTGTAGGTGATACAACGCTGAGTCGTGTTAGGGCAGACCTCAAACAGAGCCTTCTTAGCGGCCTCAATCCGTTCTGAAGTGAAGCTACTTGTCACCAGCAGAACAATCTCGTCGTGGCTTAAAGTTCTCATTTTAACCACAAGAAAGTTCAATATTTCGGCTTCCACAATTATTTTACTGGCACTAGTTTTGTAAATCTCCGGTTTTAATCGAGAAAACGCTGAAGCAGCAGCACGCTGTGATTGTCCGTCCGCCACATCCGCCATCTTTCTTTCTTGTAAATGAGTAAGTCATTTATATAAAAATATTGTATTTCGAAAACAGAGCCCCCTGGTAACAGCAGACAGAATTCCATTTTACAGTTTTTCATGCTGCTCTAACAGGGATTGCTGTATCCACCTGAAACGTAATATGTGAGACTGGAGACCCTTCCTGAACATGTCTGTAAAAGATGACCTCCGTACAGGAAGTTGAACGCCCGAAACAGGAAGTAAAGTCCAACATTGTCCGATCTGCACGAAAATTGACATGTGCGACAAGTGAACTTCCCTGCTATTAACTAATAATTAACAAATTAATAATCCAAACGAAAGGACGGAGCAGCGTGAAAGGAGCGCCGTAAGTATCGGTATCGAATCTGTATCGCCAATACTGACTGGTATTGAATTGGTATCGGATCACTACCAAAATGTGTGTGTATACAGCAGCAATGCAGGGGTGGCCAGGGGGTGGGCGGAGACAAGAAGCATTTATCACTTATCTACTTTGAGCAGTAGATTTCACCTCTGAAACCCCAACCTGCTTACAATCTTGCTTTACTAGCACAATGTTGCCGTTGCCTCCATCCGTCTTGACCTAAAACACCACTGCATTGAGAAACACAGAGACTCATGTGGAGCTGCACAACTCAATTAGAATTGTGTTTGATAATGGTTTGAGTGTTTATATTTAAATGTTATACACCTTAGTATCTACCGACATCTTTTCTGTCTTGGCCGCAAAATCTTAAAAAACATTAAAATGGAAGAAAGAGGCGGTGTGGTCAGAGAGGTCAGTGCTTACCCCACACTTGCTGAGAGCAATGTACCACCACCGCTCCCTCACCGAGCGGAAACTACGACCTCCCACGCAGCTCAGCACCTCCTCGCTCCCATCTCCTTCCACCTGAGAGAGACGGAGACAGGTGGAGACAGAAGTATGTTATATAAACATGTTTTACCTCAGAGATGCACCAGTGCATCAGTGATATATCTAGTGCATCAGTGATATATCAGGATACAAACATATATCAAACCCACATATAGCCCGAAATTTTCAGACAGGAATAATGTGATAAACAAACATGTCACATTGCTTACTGAAAATAATATTTTTCTAAAAAGAAAAAAAGATATGACAGGAGAGACAGATCTTGACTGGGCTGCATCATTAACAGTGGTGAATGTGCATTAGCACAATGTTATGAAAACACATTACAGACCATTAGCTCTCACTCGCTGCTTTTTCCTCTTTACATGTGTCTCCTAAAAAAAGAATATTTAGAGGGAAATAAATAATGGGGTTGGGCGGTAAAGTGATAACATGATATGGTGTGGTACCTAAAAATAGCCACAATGTCACTTTCATTACAGTCATACAATCCAAAAAACAAACAAATCTGCTGCGCATCATGCATAAATTTGGGGCCTTGTTTAGTATTACATTTACTTTTAATTTACTTTACTTTTAATTTAATACCTGAATAAAGATTGTGTCCAACCTATTTGTTTGTGTGGCTGAGTTTTCAGTTTAACATTGTGTTTTTCCTGCTTGTTGATGTGGGAGATATTACATTTATTAGGAAGTAATATATGATTAAATTGAGAAGAAGGCACTGGTATGAGATTTGAATGACAACTACAAATAAGGTTATGGATGTGACGTCATCATGTGACAAAAAAGATGACAAGCCACAATCAACATCCAGTTAACAAAGTCCATTAAAAGATATTCAAGTCAAGTCAAGTTTATTTATAAAGCACATTTAAAAACAACCTCAGTTGAACCAAAGTGCTGCACAGTTATTTGAATACAATATAATCACACACAATATAATAATAAATAAAAACAATAAAGGAATAGTGAGAGCTCAGTTTAAAACAAAAACTAAAATTAGAATTAAAAACAAATAAAAGTACAAATAAAATAAATAAAGTAGGAAACCCAAGGATTCTCGCCTAGCTGGGACTGAACGCCAGGGAAAAGTGATATGTTTTTAGTAGTGTTTTAAAGTGCTCAACAGACTGTGCAGCTCTAACCTGGAAAGGTAGGCTGTTCCACAGCTTGGGGGCCGCCACTGAGAAGGCTCTGTCCCCACGAGTAGAGAGTCTGGACCGAGGTACTGCCAGAAGCAGCTGGTTTGTTGACCTAAGTGCTCTGGAGGTACTGTGAGGCTGTACGAGCTCTGATAAGTAAGATGGTACCAGACCATTTAAACACTTAAAAATAATTAATAAAACCTTGAACTGGATCCTAAAATTGACAGGCAGCCAGTGCAAAGATGCAAGGACAGGACTGATATGATCACGCCGTTTCTTTCCAGTCAACAGGCGGTGGCTGCGTTTTGAACCACCTGTAAACAGCGCAGTGCTGACTGGTCGAGACCAACAAACAAAGAATTGCAGTGAATGACTTTCTCGAGATCATTCCTGGGGAGATAAGCCTTTACTTTTTCTAATAATCTTAGCTGGAAGAAGCTTGTTTTCACAATGGAGCTTATCTGCTTCCTGAACCTAAAGTCATTGTCCAAAATAACACAAAGGTTCTTTGCAGATGGGTGACAGTAATGGCGCTTTTCCACCGGCCCAACTCTCAACGGCACTGCGCTACACGACACGGTTTAGCGAGTGTTTCCACTAGCGTAGAATGTGGAACCAGGTACTATTTTTAGTACCTGCCCTGCCGAGGTTCAACTTCAAGTCAGTGGCACAGGTACTATGCGCTGATTAGTCAAAACTGCCGGCCACTGATTGGCCAGAAGTGTTGTCACTGGGTGCGTCATGAGCGCGACACAGGATGCAGGAATCAAATCCACAATTATTAAAAGAAATAGTAGCGCGCAAATACTTCGACATAGCGACTCTGCATAAGAACATTCCATGGTCCAACGACGAGGTCCAGACTGTTCTGTGTTTAGTCAGAGACGACAACATACAGAGCGAGCTGGACGGAGCCACCCGTAACGAGCAGGTCTTACCAGAACTCCGCACACGCCAACGGTAAGTGTTTTTTTTCAGCCTCAGAGCAACGTTTAACTACTGCTGAGAATAAACTCACTTAAACAAGACATTATAAAAGTAACATCATGTGTGTCGGTAATCTCTGTGAACGTAGTTGGCTAGCTAGTTAGCAATGTCGCTATTAGGTGCTCAACCTACAACAAAACATTACGTAAACCTGTAAAAGAAACCAGATTTGTACAAGTCATGAATTAGACTTACTACCGTGTAAAGTTATGTTTTTACGTGTTAAAACAGACTAGACCAGAATATACAGTATGGGTTCGATATTTACATTATAGACAGAGAATGAGCATCGGATATTATATGTCTATATTGCACTTTTGTAAAAAGACAGTATATTGCACATGGGATGAGGAGCGTGGTTATATGTTGTTATATGTTATTCCTCCCTGCAGCTAAAGGATAATAATAAGGATAAAGCTCCTTCTTTTAGGGTGTTTCAGTCTGTGGCTGAATGTATATATTGTCATGCGTGTAATTACAGCGTATGTGTACACTTCTTTTGTTCAAGAATCCCATTCCATATGTGAGGAGTGTTCATGCACCCCAGCAGAGCCATCAGATGCTTCGTCGTCGGGGGCACCAACTTCGCCACAGACCACAGCTCTGTGCAACTGGTAAGAAATAATAAACATGATTTACAGCATTTGTGTATTTCCTTAATGGTTTGATTAATAACCCCTTTCTTCTTCTCTATAGTGTTATGTAGGGAAGAGAAAAAGAAGCACACAGCTGTCCTAGCAGAGCTTCAGGTGGAAGATGTTCAGTAGCAGGAGTGGAACCGGACACAACGTGACCGCCACACCACGAGAGTGCTGAGTTCAACCACGCATTCCTTTGAGTGATTGGGCAGCTTGTCCAGGCAATAGATGGCAGGAGCATGTGACCTATTTCCTCCCTCCTGTCCTAGGACTCCACCACCTATGTACAGTTTATTTGTGACCCGCCACGGACCAAGCGGGAACAAGTCGGCCGATCGCAAAACGAGAAAAACAGGAAAACGTTTTGGTTTTTTTTCAAAATTAGGGATTTCCGTTTTTTTCAAAATTACACAAGTTGAAGTTTTGAAGAAGCCACTACCTGCTTCAAATCACAGTATTGTGGGTCTTAAAACCATAAACTTTGTGTTTGAATTAAGGTTGTTTTATCGCTGTGAATCAGCTGACGATCATACACATGGCTAATTAATATGCAGCTCTCACTCAGAGAGAGCGAGGGGAGGGGAGAGATAGGCCTGGAACTTTCCAGCTATGTGTGCAGTGTGTGTGTGTGTGTGTGCGAAATTAAAGCGTGATTATCATCAAAGCAGACATCATCAAAGCTTTGTTTGACAAAGGAAGACAAAGAGAACAGGACAATGAGTCAGCTGTGGCTGAGCAGCTTCTTCACGGACAGGGACAGAGAAAGCACAGAGACGGTGGACTGTTAGCATTTTAAGCTAGCGATCTTTATGCTAACGTGTTAGCAGACTTTATCGTCACAAAAACAACAAACAGATGGATTATTCCGCGGCTGAAAGAGAGCAGGACACACACGGTAGTTGTCTGAGATGATGACGTGACACCAGCACCGCGCTATCTCCTATCTAATTGGACTTTTGGAGGCGAACAGACGTAAAACTGAGACGAAAAGGAAGCACGCCCGGACCTCTTATCTGATTGGAGGCACTGAAGTCTGCCGGAATACCTTTCAGTTTCTTATGGGGTGAGTTTTCATTAACGTTGTTTATCTATGTTATGTTAGTGTTCATTCAAAGTCACATACAGACGCACATAGGGACGCTGTCTTTTAATAATCCACTGTGCGTTTCATAACGCCGTTTGGCTACATTGTTATTAGCTATGCTTGCTTAGCTCGCTAGCTCGGTACTGTATTATTACAATGAGAATGATGCGCACATCGAAACTTTTGTTCGGTCAGATGAGCGTATTATAAGCCGTAAGGGGAGCATGTCACGGCCCTCTTTGAGATTTTGTACACCCGCAGGTTCAGTTTGATAATTCAAATGCTTTGAGACGAAACTCCCGTGTTCGAAACATAACATTGCATTGAATGATGTGTGAATGCCACACCTTTGCATGCATGAATCACACATGTGATTAACACAATGTGTGATGAACGTGCTAATTACACGTGCAATTCATGCACATAAAGGTGTGGCATTAACACATCATTCAAGCAGTACTACTGATCAATCTATACTGATTCAGTGATAAAGTGCCTGTTAACAGGAACCATGATCTGAAACAA
This sequence comes from Microchirus variegatus, assembly GCF_963457635.1. Lineage (NCBI taxonomy): Eukaryota > Metazoa > Chordata > Actinopteri > Pleuronectiformes > Soleidae > Microchirus > Microchirus variegatus. The sequence goes on along the minus strand of NC_139802.1, from coordinate 24,993,189 downwards.
GTATTTTTTTTTTTTTTTCAGAATCCTGGGCATAAGGATTGGCATGTTAAGTTGCTGCCAACCCATGTGTCCAAGGCCTCAGTGTGGCGTCAATACATGAGGTCGGCTAAGGCTCTTGGTATGTGTATAAATTTATTTTTATACAATAGCCAAATGCATATACAGACTGCAATATGTAATGTGTAAAATGTGATTTTTTGGGGGGGAAAGTAAAATAATTATTTTCATTGTGGTTCTTGCTGTCAACAGGTAGTGGAACACAGCTCTCCTGAAAGTCGCCTCAATATTCCGCAGCTTGTTGGAACGGCAGATGGCAGAGTGATAGTAAAGACCATCGACTGGCAGACACATCTGAGTCCCTACTTTCTAAAGCTCCCACAGATCAAGAGTTATCAGCACTTTAGGTATTTATATTCAAAATTCTGCATTTTATGAATAAAAAAATCACAAATGGACATGATGGTGTTCCATGTGAACAGTGAGCCATGTTTTAAATATCCTGTTGTGTGCTTCTATTCTGTCACAGCTTTGATGCCAACAGACCAGGTGTGGTGCTTGCTCAAACTCACAGTGATGCAGAGCCTATCGAGTTTCAGCTACTGCGCAACCCAGGAGTTCTGCCCCCTGTTGACAGTATCTTTCCTGTCCTGGCCCCACCTAGGGCCAGGACAGGAAAGATACGTCTGCCTGTCCATGGTCAGTCTAGGTGGACTGACCATGGACAGGCAGACGTATCTTTTTGAAAAAATCAGGCCTTTCTGTTCTGATGAGGCAATAATACTTCACATGCCCAGCACCAAAGGTTACAGCACAGAAGAGTAAGCAGAAGAGGGTGCGTTTGTGATGTCACCATTTAGCCGCATATCAACTGTGATGGACAGAGTGGATACAGCCACATTGTGGGGGAGGAACTGGTATTGAAGATAATAATATAGTCCATGATCTGGAAAATATTGAACTCTCCTTCACACACTTAGATATATTTTATTTGATATTTGAAGTATGTATCTATCTTTCACCTTTCTTGTTTCTCATTTTTATTCAAGTGCTTTTTGTAATAGAAGAATTTCCCTCTGGGGATCAATAAAGTAAATTCTGATTCTTATCAGTCCACTGAAGTACTTACAGCAAATACTACATTGACATGAACTACATTCTTTCCTTTGTTTTCAAACTGCTACACTGTTTCTGTCCTGTGATTTGCTGTGTTGCACTTTAACTTTGGTTTGCTGTGTTTTTTTGTTTGAATAACAATGTGACTTATGTGATTACATCATGCGTATTTCTTTTATTTTTCTTTTAATTGTGGCAGCCTTTACAAACAAAACGTATACAGACAAAAGGAGACATCTCTGCAGAAAGTACAAACTTTTATTCATAATTCAGTGAAAAACAGTACAATAATAAAGCATTTTTCAAATTCATAACAAGTGACACATCAGGCCCTCACATACATCTCTGCCCTCCTCTACACCCTGTGCCACTGCCACCACAGGTTCAACCACTGTAGCTGCTGTGTGTGCATCTCATTCAGTGTCATAAGGCTCACCATGATTTTCACACAGGTTATGCAGAGCACAGCAGGTCACCACCATGGATTTCACCAGCTGGACATCACAGTCATTCCTTTTCAGGAGTGACAGAACCATCTGAAACACACAGGCAGCATGCTTACGTTAATACCAGAATACCAAAAATAGAGGTTGCTTTCAGTCATTACTACGCTGTACACTTGTACAGTACTATGTAGAAGTCTTAGGCCACCATTAGATTTGTTGCTTGAACAATGCTATAATGACAATAGAGGATCATTATTTCTATTTCACTTTACTGGAACACATTCAGAATATGTGTATGCAGTTTTTTGTTGTTTAAAAAAAACATCCTCTACAGGTGTCAAGTATTTAGTGTGATCTACCCTTACACTTGAACAATAACACAGCTCTGTTAATACTGGAGTGGAAGCTTAATTAATGTTACTGGTAAATCGCCAGGTTTATTCAAGACATGCTTGAGTATTACATACTCAAAAAAACAACAGAGTTTCTGCACAGTACTGTATATGAGCTAGTTAGCGATAGCAACTATATTTAGCTTACCCTCACTCGTCATCTCGTAACATCTCCTCTTCAGTTTCATGTTGTATGACTTCCCAAACTTTTCTGGACTCCTCCACAGTATTTCTTCTTGCCGCCTGTAGCTTTTTCTGGCGATATTCTGTTCTGCGTGTGAACAAATGCCACAGACCGAGCAACAGAACGACGTCCTCCATTGTTTATGTGAGTGTGTGTCTCGCGTATAAGACGTCACAGCAGTTTCGCGCAGCCGCGTTGTAGCCGTGTTGCGATAACCACGCCCACGTTGAGAAGGTACGTTCTCTGTAGTGGGAACACGACTAAACCGTGCCGTTTCGTGCCGTGTCGCTCAGTGCCATGTAGCGTAGAGCTAGTGGAAAAGCGCCATAAGGCTTCAGGGTGCCTATGGTACTGTCATAGCCATCTAAGAGATTTTGTTGCCCGAATAAAATCATGTCAGTTTTATTTTTGTTCATGGAGAGAAAGTTCACCTCCATCCAAGATTTAATGTCATTGAGGCAGTCTAATAAGATCTGGACAGAGGCTTGGTCATTTGTTTTTAAAGGCATATAGATTTGTACGTCATCTGCAAAGCAATGGAATGAGACATTGTACTTTCTAAATATGGATCCCAATGGCAACATATATCGAAAAGAGGAGGGGGCCCAAAATAGAGCCCTGCGTCACCCCACAGCTCAGGGGGGAAGTTACCAAAGTATACTGGCCCAGCTGGACAGAGAAGCTTCTATCAGAGAGATATGATTGAAACCACTTAAGAACAGTACCCTTAATGCCCACAGGAGGGTGAGACAACACCATTGTGGTCACATGGGTTTAAAAGAGTATTTAAAGTATTGAACAGGAACTGAGGTTTATGACTATTAACTGACACAAGATTGGAGAAAAACTGACTCTTAGCAGCTTTAACAGCTTTCTGATACTGCAATAGACTGTTATTTAAAATTTCCAAAGAAACATGTAGATGATCTTTCTTCCACTTCTTCTCAGCGCCATGGCTCATTAAGCCATGGCTCTGTTACTGGCTTAGGATGTTTACACCTAAAAGGAGCCACCAAATCTAATATGTCATCGCAAGTACGATTAAAATTACTCATCAGGAGTAAGAATACCATAATGATCCTGAGTATGTAGGACGGAGTGATAAAATGCAGGGTTGAAGGGTTAATTGTGCGCACACGGCGGTTTGTGGCGCACCGTTTCACATAGGAGAGAGGCAGTGTAATATTAAATAAAACAGCGATGTGTTCGGATATACGTTTGTCACAAATCTCACTGACATTTAATTGCAGACCAAAGGATGATATAAGGTCCAGTGTGTGTCCCTTCTCATGTGTTGGGTCAGACACGGACTGAGTAAGATTAAACGAACCAATTTGATTCAGAAAGTCTTTCACAATCCACATTGAAAACTGGATTTAAATACGGAAGCCACCTGGCCAATGGTTCGGGGGGAGTTAAAAAAGAGACAGTTAAGGGGTAGCAACTCGGAGAACTGGATAAACTCACCGACTTGAATCCATGTCTCTGTCAGAAACATAAAATCCAATTCACATGACGTGAAGAAGTTATTCAAGATAAAAGTCTTGTTTGCTAGCAATCTAGCATTCAAGAGAGCCAGGCTGAGCGTGATCTCCTTGCGGGCCTGGGTGGAGACGCGGCACAGAGGCCGAAGATTCCTGAGATCCACGCTGCCGTTGCGGACCCGACATCTGGGAGGGGGACCTCCACCGGCAGGTGAAGGCTTCCAGTGGCTGAGCAGAAAGGGACAACAGGCTGGATCCAACGAAGACACAGCGGCCGCACCTGAGATCTTCTGACAGGAAGGCGAGGATCGGTCCAACAGGTGGATCGTCTGAGGATCTCGAGTTTCACCAAGACACCTGCCCTCTTTCCGCGTCTTCTGGATCGCTTCCTCCAAGGGATGACAGCCGGTGAGTGCAGCAGATAAGCTGGCACAGACGCCAGTGGAGGAGGAAGACCCGAGGCTTGATCACCCACATCAAAGTTTGGCAATGTTTTTTGAGATGCTCTAATGTCAAGAAGTCTCTTGACACTGTGAGAGACGATGGATCCCAGGTTCGGCTTGTCTACTGTGCTGCATGGGTATGAAAGATGAGTGATAGGATATGCACTGCACATAGACGGTGTATGAGTGTGAGTGAATGGCAAAAGTGTAGTGTAAAGCAGCTTTGAGTGGTCATCAAGACTAGAAAATCACTATATAAGTACAAACCAAACCATTTACCATAAAAGCTGAGTGAGCAATTTAGAGGACACTTGTTCACAGTGCGGATTTTACACACAGCTGCAACTTGGTGTCAACTAGACCATGCCCCATACACTGATCCCCACTCTCTCTCAGCTTTCAGCACACTTCTTATTACGTTTTCAAAATCAAGCATTGGGTACAGTAAGCCTCAGAATAGGGAGTTTAGTTACCCTTTAATCTGATTTATTTTGACATTCTCTCATTAGTAAAAATTATTTCACGGTACCAAACCAACCAACCCTGTGATGGAATTCTCTGTAAGACACATAACAGTATATCACAATGCAAAGAAGTCACAGGTCATCTTTGTTCCTCAGTTCAGATTGATATGTTCAGGTGTTTCGTGTGTTCTTACCACACAGCCAGACCAGGTGTAGCGTGTGGTGAGGTTGATGACCTGGTTGTTCTCAGGCCTCAGCACTGCCTCCTTCTGGTAGCAGTTCTGTCAGAGGTGGAAAAAAGAGAGCACTCATAAGAACATGGATGAGAAGAAGTTGGAAAGGTGTGCAATCAAAAAGTGATAATTTGCAGGCTCTAGCAGGCACATTGCCGTCATATGTGACCCGCCCAATGTCTGCTGAGATAGGCACAGCACCCCCCGTGACCCTCTGGTGGAGGATAAAGCGGTAGATAATGGATGGATGGATGGATGATCGCTGTGAATCATTCCTAGTTTGGGTGTGGCGATCTCACATTCCAGAGCTTTTGTTGTTGTTTCGGCCAATCAGCTAACAGTCATGGAGAATACACATGGCTACTTAAAGGGCCCATATTGTGCAAAATCAACTTTTTAATCATTTTAGTACTGATATTTGGGACTCAAGGGGCCATACCAGTCCCCAAAATGTGAAAAAACAAGACTCAGTCATGTTTTAGTGGTTGCACTTAGTGTAAGTATAGGCGATAAAATACGCGATTTTTCCGAGTATGTTCTTCCAGCCTCAGAGGAGAGAGGACTTGTGTGTCCAGTGGATATATTTTATTTATGAAAAAAATGTTCACAAGCTTCTCAAGCCCTTTGTTGTTGATCGTGTATGTAAATTCCTATGCTAGAAAACCACCTTGAACGCACCAGTTACGTGCCTGCAGTTAGCGAGTGACGTGTGGATCAATAATATGAAGAGCATGCGTTTGAAAGCACTGCAGAAAGATGTAGATGTTGTCCTACATTTCTTCTCAACCAAAGGCTGCCTTTCTGTCATGTTTCCACGTTCTCTCCTCATTATTGATCCACACACGTCACTTGCAGCTGCCGTAACACTGGTGCATTCAAGGTGTTTTTCTAGCATAGGAAGTTACATACACGCCCCGCTGCGCATTAATCGTTTTTCTTCGATTCTAATGTTTTTATGATCGCGAGAAGCCAAAATCGTGGTCACTCTATGCATTACGGTGAAACGCAGGAACAACGGGTAAACGGACATTACTATGGGGTATACAGAGCGGGGGTTGGGACGACGGTGCATGACAATAGGTGATAAGTGGCGACAGCATGGCTGTGGATAGTAAGTTAGATCGACACTCAACAGTTATTGAGCGTTTGTAGTGCGAAATCAAAGCGTGATTGTCATCAAAGCAGTCGTCATCAAAGCTTTGTTGACCAAAGGAAGGCAAGTAGAACCGGACAATAACTAAACTGTGGCTGAACTTCTTAACAAAGACAGACACAGATCTCACTTCTGCCCGGTGAGTGGACTCATTAGCATTTTAAGCTAGCGATCTTTATGCTAACGTGTTAGCAGACTTCATCTTCACAAAAACAACAAACGGATGGATTATTCGGTGGCAGAAAGAGAGCAGGACAGACACAGTAGTTGTCTGAGATGCTGACGTGACGCCAGCACCACTATATTCTTATGGGTGAGTTTTCATTAACGTCGTTAATCTATGTAACGTTGGTGTTCAGTCACATACAGGGACGTTTTTTCTTGTTATTGCTATTCACGAGCTCCAGCACAAACATGTGCTGATGTGCTTGAATCATGTGTAAATGACACAACTTTGTGTATGAAGTATTGACTGTGATGCTCATGATTTAGCAACGAGCTAAGAGTTATTAGCACATCATCAGCTCATTCAGTAACAGACTGATCCATCCACACTACACCACAGAGCGACTTCAATGTATTTCATTAGTGTCTGCAGTTTGATTTGATATTAGAAATGCGTGTCCCTTTGATTTGAAATACAGTGCTATGCAAAAGTTTGGGCACCCCTGTAAATTTTCATGATTTTCCTTAAATCATTAGTTTTTGGATGAGAAATTTCAGTTAAATATATCATATAGGAGACAAACGCAGTGATATTTGAGAAGTGAAATAAAGTTTGTAAGATTTACAGAGCCCACGGTTGGTGTAGTGGTTGTGCTAACAACCACTACACCATAAGAGTGCTTCTGGCCTTTGCAGCAAGAAGACCCGGGTTCCTGGGTTCGAAGCCCGTTTGGGACAACTTCGGAACAAGGGCCTTCTGCAAGGAGTTTGCATGTTCTCCCGGTGTGTGCATGGGTTTTCTCCGGGTTCTCCGGCTTTCTCCCACAGTCCAAAAACATGCGATATGGGGATTAGGTGAATTGGTCACTCTAAATTGACCGTAGGTGTGAGAGTGTGAGTGAATGGTTGTTTGTCTCTATATGTAGCCCTGCGATGGACTGGCGAACTGTGCAGGGTGTACTCCGCCTATCGCCCAATGTCAGCTGAGATAGGCCCCCCGCGACCCTCTGGTGGAGGATAAAGCGGTAGATAATGGATGGATGGATGGATGATTTACAGAAAGTCTGCAATATCAGCAGATTCTGGAGAACAATGTCCAGGAATCAGTGACAAAGTTGAAGTTGTGCCAGGGCAAACCATCAAACCTGACTGAACTGATGTTTTGCAAAGAAGAATAGTACTTCCGCCAGAATTCAGACTCTATTTGGAAGGTATTGGAAGTGTTTAGATGCTATTATTTCTGCAAAAGGAGGATGCACAAATGTTTTCTTTTGTGGTGCATAAACTTATGCAAATGCATAATTTTGTTTAAATAATTCTTGCAGACTTTCTGTAAATCATATTAACTTTATTTCATCTCTCAATTATCACTGTGTTTGTCTCCTATATGATCTATTAAACTGAAATCTCTTTTTCAAAGAACCAATGATATATAAAGGAATTTTCACGAGTGTAATTTTTTTACAACATGTATTTTTTTAAGTTATTTCATTTCAAATCTTAAGAGGATATTATGTCCAGTTTTTTAATGTATTGTATATGTATTGTTTTGTGTAGCACACAACAATAGTATCTGTGCTCATACAGAGCAGGGTGTGGTTTCACTGACAGCTTAGACCAGGAGGGGGTTGTGCTATGTAAATGTGATGATTCTGCCTCTTGGCTCTTAGAAGGTGCAAATCTTTGAGGCTAAAATTCTCCCTAACGCAGTTTGAGGAGTGCCTACATTGAAATGGACATATCTTCATATTATCCGATTTGCATGTGTTGGACATTGTTGGAAAGCTTTCAGAATTTGTAAATAACTCAAAATGTCCCTCGGTTAACTTTTGACCGGTTTTGCCATGGCTGGCCACATATATAACATGTTTTCACTGGACAGATACATCTCTGAGGCTGGAAGTTTGCGTAGAACTCTGTGCTGCACTGTGTAGCCAAGAATAGAACTTTTCACAGACTTTGTGGATTTCCTGATACCGTTGCCCTTGCCAGCACCCTTGCATGTTTTACGGACAAAGCAGAGCTCCACGAGACAGCAATTCCAGGAATTTTGCACATTGTGACGTCCCAGTGAGCGTGGAAGTCAACATTGTGTGTTTTATCTCCTGTACTTAGACTGAGGAGGACCACAAAAACATGAGTGAGTGATCTTTTTCACACTTTGCCGACTGATAGGGCCTCAAGAATCCCAAATATAAGTATAATATATATTTAAATGATTAAAACGTTTATTTTGCATAATATGTGACCTTTAAACTGCCGTCTTTGCAATTTGAAATGATTAAATTTGCAAATTGCAATTTAAAAAAAAAAAGTGTGTGTGTGTGTGTGTGTGTGTGTGTGTGTGTGTGTGTGTGTGTGTGTGTGTGTGTGTGTGTGTGTGTGTGTGTGTGTGTGTGTGTGTGTGTGTGTGTGTGACTCAGCAGACTTTGTGAGCTGTCTGTGTTTGACTCATCATCCGTCCTGCTGTGGTGAGCCTGTCTCTACAGCAGCCTCAGATTTTGTCTTCCTGGTTGACACCCATCTGTTCTACAACATTTGATGTGCTGTGTATTCTGACATGCTCCTCTGCTCAGGCATGTTAATCCGAGTTACCACAGCCTTTCTGTCAGCTCCAACGAGTCAGACAATTCTCCTCTGACCTCTCTAGTCAAAGAGGAGGATTTGTCTTCACAGTTGCTGCTTGGTGGATGTTTTGCTTCATGTTCCATTTTTGGCACCTTCTGAGAAAAGTATATCTAGATTATCTTCCAAGATCAGCAGCTTCATAAATATTTAAAACCAGCCTGACTGGTGCCTATAATCTAGCTCCAGGCAAAGTGACGAAGATCACATTTGCAATAATTCCTTGCAAAAAAAGTAAGCACTTTCTTCTGTTTTTGTTATTTATGATGTTAGAAGGTGTATATTTTATATATGTAAATATATTTGTTTAAACTTTTTAAAATGTGTGGCCAGCCATGGCAAAACCGGTCACAAGTCTGCCGGGGGATATTTTGAATTATTTACAGATTCTATACAGAGAAAGTGTGATTTCTAAGCTTTCCAACAATGTCCAACAATGCACATGTAAATCGGATAATATTTGAAGAAGATATGGCCATTTCATTTCAAGCATGTTTTTGAAAAAAAAAAAATGTCATGTTTTACTCGTTTTGCACTGGGCCGACTTGCGCCCTTTTTAGCCGTGGTGGGCCACATTTTAACACTTAACATTTTAGTTTCACTTACCATATTTCAGTGACATTTATCTTTCTGCTTATAACTTTTAATTAACCTTATTTTTGTCTAATTTAATATTCTTTATGCTTTTGTCTATGTCTATGTCTTTGTCTATGTCGGGCCACACGGCATCGAATCCTTATCACACGTAGTGGTTAGCGCTCTTGCCTTTGCAGCACAAACACTCAAGTTTGAGCCCCAGTTGGAACAAGGGCCTTTCTGCATGGAGTTTGCAATTGCTTGTAATTGGAGTCATGGGGCCTTTGATGCGTCTAAATTAGAAAATAAGGCTGTATTTGTGGCGTATTAGAGTTTCAGTGTTTCTTCAGTAATTAATATCAGCTTCTTGAATGTGAATATTTTCTGGTTGTCTGCAAAGACATTTGAGAACATCTTTATTTCCTTGTATGAAAAACACTGATCAACATTTTATGACATTTTAGCAACCAATCAAGTACTCAAGTAATGGAGAAATAATTATTCCCATTAATCGATTATAATAATAGTGAGTGGCAGCTCTACTTTGCGTTGTTATTGTGTGTTACCATTATAGGTGGGCTTAAAATAAGCCCATAATGGGTTTCTGTTTTTTCTCTGATGTTCTATCTATAAATGTGCAAATAAAACAATAAAACCAACACATGATGCAAAGAGTATGTTTTCAGTATCTCACCTTTTCAGGCCTTTTGTACACAGCTGGCCACTGAGAACTGTCATCAAAGTAGAGCAGTATGTTCTGACAGCAGCGCGACTGCACCAGGCGAGGAGAGACGGAGACAGATTAGGAAATGACAAGTCTGCAGGCTAACAGTATGAAACAGGGAAACAACAAAACAGAGAATGGAGATGATAGAGATGGGGATAGGATAGGATAGGATAGGAGATGGAAAGAAAAAGAGGAGGAGGGGGCAGCAGGAAGAGTGGAGAGAAAGATTGATGCACTTGGTCAAGATGAAGGAAGAGGAACTGCTTGTTTCCACATAGATCGTATGCACGTCAGACGTCAGACAGAAATGCATTAATTTATATGGCAACTGTCTGGTACCTACATTGTAGGGTTAGGGTTGTACATACAAACCCCTGTATGTACAAAATTACCTCTACAGGAGGTTAACATAAAAACTAAAGAGCATGATTAAATATAAACTTCATTGACTGTTTTTTGCCCTTCCTGACACAACCCTCCCATTTATCCAGGCTTGGGACCGGTATATGGAGTGCACTGAATGTGGTCCCTTTGCGGCTGAGTTCACTTTAGAGTGTCCATTTAAAGCTATACTTAGCTTTCGTGCATGTCTCACAGCACTTAGTAAAAATTTGAACAGGAACACCTCAGCCTCCCTCAAAGTCCCACCCTTCACAAAGGAATGGCAGTGGCTATGCGCATGCGTGATTCATTAGCAGCCTGGAGGCAGAGTGCAGAGGTTGGCTGTCTCTACGCTGACTGTAGGCTGGGACTGCAGAGGTTACTGTGCTTTGGGAGGTGATCCTGGCAACACACGCTGCTTGTTGAGCACATTAACTGCAGAGTGATACATGCTTTCACAGCAGAGTCTCCAAACACCACAAAAAGTCAGCAGATTTAGCATCAAAGTCGCCACGTTGGCAACACTGCTCTGTCAGAGATGCGCGCGACTCGCAAGCTGTGACAGCGATTTGATTTGGTCAGAATGTTTTAATTGGTCATACTTTTATCATAATAATATGAGAATTAAATAATGATGAGTTTGAAAGCCTAGTGGGTTTATCTTGTTTTAGAGTGCCATACGCTTATTAGGAGTAATTTAAGATTACAAAAGAAAAGAGAAAAAATGCAAGAAAGGTAAGTATAGCTTTAACAATGAGCAATAGAGATTGGGTATCTTGCTCAGGGGTAACATTGACCTGGAGGGAACTCAAACTGGCAACCCTTTGGTCAAGAGCCTAGTTCTCTTTCTGTTTGGTCATGGTTCTCAAACGGTAGTATGAGCTTTCTCTGGTGATACTTGGGAGGAAAATCTGAAATATTGTTCAGTATGTGATCAGAGTATATGAAGCATATATTTTGTGAGAAAGAGGATAATGATGAGAGAGAGAAAATTATCTTACTGGGAATAAATCTGTCTCTCGAGAAAATTCTGTTGTCTGCTCGACCTATTTAACACCAGTAGACCTGAACAATGTCCTTTAATCTGCGATATTATAACAACAAGCTCATTTAATATTAAACAAAACTTAGCAGTGAAAAAAGACTAAATATTCTCCCACAGCTGCAGTTCAAACACATCAATGTCTCTGTCACCCATATGGATAAAAAATCAAATCAAATCTAAGCTGTACTCATTTTAGATAAATTTGGTATAAATGTTGTACAGTGTATGTATGTGCTTTGTGATATGTCTGCTGTGATGTAATTCATTGTGTTGCACTGTCATGTATTTTATAGTGTATTTCACATACAAAAGACCAACTAGGGATTGGAGTTGTGGATTAGCAATTGCCAGGAACTCTTCATGCTCTGTCTTCGACCTATGTTAAATTAAATAAATATAAAATTAAAAAATGTGGGCTTCATTTATGTCAGTTAGTCAAGACTGTGCAGACACTGAAATAAAAGACTAGTTTCACCTGTGTCCTGGTTCAGATATACAATATGTGTCCATGAGACATGATGGGAAACAGTCATATCAGAATCCATGCAGATTTTTTTGATGTGCTACAATTGAAATCACTACAAAATCAATACTGGAGGAGAGTGTTGTCCTCTAGAGCTAAATCTGAACCTACAAATTCACTGTGAAGGAGTTTTCCTTATGGTTAAGCTGGCTCATAAATATCTTTGACAGACTTGTGTTTCTGGCAAATAATATAAGAAATTAAGTTAACTATCACATAACCAATGTAACGTTATTACATATTAGCTCAAAGCTGTTGGAACTTCATCCTGTTGTCAGCGATTTCCCATTCAGCTAGTGTTTTATTCCATCCTACTCTAGTGAGTGTTATATGTTATGAACACTCGCTAGCACCATTGCTAAGGATGGAGTGACAATTGTTAATAAATTGGTTCAAACTTGATTTTTGTTGTGTGTCAAGTGTCAAGAAAAGAAGGAAGGATGACAGAGAAATTTTTTGTTAAGAGAAGACAGTGTGAGAAAATTCCAAAAACCTGGCAAAGTCATTGGGAATAATAAATGGATAACCAGCAAAACATACCTTTGAATATCGAAACCTGAAGTCCAAGCGTCCAAAGTCGGTGAGAAAACAGAAGCGAGTGAGAAAAACCCAGTCCTGCAAATAAAGAGGTGAGGAGGAACATTTAGGAGAAGATCCAGATAAACAGGCAGATGTATGATTTATTTTTCACCTTATTTAATATAAGATTAGTATAATATAGGAGAGTCGGAGTAAGATTATACTTTGGTCCCAATCATTATCTGAATGAAGGCCAAAAAGGTGAACTACTAATGTTTGAGAAGAGACACAACGGATGTGAACAGTGTAATAAAGGAGATAAGTGGCAAGAGCCGGGACTGAAAAAGAAAAGAAGACAAGTCATTCTATAGAAGCTAAAGATGAGGTCAACAAATACCAGTTCTTATCAGAGACAGTAAAAAAGGAGGAGGACGTGGAGAGAAGTAAGAGGGAGAGAGGTAACTCTTGAGTAAACTACCACTTATCCAGCCATAAGCTTAGCAGCATGAGACCACATAATAGTGCTGATGGTGAACTTGACATTTCATAAGTCACCGCTGCAGTATCAGCATGGTGGATGGATCACACTCTCTCTCCCTCTCTCCATACTCTCAAAAACTCTCAAAAACTACTTTGTGAAGAAAAAGTCTATTGAAACACAATTAATTGTTTTTGAAACAAAATATAAAGATTCAGCTCAAGTGGACATCAGATATATAAGTTTCAAGCTTGACACTATATTAAAATAAAGGACTGCTCAATAAAACAGGAGAGCAATAAGTATTTTAATATCTTAACAAGAAAAGGGATACAATAAATATATAAAATGTGACCTGCCAAAGACAAAGGGGGCGCAAGTCAGCCCAGTGCAAAACGATTGAAACATAAAAAAAAATGTTTTCACAGTATTGTGGGTCTTAAAACCATAAACTTTGTATTTGAATTAGGGTTGTTTAATCGCTATGAATCATTCCTAGTTGGGGTGTGGCGATCTCACATTCCAGAGCTTTTGTTGTTTTTTCAGCCAATCAGCTGATGGTCACGGAGAATACAAATGGTGACTTAATATGCACGTACAGAGAGAGAGATAGAGGGAGGGGGAGAGAGTATGTGGAACTTTCCAGCAGTTATTAAGCGTGTGCAGTGCGAAATTAAAGCGTGATTGTCATCAAAGCAGTCGTCATCAAAGCTTTGTTGACCAAAGGAAGGCAAGGAGAACCGGACAATAATTAAACTGTGGCTGAACTTCACTGAACTGAAGACAGACACAGATCTCACTTCTGCTGTGAGTGGACTCGTTAGTTTTTTAAGCTAGCGATCTTTATGCTAACATGTTAGCAGACTTCATTGTCACAAAAACAACAAACAGATGGATTATTCAGCAGCCGAAAGAGAGCAGGACAGACACAGTACTTGTCTGAGATGATGACCCCGCTCTATCTCCTTATGGTGAGTTTTCATTAACGTGGTTAATCTATGTAACGTTAGTGTTCAGTCACATACAGGGACGTTTTTTCTTGTTATTGTTATTCACTATCTCCAGCACAAACATGTGCTGATGTGCTTGAATCATGTGTTAATGACACAGCTTTGTGTTTGAAGTATTGACTGTGATGCTAATGATTTAGCAACAAGCTGAAAGTTATTAGCACATCATCAGCTCATTCAGTAACAGACTGATCCATCCATTACTGTCTGTAAAACAATGATTATAACGTTAGCGAATCGGAGTATCTGTTCTTACATGAAAATGAACTGTAAATATGCTAACGTTAGCTCAGCTGGCGTTACACTGCATAAAAAGTGGGATTTGCGGCAGTTAACGTCCCTGAGAATTGCTGTGAAACTCCCAGTCAACTGGGTGTTTCAGTCGGTTGCAGATAAACTTGCCGTAAACTTGCAGTCCAGGTGAGAAAGTCACCTTTAATGCAGTGGTTTTGGACATGACATTAACAACTAAAAACTGCTTTATAACAGCTGGTATTGGTTCAGATAGAGGGTCAAATAGTCTGTGATAGGGGCGGTAGTGCACCTAGGGGGCGGTATTGCACCTATAGATGGATGGCAGCCGCCGTAAAATAAAAAGAAGAAGTGAAGAGCATCAGCCTGAGCCTTTGGAGCTTCTGAGTTTATCGATTTAAAACATGGCTCATAATAAATCAGCAAGTGTTGCTCTGTATTAGGTTGTAATAACCAACACCAGACACTCCACATTCTTCCAGTCAATGAGGACGGAAAAGCGGAGTGGATATGTGTCCAGCCATGGCAAAACCGGTCACAAGTCTACTTAGGGACATTTGGAGTTATTTACAGATTTTGAAAGTGTGATTTCTAAGCTTTCAAACAATGTCAAACACATGTACATCTGACTGCTTTAGGGAGAATTTTAGCCTCAAAGATTTACACCTTCTGAGAGCCAAGAGACAGAATCATCACATTTACATAGCACACCCCCCTCCTGGTCTAAGCTGTCAGTGAAACCACACCCTGCTCTGTATGAGCACAGATGCTATTGTTGTGAGCTACACTGCTACACAGAACAATACATATACAATACATTAAAAAACTGGACATAATATCCTCTTAAGATTTGAAATGAAAAAACCTAAAAAAAAATATGGGGGGGGGCTTATTCTGCCATTATCATTTGTGTCATACAGTGGTATATGCAAAAGTTTGGTCACCTCTGTAAATCTTTATGATTTTCCTTTATAAATCATTGGTTCTTTGAAAAAGACATTTCAGTTAAATATATCATATAGGAGACAAACACAGTGATAATTGAGACGTGAAATAAAGTTTATATGATTTACAGAAAGTGTGCAAGAATTATTCAAACAAAATATATGATTTATAAAGGATGAACATTTACAGGAGTGCCACTACCATACCATGCATACCACTGTATTTCCATCATCTGTTTTTGTTGTTACATGAAAACAAAATATACTATATATACTTAAGAGAGAAGGATCAAAGACAGACACATATTTCTAATATCAAATCAGACACTAATGAAATACATTGAAGTGGCTCTGTGGTGTAGTGTGGATGGATCAGTCTTTTCCTGAATGAGCTGATAATGTCCTAACTCACAACTCAAATCATTAGAATCACAGTCAATACTTCACACACAAAGCTGTGTCATTCACACATGATTCAAACACTTCAGCACATGTTTGTGCTAGAGCTAGTGAAACAATAACAAGAAAAACATCCCTGTATGTGACTGAACACTAACGTTACGTATATGAAAACTCACCCATAAGGACATAGAGCGGTGCTGGCGTCACGTCATCATCTCAGACAACTACTGTGTCTGTCCTGCTCTCTTTCAGCCGCTGAATAATCCATCTGTTTTTGTGACAATGAAGTCTGCTAACACAATAAAGATCGCTAGCTTAAAATGCTAACAGTCCACACACCAGCAGTCTCTGTACTTTCTCTGTCTTTGTGAAGACGTTCAGCCACAGTTCAGATATTGTCCTGTTCTCCTTGCCTTCCTTTGTTCAACAAAGCTTTGATGACGACTGCTTTGATGACAATCACACTTTAATTTCGCACTGCACACACACACACACACACACTCACACATAACTGCTGGAACGTTCTAGACACTCTCTTCCCCCCTTGAAGTTCCTATACAACATGCAGAGACTTGTGTTTGTTCAACATCATCATCAGGTATTACCTAGGCCGGTCAAGCTGTCAAACTAGAATATTTGTGAATGCTACAAGAACAACCAATTGTCCTCACAGATGGCCTAATAATACCCTGACACAATTTGCCTGCCCATTTAAACAGCTTTCATCCCAACCAGGAATCGTGTGGTCTGTGGCAGAAAGGCCTATCATAATTTGCCACCTCACTCTCAGTGGTCTGGTTGTTGTCACCAATCAATTGTTGCAACTGATTCCGTAAGAAGCCTCCTACCACCAATATTCAATCTACCACGCATTTTCGAGTTCGCCGAGACATTACTGCTATTCCCTTCAAATATGATGGTTATGTGTTAACTGACCCCTGGACCTCTCCAACATTGGCTGGCCACTATTTATAGGCGGTGGAACAGCTGCCGCCCTGAACAAAATTAATGGACTAGTCTGGTCTGTTCTTTCATTAGCAAACCAAACTGAAATAGCGCTTACCTTGATGAATACTGAACTGGCGGCAATTAGAACAACAGTTATCCAGCACAGACTTGCTCTTGATATTATTTTAGCTGAAAAAGGGGGCATTTACATTCTCAATGTATCTTGCTGTTTTTATGTCCCTGGTGAATACGAGAACATCACCAACAATATCAAACACATGCAAGATGCCATTCAACCCCCACCAGTAGCAGATGACTCATGCTTCTCTTGGCTAAAGTCTTGAGGCCAAGGATGGTCATCATGGTTTTTAACAATGATAATCCCAGTCATAGTTATTTTCTTTTTGCTCAGCACCCTGATTCCACGTGTGTTTAAATGCCTATCTAATGTACTCACCAAAAGAATTGTCCAATCCTCTACATATGTTCATACAAACGTTAACAATGACAGTCAAAATCCGGCCTCATTCCACGTTCCTGATTTCCATCATTACCCCGTTCTTCAACCAAAGTCCCGTGGTTTAATGTGTTGTTACCGTAACGAGCTAATCTGAGCTGAAGGAGCTAGCGGAGAAGCGCACACCGCTCGCCATCCGCTCAAAACGGAATGGTTACTCTTACTTACGCATGCCGACTACTCTTTGGCCCGCTCGCGCAGCGTGTCTGTTGTTTTGTTTCCGGTCTATCTAGATCCAGTGGGGTTTTGTAGTTGTTCTTACTAGTTGCTTCAACAGCATGTGGAAAAAAGTTTGCTTGGCCAAAAAGAGCGTTAATCGCGCGATAAAAAAAATTGACACCGTTAAAATAGGTTAGTGTGAACACGTTTAACTGACAGCACTAGTAAATAATGTTAATTTTGATTTTGTTTTGATTTCGTTTTGCTCAGGATCACTCCTGTGAAGATTTACCTTTTCCTTGCAAAGAAAATAAAACCTTGTCGGCCGGCAGAAGTTCTCTATTTCATTCTTCACCAGCAGCAGAGAAATTTCCACAATACACTACAGTTTGCTATTCACACCCATTCACTCACACATTCATACAGTGCATTTGGGGGCTTTCAATCAGCCAGGCTGTCAGGTGATGACAGCATGACGTCAATAACAGGACAAACTAATACAACGAGACATAACTACCTGTATATGTAGTTTATTTAAGTTTAAACATATTTCACAACATATAAGTAAATGAACTAATGACCAAGACCACAGATCTTTCTCGCTCACTCTCTCTCTCTCTCGCCCGCCCCTCGCGCTCTCTGCGCACACTGGATGAACAAGAAACAAATGCTGAGTGCTGATCAAACGTTTTGTGCAAGTGATTTAAGGTCCTGACTCTTGTCCCAAATATGACAGGCTTCATTCAGTGATTGAAACAAATATATAAACATTAATGAAACGTTTATACGCAGAGCGGGCTCACCGGCAAAGCACACAGCCGCAGCGCGGCTTCGGTGAGTTCTTCTGTGTCAGCATGTTCTACTTGTATTTCGATTTCGGAACTTTCCATGTATATCCTATCCATCTTCACGTAGCACCAGAGTGCTTTAAACCTCAAACCTCGCAGTCTCGCCATGCGTGTTTAGATGCGCAACCAGCGTAGCCGTTGAGCGAAAACAGAATCACATATAGGCTACTATAGTAACTTTACAGCAGCTGAGACACTGTGATACAGATCTGCGTGTGTGTGTGTAACTGCTGTTTTGAATCAGCAGCTGCTACAGTCTGCAGCTTTATTTCTCTCCCTCTTGCGCTGTTCTTCCTCATCCTCACTGCAGGCCGCATTTAAATTAAACTTTGATATCAAGTGGGGGGCCACAAAATATCGTCCTGCGTGTCTGAGACTACTGCTCTAATGCAGTTGTTCAAAGTCACACACGTAGTGATACTGCAGAGCAACAAAGACACCAGGGCTGAAGTGTAATTGCTCTCAACAGCATAGGCTGCATCATCAATCAATCAAGTGTGTGTGTGTGTGTGTGTGTGTGTGTGTGTGTGTGTGTGTGTGTGTGTGTGTGTGTGTGTGTGTGTGTGTGTGTGTGTGTGTGTGTGTGTGTGTGCAGAAAAAAACCCAAGTGAATACCAACAGTGGATTAGGTGTCTACCTGTGTGTGTTTGTGTGTGTGTGTTCACTTTCACATTTATCAAGTGCTATGCTTATCCAGTATATGGTCAATTTAGCATCACAGTTTCTCTTTTCTTTTCTTGCTTGATTTGTCTCTCTCGCTCTCCCTCCGTCAAAGCTTCCGTCCTTTCTTCTCCGACACATTCCTTCTTTTTTTCCTCTCTCTCTCTCTCCCAAATCACTATTTGCTTGCTAAGCCTCATTTAATTCAACAATTAATTACCAATCAGCTAGTCAAGTCACCACTGGACTGCCAGGCTTCTCAATGATTCATTAGTCAGGGTTTCACAATGCTGCGGCGCATAAACACACTCACACACCAGCAAGCTCACACACAAGGTATGTCTCATTCAGGAAGGGTGGATTCGACGACCGGATGTCGTCAAATTGCGTCACAGCGCTGCGCCATAGGCTGTCCCGAATGAACCGGTCCACCTCGACTGCTCCGATATGCGGCCGACGTTAGCTTGTTTTGGAAGGATAGGTCTGGGTATCCTTCGCAGCCGACCATATCCCACAATTCTTTACACGCAGCAAAACTTTCCAATCCAACATGGCGGACGTGTTGCGGCTGGGAGGAGCGAGTTCATTTTCATACGTAAGTATTACAAAACAATGAAACAAAACAAATTAAACGTTTCTTCTGTTTTAAAAGTCGTACCGCTTTTTTTGTAATTAATAAGCACAAGTCACATGACTGACCACAGCATTTGCTGTTCGCTGTGTGCTGCCTGCTGTCTGTAAGCACCGTGAAACAGTAGTTTCAATCACGGTGTAACTTTCAAACTTTTGTTTTAATTTAAACTTTAATTAACATATTTGTGGTGGGTTTATATAATACTTATTTCACCACGTACACTGATTGTAGTTGGTGGCATGAAAGAAACATACTTTAATAATTTTATTTTCTAATAAAATAATGCTCGCTGTATTCTCCTCAGAGATGAGCTCACCTCTTCACTCTGGCAAAGACATAAATATTGCTTTTGTCATTCCTAAAAGATAAGCGTAATGTTATTATGCCTATAATGATAATTTTAAATGTGAAGGGGGCAGCAACATGTCATTTAAACACCCGTGCTAAAACCACATCTTCGCTTGTTGTCTTGTCTCTGAATAGTACTATTTTGCAAAGAATGGACCTGCAAGAAAATGTAACTCCCTTGCAGGCCAAAAAAAAAAATTAAAAAGACAACTTCAAAAAGAAATATTAAGTGGACTTCCGGTATGGCGTAGGAGCGAACGGCAGCAAAAAACGGCGGCTCCCAGACAGCCTTATTTCCCCCAAAAAAACACTGGATAATCACGCAGAAAATATATTAATGTAGCATGACAGGGGGAAAGAAAAGACACACCAGACAGAATTCACAACGAAACCCAGGAAAAGACGATAACACGCCGACGGAAAGTGAGGATACAGCTAACGTTAGCATACTAGCTGAACAAGAAGCTATGGAGGCTATTCAAACAAAGATCATTGCCGAGATACAGGCGGTTCTTGTGGACGTGAAAAAAGACCTGAACGAGGCAATTGGGACACTCAAGAGCGAGCTGGTGGACTTCCGAGGAGAAATGTGTACGAAGCTAAACGGCATTTCATCTGAGTTAAAAGAAATAACGGATAGAGTTGAGGCGACGGAGCAGAGAGTGGCCGACGTGGAGGAAAGTCACACCGAGCAAGCAGAGATGCTAACTTATACACTTGAGCTACAAAAGTCCATTCAAGCCCAGTTAACGGACCTGGAGGCGCGTTCCCGGAGGAACAACATCCGTATCTACGGTATTGCAGAGGGGGCCGAGGGGGACAACATGAAAACTTTTCTGGAGCAATTTTTCAAACGTGAACTGTCTCTCACCGAGACCCCCCTCGGTATTCAGCGCTGCCACCGATCACTGGGACCCAGACCGCCGCAAGATGAAAACCCCAGGTCCGTGCTTGTTTATTTCCTGGAGTATACAACCGAAGAGCAGGTGCTCCGCTCCGCTTGGAGAAAGAAGGAGATTCACTACAACGGAAAACAAGTGTTTTTTGAGCAGGACTACCCCACAGAAGTACACGTGAAAAGAAAGGCATACACCTTTATCAGAAAAGCTCTCAAGGAAAAAGGCGTTCGTTTCCAGATGCTTTACCCAGCAAAATTCAGAGTGTTTTTTGACACGGGGCCAGTTATCTATAACGACGTGGAGGAGACGACCGATGACCTGAGGAAGAGGGGACTCATACCGGACGGACACGGAGCAGATCCCCCCGCGCAGAATGCACCCCCGAGATCAAAACAAACCCCGTGGGAAACAGCTGGCCCAAAATCACGTCGGCAGCATGAGTTCCGCCTCAAGCATATTCAGCACAAACTGAAGGGGTTTCGTCGCAATGAGGAGGCTTCATGAGAGGTTTTGGTTATTGTGAATAACTGATTTATCTACTGAGACTGGTAAGAGTACTACAGGCAATACCACAACAGACTGTATAGCATGATCAGGTTTATTTTTCTATTATAATCCTCCTCCAGGTAAACTGACTATGTCTGGGAGCCAATGTTTATTTTTCTACGTGCACTACTTTCATGTTATCCTGTCAGAGAGAAAGGGTGACACGGGGAGGGGCACCTTCTAGGTTAAGGGATTCCCCTCCCAAATTAGAAGTTGAAACTACACTTCTAGGATGGAAGTTACAAATGTTCATTATGTATGTTATGTTCACATGTTGTATTCTACTTTGGTACACAGGCAGATGTTTTGTTGTTCTGGTCATCTATGGATGTTTGATAATTAAGGTAAACTTTTTCCAACAATTGAAATGCACCATCAAGAGTACAGAGTAATCACTCTTAATGTTAATGGGCTAAATAATCCCATCAAGAGGAGTAAAGCCATCACTAAAATGAAAAGAGAGAAGCAAGATATAATCTTCTGGCAAGAGACTCACCTTACAAATACTGAACATGGGAAACTGTGTAAAATGGGGTTTAAGAACTCATTCTATTCCTCATTTGAGAAAGGAAGTGCAAGGGGTGTAGCAGTATTAATTTCGAACAGGGTAAATTTCCAGTTTTCCTCACAAATTACAGATAAAGAAGGGCGCTACTTATTGGTTAAAGGTTTCATTGATAATAAAGAAGTAACATTATTTAATTTTTATAGACCACCAGGAACTAATAAAGGACTAATAAAAAAGGTGTTTAACATGATAACTACGGAAGCATCAGGTGTGCTGATATGTGCCGGCGACTGGAATATTAATTTACATCCCACCCTAGACTCTACAAGTAGAACAAAAAATATAAAACCTGAAGCATTATATACCAAAAAAATACTTAAAGAAATAAAAATGTTGGATGTTTGGCGCGAATTACATCCGACGGATAAATGTTTTACCGTCTACTCCCACTCACATTGCATGTACTCAAGAATTGATTATTTTTTTTATGTTTAAAACTGACATGCATAGGATTATAAAATGTGACATAGGGGTAAGAGATATTTCTGACCATGCGGGGGTATATCTGACTCTGCATTTAGATAACCTAAAGAGACTCTGTGGAGACTAAACACCAGCCTCTTAAATGACTCCCAGTGCCGAGAATATGTAGAGAAAGAATTTGAAGAGTATATGTTGTTTAATGATAATGAGATGGTGTCTCCCAGTACACTATGGGATGGGGCTAAGTCTGTTGTCAGAGGCAAACTAATAATGTGGTTCAGTACGTAGGAAGAAAGAAAAAGAGAAACAAATTAATGATCTGACTGCAAAATTAAAATCCCTGGAAACCAGACATATGACGTATAACGATAATGATGTTCTTAACCAAATCAGAGAAACAAAACAAACTTTGAACAACATATATGAAAATCAAATAGAAAAAAACCTTAAATTTATGAAACAAACATTCTACGAAAATGGCCCTAAATCTAAAAAACTGCTTGCGTGGAGGATACGCAAACAATTGGCAGGAAGATTTATTCACAAAATTAAAGACTCACAGACTGATAGAATGTGTCACAAATTGGAGGATATTCAAAACGCATTTGAAACTTATTATAAGAACTTATACTCACAACCCCAGGCAGCGGAATCAGTAGTTGTATCAGAGTATTTATCATCTTTAGATTTACCATCGGTGGGAACGGAGCAGAATAAATTAATGACCCAAGACATTACGGATGTGGAAATTAATAAAGCCATATCAAGATTGAAAGCGGGTAAAATGCCAGGAGCTGATGGCTATCCAGCGGCATGGTATAAAACCTTTCGAAAAATCCTGGTACCGGTACTTAAAAAATGCTTTAATTATGTCCTCAGGGGTGGGGAGACACCGCCTTCCTGGAGGCTAGCTGTAATTTCAGTGATCCCAAAACCAGGTAAAGACAAGACACAATGTAGCTCGTACAGACCTATATCAGTGCTAAACATGGATTACAGATTATATGCATCAATACTCGCAAAAAGGATGGAGGACATTGTCCCAGACCTGATAGACCCAGATCAGACTGGCTTTGTGAAGCACAGACAAACCCAAGACAACGTGCGACGAGCTCTCCACCTCATTAATCGGATGAGAAGTAGTGACAGGGAATCTATAGCCATTAGCCTTGATGCCGAAAAGGCCTTTGACTCCGTCCGTTGGAAATATTTGTATCTGGTTCTTACACGTTTCGGCTTCAATGATCAGGTAATTGGATGTTTGAACTCCCTATACTGTTCCCCCACAGCCAGAATAAAAATTAACGGGCCATTGTCTAATACAATACTTCTTGAGAGGGGTTGTCGTCAGGGGTGCCCCCTTAGTCCTACACTTTTTGCTCTTTTTATTGAGCCACTGGCTCAGATGATAAGAGAGGATAAGGACATAACTGGTTAACTGGTGTGCTGATTGGAAACACACAATATAAAATTTGTCTATATGCAGATCATATTCTTGTGACCCTTAGCAACCCCAAAGTAAGTCTCCCCAAACTGTTATGTCGACTTGAAGAATTTGGCTCATACTCTGGCTATAAACTAAATTTAAATAAAACCCAAACTCTGACGTATAATCTGAGACCACACAAAGACATTTATACAACATGTAGATTTAAACTGACAAATAATATTATGAAATACCTCGGAGTACAAATACCAAAGGACTTAACTACCATATATGACCACAACTATACCTCTATAACAGCTGACATTAAGACAGACCTAAATCGCTGGTCCTTACTACCGACAAACATGTACAACCGGATAGACATTGTTAAGATGAACGTGTTGCCCCGCCTCTTGTATCTCTTCCAGTCGTTGCCAATTGAAATACCACCAAAGCAATTTGACGCATGGAATAGGATGATATCTACTTTTATTTGGGCAAAACAAAGACCGCGGATTAGATTTCAGACACTTCAGTTGCCAAAAGATAAAGGTGGTAGGGCTCTACCCTGTTTGGAGGATTATTACAGAGCGGCACAGTTACGGTTCTTGGTTGGTTGGTGTGATCCGGAATGTGATGCAAAATGGAAAGAGTTAGAACAAAATTTTATATGTGAACCTCTCCCCTCTTTGCTGGGAGATAAAAATCTCTTGAAAAAATACTTATCGACAGATAAACTAATTAATTTGATTATAAACCCTTTAAATATATGGTACAAAATTCTTAAAGACCCTAAATTTGAAAGAAATGCGCGACTATTACGCTGGGTAGCATTCGATACAGAATTCACGCCAGCCAAACTGGACGGCAGGTTTACACATTGGACAAACCTAGGTATTACCTCTTATTGTACAGTTTCTACTAGTACTGTCTTGGTTTCTTTTGATTATCTCAAGAAAAAACACAATTTGGAGAAACAGGATCTCTTCAGATATTTTCAATTGAGAAATTATTTTAATAAAAACATCAAAACAA
Organism: Microchirus variegatus; assembly: GCF_963457635.1. Classification (NCBI taxonomy): domain Eukaryota; kingdom Metazoa; phylum Chordata; class Actinopteri; order Pleuronectiformes; family Soleidae; genus Microchirus; species Microchirus variegatus. The sequence continues at coordinate 24,968,619 of NC_139802.1, read as the reverse complement.
TTGTGGAAGAAGGAATGAACCTGATAGAAATATTTGCTAAAGCCTATAAAGGAAATGTGAGCGGAAAACTGATCTCTAGGATTTATTCAGCTTTACAGAAGGACAGGGGTTTCTCCACAATGTATATTAAATCGAGGTGGGAAAAAGACGCTAACATACAGATATCTGAAGATGATTGGCTGAATATTTGCAAGACAATGTCCACTACTTCTAGTTCAGATCTGTGGAGGGAATTCGTTTGGAAAAATACCCTAAGATTCTTTACAACTCCCAGAATCAAAAGTTTACAGACCAATAATCCAGCTCAAGGACGATGTTGGAGAGAATGTGATAATGTGGCTGCTGGCCATTTTCACATATTCTGGGAATGTCCCACAATTTCTTCTTATTGGGAAGACATTATAGCAGCAATTAATTCAATATTCAATTTGCAGCTTGGTCCCAGTTTCGGTGTTGTATATTTGGGAAACATACTAACTGAGATAAATAAGCAAGACAGATATCTATTACAAATCTTATTGGCAAGTAGCAAAAAGGCAATAACCAGGAAGTGGCTGAACAAGGAGTGTCCAACAATTTCAGACTGGACAGGAATAGTTGAAGAAATCTATAACATGGAAAGGTTGACGTTTTCCCTGAGGTTCAACACTGAAAGAGGTGACCAATACTGGAAGAAGTGGAGGGACTACATAGATGAGAGGTAATTGCATATTCTGTGTGGGAATATCCGTATTTTTTATTTATTTATTTATTTTATTTTATTATTATTATCATCAGTGTATTTTTCCTCTGGGCCATGAGCCACTGTGAACAGAGAGAGACTGGAGTGCCCTAATCCTTCGACATGATCCCCCAGTTTGATTTCTGCCAGCCAGTTGTTTGGAACAATAACCTTATATACTATTATATTATACTTTGCTATGGATGACCCTGTCTAATGTACCTGTTTTGTGTGTATATTTATATGTTTGTATATGTTTTTTGTTTTTTTTTTATTGGAAAAATAAATAAAAAGAAAGTTTAAAAAAAAAAAAAAAATATTAAGTAAGGATACTGTATGTAGTATGTATATATTAGTTTGATGTCTGTTCAGTGTTTTACATTATATTTGGTTTATCATGGGCATTAATAATGTACTTTTAAAATGTTCTTTCATTGTTGTTTTTGTTGACTTGATGAATCCCGTTTCAGGATTGCCAGTGTCCGAATGGGGAAGCCCACTGCTGCAACTTTGCCCTGGGATGTCCTCAGAGATCGAGTGCTTCTGTCCCAGCATCTCATCCATGAGGACAGACAGACCAGGGCAAAGTTGCAGCAGTGGGTGAAGAGGAGGACGATGGGGTGGAGGAGGATGATGATGTGGAGGACCCAAACAGACCAGAACCTCAGAGGAGGAAGAGGGACAGGGACGGTGAACTGATCGACCTCCTCAGGGAAGACATGAGGAGAGAAATGAGAGGAGGATGGAGAGACTCCTCTCTATCCTTGAAAGATGTGTCCCTAAAAACATATTTATTATATATGTGTTTATATTTTTTGATAATAAATACACTGTTAAATAGTATCTTGGATTTTATTATTTTAACATAAAAAGCTATATATATAAAATATGTGACCCGCCACAGACAAATCGGGAACAAGTCGGCAAATCGCAAAACGAGAAAAAACAGGAAAAAGTTTTTTTTTTCAAAATTACACAAGTTGAAGTTTTGAAGAAGCCACTACATGCTTCAAATCACAGTATTGTGGGTCTTAAAACCATAAACTTTGTGTTGGAATTAAGGTTGTTAATTCAATTTGCTGTGAATCATTCCTAGTTTGGGTGTGGCGAGCTCACATTCCAGAGCTTTTGTTGTTTATTCATCACGAAGAATACACATGGCTAATTAATATGCACGTACAGAGAGAGAGGGGGAGAGAGAGAGTGTCTGGAACTTTCCAGCAGTTGTGTGTGTGTGTGTGCGTGCGTGCGTGCGTGCGTGCGTGCGTGTGTGCAGTGCAAAATTAAAGCGTGATTGTCATCAAAGCAGTCGTCATCAAAGCTTTGTTGAACGAAGGAAGGCAAGAAGAACAGGACAATAATTGTCTATGGCTGAACGTCTTCACAAGGACAGAGAAAGCACAGAGACTGCTGGTGTGTGGACTGTTAAGCTAGCAATCTTTATGCTAACGTGTTAGCAGACTTCATCGTCCCAAAAACAACAAACAGATGGATTATTCAGCAGCTGAAAGAGAGCAGGACAGACACAGTAGTTGTCTGAGATGATGACGTGACGCCAGCACCGCTCTATCTCCTCATGGGTGAGTTTTCATATACGTAACGTTAGTGTTCAGTCACATACAGGGATGTTTTTTCTTGTTATTGTATGGGGTGAGTTTTCATTAACGTTGTTAATCTATGTTGTTAGTGTTCATTCAAAGTCACATACAGACGCACATAGGGACGCTGTCTTTTAACCTCTTCTTCACGGTTGCCCCCGGGATCGGGGGCAGCGTCAGACGCAGCAAACAAAAGCGTCATAAAACCATATCTAACTTCAACAAACACAGACATGCTGCATACCCACAGAAAGGTCAGAAACTCAACTAGAAGCTCATATAAATCATTATTATGTTCACGAAACACAGTTAAAACAATGATTGATCAAACAGCAGGAGCGGAAAAAAACCGTCACAGCGCACACATTGAAAAGCGGCACCGGAGCGCCAGCGTGATTATGTAAACAAAAAAAACACGTGTCAGCTGGACAGCGGAGAATCTACAGATTCCAGCAAAACAACACCTGACTTTCAAGAACTACAACCAGAAATATTGTCTTACCTTTGCTGTTTATCAAAACAAATTATTTCCACCGGAACAACAAAACCACTTCTATTGAAGAACTACACTTTCCAGCATGCTTTGGGAACAAATCCCGGTCTGATTGATCATTACAGAGCGACATTAGATCGTTCTGATTAGAGAAGGGCAAATGTCCGCCCAAATGCGTCATATGCATTTATGTCATTTTGACTCGCTAATGAAGTGATTCACACGCATTTGGATACCGGGGTCTGATCCTACCGGTTTGGACGTTTAAAACGAGCTGTCAATCACCCTAATTGACAAAGGTAAGCCAGAGCTATGGCGATGCGTAACTGAAGACACTTCAGAGCCACAGAGTTATTATTACGCATCGCACAGGGAGCATCGATTTTAGGCGAGTTATTATACTTTTTTTTCTTTTTTTTCAAAACAAGTTCTTTTTAGACCAATAGTGACATATATGTAAAATGTAATTGGTTTTTAATAATTTGGTACCTAAGAAATCTAAAAGCTTAGCCAAAAGTGAGAACGCCCAGACATCTCTTTACTAAAACCGCTGTAATTTCACTCTGCTTTATTTCAGCAGCATCAAACTTTGCACAGCTCATGTCCACATGTTGTTACATGACCTCCATGTGTTTTTAAGCTCCTACTGCATATTTTAAAGGTGATATTTGCTTTAAAATGCAATATTTATTTAGGCGAGAGAAAAAAATCCTTCATTTATGCTGTGTTCCATGTACATTTACTCTGACACAGTGGCATCTACAGTGAAACTTACACCTTTGGTGGAATCTCACAAGTGTTTTCTTTATTTTGATACCAAGATAATCCACATAGAGCTTGTAACTGCATAGGTTTACTCTATTTAGTTTGGGCATGTCATTTTCGAGCAGGGACTCCAAAAGGAGGGTCAGGGAAGAAGAGGTTAATAATCCACTGTGCGTTTCATAACGCCGTTTGGCTACATTGTTATTAGCTGTGCTTGCTAAGCTCGCTAGCTCGGTACTGTATTATTACAATGAGAATGATGCGCACATCGAAACTCGTGTTCAGTCAGATGATCGTATTATAAGCTACAATCATCTGATCGATATGTACGGGAGTATATGACCTCTGCTGTGCAAGAATAACGTGTGGATAACACACTTCTGGTGCGTTTCAGAGCGTTTTGTTGCCATAACGGTTATTATCTATACTAAAGATTGGCTAGCTCACTATTGGTGTGTTATACGCACTTCCAAAATTGTGTTCGGTCAGATGAGCGCATTATAAGTCTTAAGGGTAGCATGTCACGGCCCTCTTTGAGATTTTGTACACCCGCAGGTTCAGTTTGATAATTCATATGCTTTGAGACGAAACTCCCGTGTTCGAAACCTAACATTGCATTGAATGATGTGTGAATGCCACACCTTTGCATGCATGAATCACACATGTGATTAACACAATGTGCGATGAACGTGTTAATTACACGTGCATTCATGCACATAAAGGTGTGGCATTAACACATCATTCAAGCAATACTACTGATCAATCTATACTGATTCAGTGATAAAGTGCCTGTTAACATGAACCATGATCTGAAACAAGTATTTTTTTTTCTTTCTGAATTGGCAAAGGCACTCTGACTGACATAATCTAACACTTTGATGAGCGTCCTGGCCCCACCTGCCAAAAGACTTCACATGCCCAGCACCAAAGGTTACAGCACAGAAGAGTAAGCAGAAGATGCCACCATTTAGCCCGCATATCAACTGTGATGGACAGAGTGGCAGTGGTACAGCCACATTGTGGGTGAGGAACTGGTATTGAAGATAATAATATAGTCCATGGTCTGGAAAATATTGAACTCTCCTTCACACACTTAGATATATTTTATTTGATATTTGAAGTATGTATCTATCGTTCACCTTTCTTGTTTCTCATTTTTATTCAATTGCTTTTTGTAACAGAAGAATTTTCCTCTGGGGATCAATAAAGTAAATTCTGATTCATCAGTTCACTGAAATACTTAAGGCAAATAACACTACATTGACATTAACTACATTCATTCCTTTTCTTTTCAAACTGCTACACTGTTTCTGTCCTGTGGGCTAACAGACATCAGATGTCACTGACAGCTAGACTGGGTGGGGGGTTGTGACCATGTAAATGTGATGCAAATGAGCAGTTATTGGCCTGGCTCCTCAAGTAGGTCAAAATCTTTCAGGCTGAATTTCTCCCTAAAGAATTTTGAGGAGTGCCTACATTCAAATAACCACATCTTCTTCAAAAATTTAAAGATTTACATGTGTTTGAAATTGTTGGAAAGCTTAGAAATCACACTTTCGGAATCTGTAAATAACTCCAAATGTCCCGAAGTAGACTTGTGAATGCTTTTGTCATGGCTGGACACATATATATATGTATGTATACATACATATATAGCTATATATATATATATAGCTTTTATATTATATATATGTATAAAAATGTAAAACACAAAACAAGCACTATTAACACGATATTAACAACATTTACATTAAATAGAATATAAATGTCTTGGTTGAGAAGATCCAGAAGCACAACCAGGGCTTCTCTGCTCAGCCTGAAATCTGCCCATGTGTCGTCCTGCCTGAAGAATCTTTCCAGCACAAGAACTAACATGTTGATCCTAAAATAGTGAAAAAAAACTACTTACTACTTTACTTTTAAAGCTTAAACATTTCTTAGATTTTTAGATAAAGCTTTTCAGCTAATGACTAAAACTATATATGTGTGTATACACGTGTATGTATGTGTATGCGTATATATGTATATATGTATATATGGGGGCGCGTAAACCGAATATTTTCCGTCATTTACCCTTTTTTTAAAACGGCGACAGAAAAATCTGAGGGCCATCCGTCATTTTGACATATTGCAATTCACACCCCTGACCACTTGGTGGCAAAGAGCATATTAAAGTAATTGGCTCTTGTAGAAGAAGAAAAGTAGAAAAGAAGAAAAATGTCACGGCAGTTGAGTGTCGGAAGTTTCTTTAAAAGGCCCAATAACGATGTTGATAAAAGAGGTGAAAAAAGAGGGATAGATGCAGATGAAGATGAAGGACAAACTCAGCCCTTGGCCTCGGCAGAGCGAGGAAGCGGCAGCAAGGAGGTGAGGCGGGAGTACAGAGTTCAGTGGGAGCGGGAGTTCTCCTGGCTGAGGACGGTGCTGACAGCGCGTTAAAGAGCTATGGACAGGAGACTTTGGAGCACATCTGTGACCCGCTCATATTTTACTATTCATTGTTCATATGTAGCTACTTGGGCCACACAGTCAGATGTTTTTGTTACTGCGGAGAAAAAGTTACATATTCTTCATATTCTGCTTGATGTGTGTATCCAGGGTGTGGATTATTTGTTCAGCTTTTTTGGACTGAATATTAATTACAAATGAATTAAAATTAAATGCAATTGAATATTTATTGTCATTTAAAAAATTAAAGTGACTGGTAAAAATAGCTTATGACAGGATTTTTATGACCCTGTCAATCAAAATGACAGACAACAAAAAAGTCTAGCGCAACCTCTGATATATATCTATATATATATATATTTATATAGATATATACATCTTTATATGTATATATAGTAGGGGTGTGACGAGATTAAACTTGACGATATTTCTCGTCGCGGTAAAAAACTGTCCCGCGAGATTTGTGACCTAAAGAAGGAGAAGGAAAAGAAGAATTTTTGTTTCAATCTGTGGAAGAAGAAGTTTATTAAAAGCTCATCCTTACATCACGGTTTCCCCCAGTGTATTATAAGCCTGGCGGGCCAGTTTATTTGTTTTGTTTTATTTGTTTATTTATTGGTACGAATCCCGCACCTAGAGGTCTTTCCTGCGTGTCATTCCCCATCTCTCTGCCTCCTGTTTCCTGTCTCTCTATACTATGCTATCATTAAAGGCAAAAAGGCCCAAAAAATACATTAAAAAAAAAATAAAGATGTTATATTTAGGGATGCACCGATAACTCGGCGGTCGAAACACGCACCTGTTAAACGCTGGAAACTCTCTGCGCAAAAGTGAAACTTGGCTGCGTGCGGCACAGATTATGAACTCTCCACGACATTCACTTCACAGCAGAGAACATTCTCAGTTCACTAAAGACATCAGCTCATCTGATGCATCTGTTATTCCCTTAATTACAGCGTTAAAGCGTCTTCTTTCACAAAGATTAAGAATTAAGTGAAAACTATGAAAAGTGCGCTCTGCTCTTCAGAGTCTGTCACCACGTTTCACTCAGATCACCTGCACTTCATCGCGACTGTACACCATCCTCGTCATAAAGATCATTATTCTTATGTGGGGATAAAACACGTAGAGAAATGATCCAGGCTGCTTTGGAAGAGACCGCTTGGAGACGCAGCAGCGCAGAGCGAGGAAGGGCGCAGGAGAGGGAGAAGAGAACAGCGCAGGGGCGGTGCGCAGAAATAAAAGGGCCATTTGTCTGCACCAGATGAGGCAGATGAGGGGGCACTACCACTTTTATATTTATGTTGCTTTATTTTACTTTTAAATGTAAACATTGCATGGCTTGTTTTAAGATTCACTGGCCGATTACTTAATTAATATTTAACTTAAGTGAAAAAAATGTATATTATTTATTTAATTAAATGACTCTATAGTTAGTGTTTAAGTATTGTTAATAAATGTCTTACAATAACACATAAAAGTCATAATTAAACATTTCCAGTGAACTTTTAATTACATTTTTTTTTTTTTTTTACAAAAAAACGCAGTCGGCCGCCAGTGGGCCCTGAGAGATACCACCGGGCTTAGCCGGTTTTCTGGGGGGAAACCCTGCTTACATCATGCATGTAAAGAGTTATACATTTCAAAATGCATGTGCAACTTGTTTAAATAAATCTGTTGGTCCAGTCATATATATTGTCATTGTAATTTTCTCAAAATCTCGTCTCGTCTCATTCTCGTGAACCCAATATCGTGTCTCGTCTCGTCTCGTGAGCTGAATGTATCGTCACACCCCTAATATATAGATATATAAACAAGATTATGCTTACTTTCTGTTGTGAAGTAGGTAAACTACATGACAAGCTGAAAATGGCTCCTGGTACAGTGACATGTCCATTGTTTTATATCTGATGAGCTTGGATTAAGATAACTGTTTAATTTACTGCTGTAAATTTTAGTTTGGGCTCAGATTTAAAGCGGAACTCGACCAGAAGTTCCTATTAACGCTGTTTTTTTGGTGTGTATCAGTGTCATTACCTTGTTTATGAAGCCCTGAAGGTTCGAAACAAACAGTTCAGCCATTGCTGAGAACGCTGGGTTTATTGTAATCTCGGGGCTCAACGAGATCTCTGAAAATCCCGTAATAGTAACGTAAACAGCAGTTCTCCTGAACAGCAGATCGTGCTGCTCCGGGCACTAGTCCGGGCACATCCGGTTGCGTACATTGAATCGCAGAAGAAGAATAACGTCCATTGTGGAGGTGTTTCACGAGCGACAGTGTCTTCTGACTCTGGGTCTGACTCCGGGTCAAAGTCATAAAAGAGACTGTGGCGGGGAGTCGTGACGAAGCTATATTTAAACACTGATAAAACAATGTTTTGATAATCAGGAGCAGTGCATCCACTGTTCCAGAGGGGGGAGCTGCGCTTCTGAGAGCTGGTGTGCTGAATAGTACTGGCCAATCACAAGCCTCTGTCTTCTGGGGGTGAAAGTTCACTCTGAAACATCACGGCTGACGAAAAGCGTCAGAAAAGAGGATTTCAATCGGCTCGTTTACAGCAACTAGGAGGTTTTTGACCATAAAAACAAGTTAATATACGTAAGAAGACCTCCATAACTAACATTTATGTGCAACAGGACCACTCTATGTGACCTTTAAGTACTTCATATACATATGGCTGGTTTAATCTACTGTGACATATCAGAGTATACTGTATACAATTATGATATGATTGTATTGCTGCAAAGTGACATTTATTACGGTTTCTATAGGATTAAGAGTTCACACCATAACCATGTTTATTTTACCTGTTCATGTTTGTCTTTCAACCTGAGAAACATCACATGCCAGCATCTATGGTGAGGGTTCCTCATATGTAATATTAATATTATTATTTTTATTATTATTATTATAATCCAAAGCTCTAAAGGCTCCATCCAAACTAAACTCAATTAAAAGGAATACTAAACAAACCTAAAACAGACTAAAAACTTTACTACCACTACAACTAACCTATAACTAAATAATAATTGTAATGATATAATTATATAATTATTTTGAAATAAGGAATCGCTCTTTAAGATAGTTAGCGGCAGATTAATGGACTATTTAGGAACACTAATACTAATAGTATTAGTGTACACTTAAGTCGAGCTCTGGGAACCGGAAAGAATTGGTGAGGGCTTGCCGATTAGCGACGGCACGTTTTTTTTTAGTGACATCAAATGTGCTCTTTGGAGAAAATAATAAAGGCCAGGACTGCTATAGACCTTATGTTTAAATGCAGAGGTAACTAAAGCCCAATTTATACTCCTGCGTAAAGTGCTCTGCGTAGGCTACGCAGAGTCCTCTGCGTCGACGCAGAACCTGTTGTAGAGCCTCTGCGTCGTCTCCGGCTGCACAGAATATTTTTTAAGTGTCCGTCACTCCGTCAAGGGACAACGGAGACGGCAAGAGCTGCGATTGGTCCTCAGGACAGGCCGAGCTAAGCTGCTCTGTGCCGGCTCACAGTGAGCAGCGAACGTCCACAGAGGGCGGAACTGATCCCCGCCGATAACGCCGCTGCCGAACTATAAATACGTCATATCTTAACACACACAGCACATGTTTAGACTCTAAATGGCCAATTTCTCCCCTCAAATTATCTTAAAACTGCGTTCCGGGACACAGAAAAGTGACAAATGGCCACTGTTTCAACAACAACAGTCTTTCTCCCTCGGACGCCATTGCTCACTGTAGCCAAAAGCACAACAACCTTGCGCAGCGACCCCTACTGATCGGGCGGGAAATTGCAGCGCCTATCCGTCACCACGACGCAGAAGTATAAAGGCTCGAGTGGTCTACGTGGTGACGCAGACGGATAACGCATTACGCAGTCGGAGAAGTATAATGTGGCCTTAATGCTTTGTTTCCATCATGGCTCAGTACGGTTTGGTACAGTACAGTACAGTTTGGAATGCTAAAGCCCTGGGTCAGGCTTGCGTTTTGACTGAGAATAGTAGAATAGACTGAGAATAGTACCTTTACTTGGTAGGCGGGGGACAGCTCGGTGTCTAGCTCCACCCGGATCATACCATTTTACTCTGGTAGCCCAAGATAAGGGTGCCAAAGAACCGAGTGGTAGTGGCAGGTTAATACTATTACAGGTTGGTACTATTCCTAATGAAAATGCAAAAAAACAAACTGTTCCACTCCATGTAATCACGGCTTCAGAGTCAGACTTTCTGTTTATGTGCGGCACTTCCAGTATACATTTCCTTCTAAACTATGGATAACAAATGCAAATGGAAGGAATAGATAAAATGAAAGATAAAAATCTTTATTTTTATTTCATAAGAATTACCACTAAAATGAAAGAACATGAAACAGTGTATATATTTTATCAGAAATACTATCAAAAAAGTCATATAACATAATCTTATTTATATCTAAAATCCCTGACAGTTTATTTTTTATTTGACAGGAAGTAGTCACACGTCGCACATGCACAGTGACACACTGGTTCTCTGGGCAGGAGGTGTGGTTAATCCTCATGAAATATCTGCTGTTTGTGTTTCATCAGTGTTTTTCCCCTCAGGGTGATTTCATTCAGAGACCTTGAGCCTTCTGGTGAATATGGGAGCTTCACAAATTAGAATTTTTTTTTTTAAGGACTTTAAAGGGCATTTCTTAATTTTCATTTATTTTCAGGACACAAGAAAGTTTAAAGACAAAATCTTATGAAGTCAAGAGACTCTAACCTTCCGACAATCAGACGCTGAAAAAGTGCGACTCGATGATTATGTCTTTAATATCAGCATCATGATATGAATGTGGGGGTTTTGTAAAGTGCAAGAGCTGCAATTTGACTGCAAATTATTAATTTCAAGGGAAAAAAGTTGAAAAATACTCAGTGTTTGTCAAACCTAGAAATGATGATGATGATGATGTGTTTTGTTTTGTCCACAAACCAAAATGATTCAGTTTGAATGATTTGTTTGTTTATATGGAGCAAAAAAAAAAATCACATTTAAGAAGCTGAAAAATCAGAAAGCTTGTTAAAATTATTTTTTTTTAAACATTCAAACAGATTAATTAATTATCAAAATAGTTGTTTTACTTAAAGAGATATATTTCACTGCTGGGAAGATAAACGTCTATTAAAAATGGGTCATCTATGGAGTAGCAATGTGAAATACTATTTGAAGAAAGTGCCTTCTTCCACTCTATTTCTGCTCATAGCATACCATGTGATACAGTATAGTTGTTGGCAGTAAAGCAACAACTTTGTCAAAGTAACGTTTGATAACCCAGTTGGTATATTTTGCTGAAAGGTTTGTTTTTCCAGGAAAACAAACCTTTCAGCAAAATATACCCAAAAAAAATCTTCGTTCATAGTATATGTGTAATTGTATTCCTTGTCCTTTACAGGAGAAGCATGGTTTAATCAAGCCTTGGAGAAAATCTTCACACCATGACTTCTCCAGCTGTGCCACATCAGATTCTGTCACCACTCTGTTTCACTGTTTATTTTTTGTTTGCATATTGTGTTAGACATGCTTTTAGATTTGGCTCCTTGTTTATTTTAATTTGTAACCTTGAATATGATGGTAAAACATTTTCCTTTGTGAATAATAAAGTTAGTGTTAACTGATTTATTTTACTGATTTAGTTTTACGTTACTATACTATACAAGTTAGATTTACACAATAAAAATTATGCAGTTGTCATCAGTAAACAGTGTAGCTCTAATTCTGAAGTGTTTATCAAACATTTTCTCCAAATTAAATCACTTTTCATCTAATAATACTGTAATGGAGGAACACTAAGGGCTAGAAAATAAACATAACATAATATGAAGTTTAATTTTTAATATAAATAATCATAAAAAGAAAAATCAGACTTATTATAGCTCATCGTGAGCATCAACAGTCTTCATAGACACAGTACTGCTTTTCAGGAGGTGAGTATCTTCTTCTGAACAACACAGGCAGGTAAAACAAGATGATCGTCTTTCCCCAGTCTCTCTCCACTATTATTAAACAGTATTTTCCCTCGCAGCCATATCAGTTCAACCACTACATTCTGTCATTGTCTTCTCAGTTTACAAGGCCAAATTAAAGAGAGCCAAACCCGTTCGTAACTATGGCTGAGCAGGGCCGTTTGAAGGAATTTGGGGGCCCCAAGCAAAATGGACATGTAGAGAGTGAGCTCTGCGGTCTTGGCCATTAGTTCATTTACTTATTCTTCTGAAAGTCTCGTCTGGAGTAGACTGAGTTTCCTCGGTACCTTCATATAGGGACTGTCTTTTCTTTTCACGCTTATCCTCCTCTTCCTTTCTCTTCTTTCTTTCATGGCTTTCTGATGCATAATTCCACTTCATGATGACTGCCGAGTTTTTGTATTTTGCTGGCTGCAGAGATCACAAACCTGACTGGCTGCTGTCAGTGAAGACTGAGAGGGGCCCCCTTGAGGGGGATCCCGATAACAGCGCCATTGCACTTTACTGCATTGACTATCAAAGGGGTGCTCACACAGTTTGTCGTTGCATTTTATTCATAACCAGTCATTGTCTTGGGGCCCCAGGCCAGCTCAGGGCCCCAATCAATTGCTTGGTTTGCCTGCCTTGTCGCAACGGGCCTGTGGGTGAGACTAAAAAGTGCAAAACTAGTGTTGTAGTTCAAATCTTGATTTAATGGGTCACCTCTACCTCTTGTGGTGCTATTCTAGCAACACAAAGCCACATGGAAATCAGTGAAGTATTGCTGATGTACATGAAGGTTTTATATAACTTATTAGCTGAATTTTCTCTCACTGAATTAAACTGCAGTCAAAAGTTGAGCTTGAAACAAAACTGGTTGATATGAGTGAGTATCTTCATGTATATGTACGTTTGCCAAGATGAAAACTTTTATTTTACAGAATAAATAATGTGATAAAAATAATTATAATTTGGAAACTGGGTCACAATTTTATTTTTTTATCATTAATATTATTATTATTATTTTTTTTTTTTATTATTATTATTTTAATTAACTGTGATCAAAACTGCTGTTTCAAAATGCATCGTTTTTTTAATTGAAATTGCCGTGAGCAATTTGCAAGCGTTGCAAGTACATTTTGATGTTCTATCTTATATCTAAATTAAAATGTGTAACTCAAATATGTTGGACAATTCATATCCTTGAGACAAGGTTGATTTGTATCACATAACATTTATCACAGAGGTCACTCCATGTGCTTTACAGAAATAAAGAAAAGTCACAGCATGTAAATTGTAGAAGAAATCCAATTTAGAGCTGGCCCACAGGACAAAAGTTTCAAAGAAAGTTCACATCCTTGCATTATACAAAGAGTAGTTCATATTTTGATTGTGCTGTGAGGTAATCATGAGTCACACTGAATATTGAACTGAACTTTGACCTAAAAAAAAGTAAGAGTATTTTTCTCCAAATCATTCAGCTCTAATCAGCATTTACAATTCAAGTCCTATATACATGTGGATCTACTAGTTTTCTTTCAATTGATACTCATGTAAGTTTTTGTCATGATTTAATAACAACCTCTGAGTAAACACTGCTATGTTTTATAAACAGATCTATATATACACAACCCCTGGCAAACATTATGGAATCACCAGTCTTGGAGGATGTTCATTCAGTTGTTTAATTTCATAAAGAAAAAGCAGATCACAGACATGACACAAAACCAAGACCAAGCAGAGGGGGAAAAAAATGGAATCACTCAATTCTGAGGAAAAGTGGGGAGATCTTTGGTGTCTTCCTTGGTCTACCGGATGCTTGCCTTTAACAATCTTCCCATGTTGTTTGTACTTGGACCAGACTTTAGACACAGCTTACTGAACAACCAACATCTTTTGCAACATTGTGTGATGATTTACTCTCTTTAAGAAGTTTGATAATCCTCTCCTTTTTTTTCAATTGACATCTCTTGTGTTGGAGCCATGATTCATGTCAATCCACTTGGTGCAACAGCTCAGGGGTTGTATATATATACACGTATTTAGGGTGCATCAAAAAACACGATTCTTGATTTTTGATATGGCTGGCTGCTAATGTTCCAATACATGATGATTTAGTGGTGCCACAGGTGTTTTTCTTAATAAAGTGGTTAACAGTGCTCATGGGTTGCCATGGAGATCTGAGATAAACAAGACTGCAGCTCAAGAAAACTGAGGTGATCTTTCTGTTTTGTGTTGGGTATGTATTTTTACATATTACTATCATATTTGTAGTTGTGTCTTTGTATACTTAAGTCATATTCATAGGTATTTGGTAGGGATTAGGGCTGTAACCAAAGAAACTCTTGGTCGACTAAAGCCCTGAAATTTCGACCAAAAATCGACTAATCGACGGGGGGTACTTTGTGGGTGCGGCTCTTTTATTTTGAAAAGACCCGCAGTCGCGGCTCGAGTTCAACAGTTCAAAGTCTGACGTTCTTACGTTCATCTGCGCAATATCATAGCTGTGATATCAGAAAATAACTAGTAATATCAACACAATAACTGTTGAGGAATACAGAGCGAGACTGAACAGCGCAGCGCAGCTTCACGACTGAGACCGCAGGACGCTGCCGCTGTTACGAGCGGATGCGCCTGCAGTTATAAAACCAATCAACAATTATTAGACTAAAACATTGAAATATGCTAATAATTTTGATATGTTCATACTCAAAACGGACGGAGCAACCTTAGCTTAGCGTTTTTAAATGATAGGTCATGTTTGTAGTAGCGCTGTGAAAAACTGTTGCTTGCAAAGTTTGCATTTCACTTTTTTCTACTTTTGAAAAATGCTGCCACACTGCTGATGTCTTTGATATGGATGAGACAGGAGGACTGACTGTAGCCTAACATAAAAAGCTCAAAATTCACGTCTAATTAAAAACAACGCCAACTCCTCATGAGCCACGGAGCGACAACTCACTGGGCTGGACTAAACCAAAATAGTGGAAAACAAGGGGGGTGTACTGTGAAGACAGGCTGTTACCTGTGAAGCAAGGGTGCTGTAAAACACCCCTATTAGCATGTGGTATTTTCCTACTGATAAAATTCACCATAAAAAAAAAAAAAATTTGTCGACCAATCACAATTTTGGTCGAGCCAGAGCGTGTCGACCAATTAGTCGACCAGTCGACTTTGACTTTACAGCCCTACTATGGATGGGACTTTTTTGTCGACAAATCGATCGACAATCGACACGTGCGCACCTCGACAAAAACATTTTAATTAAAAAATGTCGAAGTGTCACAAGCATGTAAAGTTCACGACCAACAAGGTTAAAGAAGCTGTGCACGAAAAGGTGAGCCTGGTGTCCAGGCTCTCTGCGCTCTCACATGATGGTGTGTGCATTGAGGAGGACGAGTCACAGGCCCGTTTTTGTGAATGGAATAGGTGAGGGCGGGTCGGTAAGGTAACTATGGAGCTTCGGCCGCTGTCCGTGGTGCTCAAAGGCTGGTTTGCAGGATGAGTGTGTGGCCAGTCACCTGTAACGTTAGCCTACATGGTGACAACAGCTGTTCCAGTGGCTGTGCGTGTCCAAGTGTGTGTGTGTGCATGCGTGCAGTGCGAACGACCTTGCGCTAATGTTTAGGACAGGGGTGGGGGTCACAACAATAAGCCGTCTACACGAATGAAGACGGCATCTCACCCAGTCAAGATCCTGCACTCTGGTGGACACAACAAGCGCAGGTTAAAAAACCTGAGCCGTCTGTCGACACACCTGTGCAAGTGGAGAGAAAACTCTCCGCTCCGCTTTTTCTTTCTTTTTTTTGCCCCTCATTTGTATTATCGCTGCTTTGATGGTCAACAATGGACATTACAGCCATGTTTTTGAGCCGACGTAGTACACTGTAGAATAGTTTCCACCCCCCCATTGCTGCTGTTGCTGCTGCTGTTAAAAAAAAAAAAAAAAAAAAAATCGACACGGACATCAACAATCGACTCTCAAAATGTCTGAAATCCCCATCCATAGTATTTGGTGCTCATTATATCTAGGTAACATTAGCTTGCAACAGTGTCTGTTAGCTATGGTATTAAGCTTAACATCAACAATATTCTAGAGTGGACAATGTCATTTTCATAGTATTGATGTCTCATGTTTTTTGAGAGTAGCAGTAAAATAACATTTTAAAGGTAAGTATATTTGCTCAGATTAGCTCGTTACGGCTCTTTATTCACAGAACTGCGGGCTGATACACAGCCTCTCTTATTATTGTGCGGCTCTCACAATAAGAGGAATAACTGAAAATATGCAGAGTGACAGAGATATTCACCTGCGGCTCGCTAATGTAAACACACTGTCTCGTACCTCCTCCAGCACACACAAACACAGCTCCTCACACACACACAAGTTACACACCAGGTTTAGTCTGTAACATAGATTAGTTTGTCTGCCAGGGTGGTTCAGTCTGTAGAATAAGATGTATAACAATAATTCATCTAAAATTAGATTTTGGCTTGAACAAATATTAGATTATAAATATTGTGTCTTGAAATTGCAATTTAGATAAATTTGGATTAATTGTTCAGCCCTACAGTTTACACAAAGCAAGCCAATCCACTTTTCTATGTGGATAAGAGTATTAAAATGAGGAAAAATAATGGTACATAAAGAAATCAAGGGACATTTAGAATAGAAAAAAATGTGTGATTAATTGCGATTGATCGCGAGTAAACTATGACATTAATGCGATTAAATATTTTTCGGGTTATATATATATATATATATATATGTGAATTAAAAACTATAAAGCCTGAATTGAAGCCGATGTTTCCAGCCAGAGAGCGTAACCTGGGTAAATGCTGCCTGTAAGTGCCCGAGTTGATTTACTGCTTTTTCTCTGTTGGCTGTTTAACGATGAGGACTGAGGGTCACTTTTTTCCCAGCTGGATTCAAAACAGTGACCTACTTAGACAGACGAGGGAGGTGTGAGAGAGATGGGGGGAAAGAGAGAGAGGGAGGGAGGGAGGGAGGGAGGGAGGGAGGGAGGGAGAGAGAGACACTAGATAGAAATTAGTAGCATAACACACTAAGGCAATAATGATAACATTAACAACACTGATATGCATTTGTACAGTACCATTAGAATTAGTTAACAACCACATATAGAAAAGGTGATCTTGTTTATAACGGCTGTATCAGTTTATATTGGTTCTATCATGAACCAGAGTTTGTCTGTGTGTGTATCTGTATGTCTGTGTATTCGTGGTGAAAACCGCGTCGCCACCCCCTGGGAGAAGACCGGCAGTAACCCAGGCACATGGAGCATCCACCGGCCCCCCGGGCCAGGAGAGACCCACAGCCACCCGACCCAGGGCCAGCTGCAAGTCCACCCCGCACGAGACCGCAGAGCCGGAGCCCACCCAGGCCCCCAGGGCAGCCCAGCCCACCACCAGGGATAGCAGAGCCTCCCCCAGACCACCCCCCAGGAGGCAGGCCGGAGCCCGCCACAGCTATCCCCGACGCCTACCCCAGAGCCAACCACACGACTTCTCCCCCAGAGGGAAGCAGGCAGAGGCTCACGTAGGGATCCCAGCCGGGGGTCCCCAAGGAACAAGAGACAGCAGGATCCCGGATCCGCCCGGGCAAGCCCCCCCGCACAGGTATGGGTCAGAGGCCGAAAGATCCGTCACGGCGGACCTCACGCCTACCCAGCACAGGGACCCACCGTCCACCCAGGGCAAGGCGCCCAAAGTCAGCCCCCGCCGAGCGACCAGCTCGCCGCCCACCATCACCCTTCCCAGGAGTCATGGCAAGCCACGGCCAGGTCCCCCGGGGCTCCCCCGGGGCTCCCCCCGACAGACCGACAGCCGACCCAACTAGAACTTTTGTTGACTGGGAGTTTCACAGCAATTCACAGGGACAATAACTGCCGCAAATCCCACTTTTCATGCAGTGAATAAGCCTGATTTTTCTTTTTATGATTATCAATATTAAACATTAAAATTCATATACGTTGGACTTCCGATTTGACGCATGGATAGTTATACGCACGGTGAGATCACTTTCCCAGAGAAATTCCGATTGCTTGAAAAATAAAAGATAGATGGATTGGGGAAGATCACTCAGAAGCCAAAAAGCCGACAAAAAAGAACCTGCAAAGCAAAAGAACACGGCGACTGCCAGAGAAAGCAGCGGTAAAGCCAACCAGGCCGTCATGGCGCCTGCAGACAAACTTCAGGCAATTAACGACCTCAAAACTGACCTAAGAGGCGATAACAACACTTTGTGACAAGAATTCACTAACTTCGGACAGGAAATAAACGGTAAACTGGACATGCTCGGAGCAGAAGTTCACAGTTTAGCGGACCGGGCGAAGGAGGCGGAGACCCGGGTCGAGAGATGGGCTGCTGAAGCGACCGGGGCTCTGAGCTCCTGCCTGAAACAGCAAGAACCGCTGCGACATAAATTAAACGATTTAGAGTCACGTAGAGTTTGTTGAAGCGCTCCTTCGGAGCAAGTTGCCGATCCCAGCCTACATGGAGTTAAATATACAGGCACGCAGATCTGGACCTCTGAGGTCCGCTCCCAACAAGCCCCCAGAGAGCATTCATAATTCATTTCCAGGAATTCGCAATCAAAGAATTGGTTTTAAAGGAGGCATGGAATAAAACCAAGAAGGAAAAGATCCAGCTGAATAACAACCCTTTATTTCGATCATGATTACAATGCCGAGATGGTCAAGAAACGCAAAGAATATAACGGAATCAAAAAGGCTCTGAAAGTTAAAGGAGTTCGCTTCCAAACACCATATGTGAGCATGCGTGTCCACTGTGAGACAGGTGCAGGATTCTATAACAGCTCAGAGGAGGCGAGAGTGGAGCTGAGGAGACGAGGAATCACAGTGGAGGAGGCGGCGCAGGCCGAAGGTGAAACTGACTGGGTAGCACGTCTGGGAAAGCTGCTGGGTTCATGGCAGAAAGTGTCGGGACATTGCGAGGCGGAGGACGACGTCACCCAGAGAGCACGATCTAAACTTTAAAGTTTCCAGAGTGATCATACTGATGCTCAGAGGGGAGATACCAAGCGCAAGGGAGGTAAAACGAAGAAATAGAAGTCATCACAGGCCGGTAAGATTACTGCCACGGACTTGAGTACAACATTTGATCTGGACAAATACCAGGCTTCATTTGAGATATAAGGATAATAAATGTCTGGGAGTGACGATTTAAGTGTAATAGTTTATGTTGGACTTTAGGATGGAAGGTTTTTTTTCTTGAAATGACCTTTCTACACACAGGGCCCTGTCTTAGTGATAGGATTTACCCTCGACCCACCAACGGGGTCTTTGTGAGGAGTTTTCTCCTCCCGGTTTGGAGGTCTGTTATCTTCTATGTTCAGTTGACACTGTTCTGTCATTGTTCTTGTTTTACTGTGTTATCAGGGGCCAACACTACTACAAAGATTTCCACATTTGTGACCCGCCATGGACCAAGCGGGAACAAGTCGACAAAGCGCAAAACGAGGAAAAACAGAAAAAAAAATTTTTTCAAAATTAGGGATTTCCGTTTTTTTCAAAATGACAAAAGTTGAAGTTTTGAAGAAGCCACTACCTGCTTCAAATCACAGTATTGTGGGTCTTAAAACCATAAACTTTGTGTTTGAATTAAGGTTGTTTTATC
This sequence comes from Microchirus variegatus, assembly GCF_963457635.1. NCBI lineage: Eukaryota > Metazoa > Chordata > Actinopteri > Pleuronectiformes > Soleidae > Microchirus > Microchirus variegatus. The sequence goes on along the minus strand of NC_139802.1, from coordinate 24,948,975 downwards.
GCTGTGAATCACTCCGAGTTTGGGTGTGGCGATCTCACATTCCAGAGCCTTTGTTGCTTTTTCAGCCAATCAGCTGACGATCACGGAGAATACACATGGCTACTTAATGTACAGCTCTCACTCAAAGAGAGCAAGGAGGGGAGAGAGAGTGTCTGGAACTTTCCAGCGTATGTGTGCAGTGTGTGTGTGTGCGAAATTAAAGCGTGATTATCATCAAAGCAGTCATCATCAAAGCTTTGTTTGACAAAGGAAGGCAAAGAGAACAGGACAATAAGTCAGCTGTGGCTGAGCAGCTTCTTCACAAGGACAGCGAAAGCACAGAGACGGCTGTGTGTGGACTGTTAGCATTTTAAGCTAGCGATCTTTATGCTAACGTGTTAGCAGACTTCATCGTCACAGAAACAACAAACAGATGGATTATTCAGCGGCTGAAAGAGAGCAGGACACACGGTAGTTGTCTGAGATGATGACATGACGCCAGCACCGCTCTATCTCTTATCTAATTGGACTTTTGGAGGCGAACAGACGTAAAACTGCGACGAAAAGGAAGCACGCCCGGACCTCTTATCTGATCGGAGGCACTGAAGTCTGCCGGAATACCTTTCAGTTTCTTATGGGGTGAGTTTTCATTAACGTTGTTAATCTATGTTATGTTAGTGTTCATTCAAAGTCACATACAGACGCACATAGGGACGCTGTCTTTTAATAATCCACTGTGCGTTTCATAACGCCGTTTGGCTACATTGTTATTAGCTATGCTTGCTTAGCTCGCTAGCTCGGTACTGTATTATTACAATGAGAATGATGCGCACATCGAAACTTTTGTTCGGTCAGATGAGCGTATTATAAGTCGTAAGAGGAGCATGTCACAGCCCTCTTTGAGATTGTGTACACCCGCAGGTTCAGTTTGATAATTCAAATGCTTTGAGACGAAACTCCCGTTTTCGAAACCTAACATTGCATTGAATGATGTGTGAATGCCACACCTTTATGTGCATGAATCACACATGATTAACAGACATGTGATTAACACAATGTGTGATGAACGTGTAAATTACACGTGCAATTCATGCACATAAAGGTGTGGCATTCACACATAATTCAAGCAATACTAATGATCAATCTATACTGATTCAGTGATAAAGTGCCTGTTAACATGAACCATGATCTGAAAGAAGTATTTTTTTTTTTTTTTCAGAATCCTGGGCATAAGGATTGGCATGTGAAGTTGCTGCCAACCCATGTGTCCAAGGCCTCAGTGTGGCGTCAATACATGAGGTCGGCTAAGGCTCTTGGTATGTGTATAAATTGATTTCTATACAATAGCCAAATGCTTATATAGACTGCAATTATTTTCATTGTGGTTCTTGCTGTCAACAGGTAGTGGAACACAGCTCTCCTGAAAGTCGCCTCAATATTCCGCAGCTTGTTGGAACGGCAGATGGCAGAGTGATAGTAAAGACCATCGACTGGCAGACACATCCGAGTCCCTACTTTCAAAAGCTCCCACAGATCAAGAGTTATCAGAACTTTAGGTATTTATATTCAAAATTCTGCATTTTATAAATAAAAAAATCACGAATGGACATGATAGTGTTCCATCTGAACAGTGAGCCATGTTTTAAATATCCTGTTGTGTGCTTCTATTCTGTCACAGCTTTGATGCCAACAGACCAGGTGTGGTGCTTGCTCAAACTCACAGTGATGCAGAGCCTATCGAGTTTCAGCGACTGCGCAACCCAGGAGTTCTGCCCCCTGTTGACACTCTTCCCGTCCTGGCCCCACCTGGACTGACCATGGACAGGCAGACGTATCTTTTTGAAAAAATCAGGCCTTTCTGTTCTGATGAGGCAAAAGACTTCACATGCCCAGCACCAATGGTTACAGCACAGAAGAGGAAGCAGAAGAGGGTGCGCTTGTGATGTCACCATTTAGCCGCATATCAACTGTGATGGACAGAGTGGGTACAGCCACATTGTGGGGGAGGAACTGGTATTGAAGATGATAATATAGTCCATGGTCTGGAAAATATTGAACTCTCCTTCACACACTTAGATATATTTTATTTGATATTTGAAGTATGTATCTATCTTTCACCTTTCTTGTTTCTCATTTTTATTCAAGTGCTTTTTGTAACAGAAGAATTTCCCTCTGGGGATCAATAAAGTAAATTCTGATTCTTATCAGTCCACTGAAGTACTTACAGCAAATAACACTACATTGACATGAGCTACATTCATTCCTTTGTTTTCAAACTGCTACACTGTTTCTGTCCTGTGGGCTAACAGACATCAGATGTCACTGACAGCTAGACTGGGTGGGGGGTTGTGACCATGTTAATGTGATGCAAATGAGCAGCTATTGGCCTGGCTCCTCAAGTAGGTCAAAATCTTTCAGGCTGAATTTCTCCCTAAAGCAGTTTGAGTAGTGTCTACATTCAAATGGCCACATCTTCTTCAAAAATGATCAGATGGACATGTGTTTGACATTGTTGGAAAGCTTAGAAATCACACATTCGGAATCTGTAAATAACTCCAAATGTCCCAAAGTAGACTTGTGAACCCTTTTGCCATGGCTGGACACATATTATAGTTCATGTAAAAATAGTACACGGCGAGGGGTTGTAATAATGATCTCTAATTATTTAAACTTTGAGCTAATTAAAGAAAAGAGAGATGATGAAGGTCGATTAATAATAATCAAGGGAAGGATTGACAATGTCTTGGTCACATTTGTGAACATCTATGCTCCTCCTGAGAGTGACAGATCTTTTTAAAAAATATATTTGACTTGAGAGTGAGGGAATCCTTGTCTGTTGTCTGGGAGATTGGAATACAATTCTCAACCACCATCTAGACACAACGAGCACAAGCAGACGTAGATCCCCAAAATCTAAAGACTTAAATATTGTGATAAGAGAGGTGGGCTTGTTTGATGTCTGGAGAAGTATCCATACAAAGGATAGGGAATTCACCCACTACTCAGCCACACAAAGTACACTCTAGGCTAGATTATTTTCTGATGAATAGCATCGATAGACACAGGGTACAAGAGTGCTCAATTGGAACGGCGGATATATCAGATCACAGTATGGTTTACCTTAATATACACTTAAACAGCAAGCCACGGAATACATTATGGAGGCTAAATATAGGAATTTTAAATAATAAATACACAGTGGAAGAAGTTGAAAAAGAAATTGGTGAATGTGTAAATGATAATAAGGATGACCAGGTTGACCCAACTATTCTCTGGGTCACAATCAAAGCAGTTATGAGAGGGAAGCTAATATCAAGAACTGCTCACTTGAGGAAAATCTGGAGATCAAAATTTTATCAATTAGAGAAGGAATTGGGAAGGCTGGAGAAACAGCAACCCAAAAATGACAATAAGGACTTAAAAGGGAATCAGATTAAAGAAAAAAGGAAACAAATAGAGAAATTAATTAACAATGAAATTGAAAAGTATCTGAGATTCATAAAGCAAACTTTCTATGAATCAGGCTTGATATATTCCGCTGTGACTTTATGAATCATGGTTTAATTACTGCTATTTTAAAGGCCTTAGGACGCAGCGAATAACACACTCAATTAATAAGATTAGGGACCCTTCAACAAATACACAAAAATAGGACCCGGAAGATATTCATAGAATCTTTAAAAACTACTATGAGACCCTATATTCACAGCCTGAGAAGGTAGACGAAGAGAAAATAAAGCAATTCTTGAACTCACTGGATCTCCCCCAATTGGGCACAGAGCAAAATGAATATCTGACTGCTCTTATTACAAAAGAAGAATTGGATAAGGCCATAGGTAGACTGGCGACTAATAAAAGCCCTGGGAGCAACGGCTATCCAAATGAATGGTACAAAACATTCAAAGAAGTCCTTGCCCCAGTACTATTAGAATCATTTAATTGGTTGCTCGAGAATGCTGTAGCCCCACCTTCCTGGAGGGATGCTGTAATATCCATCATTCCAAAGAGGGGAAAAATAAAGAATACTGTGAGTCATATCGCCCAATATCTATTCTGAACGTAGTTTATAAACTGTTCACATCAATCATCACTAAAAGACTGGAACGTTTTCTGCCTGACCTGGTACACGAAGACCAGACATATATATACATATTATAGATCATATCAATAAACACCATATAAGCGCTGCCCTGATCAGTTCAGACGCTGAAAAAGCATTCGATAGGGTCTGCTGGGATTTTTTTTAAGTACTAGACAGGATGGGATTCAATGACATTTTCATAAAATGCATAAAGGTATGGTATACTGACTCATCCGCCAGAGTTAAAATTAATGGACACCTGACAGGCAACTGCACAGAGGGACACAACAAGGTTGTTGCGCTAGTCCCGCCCTCTTCGCAATATTCATAGAGCCACTTGCTCAAATAATTAGACAAGAAGTTGAGTTGACCGGAATCACAATTGCAAGAGATGATCACAAAATAGGACTATTTGCGGATGATATAATTACCTTTCTTCAAGATCCCAACACATCGTTTACCAAATTAGTCAAGATAATGGAAGAATAAGGATCGATGTGTCATAATCCACACTCATTCATTCCATTCATTCTGCAAGTTCCTGTGTTTTTCCCTGCTGCTCCATCCCTGCAGGGGGCGTGGTGGACCTACTTCTCACGATGACGCTGTTGATCACCGCACCTGCGCATCTCCACCCAGCTGCTTCTGATGACCAATCAGGAGCAGTACATAAGCGGGAACCAGCGGTGACTCCAGCGTCAGATAGTAGATTCGCTACCCATGGTAAATGCTCGTAACCAACTTACCTCGTGAAACTCTTGGACTCCATAGAACTCACCACGTTTCCTCTCCAGGTCGCCACGTCTCCTGCCGGCGGCAAAGACACGGAAGCTCCACGATCGCCACTCTTCTGGGTTCGTCTCCGACTTCCGCCTTCTGCCTGCCTCACTCCTCGTCGCCTCCTCGTCATACTTCTCCTGTGGTTCTCCGCTGATCCTGCAGCTTCCAGCGATTTCTCGCTGATCGTCTCCACAGCCGTGAGACACTGCCGTTTCCTCCTTCATCCTGTGGACGTCATCCCGACTCCTCAAACGACACCGTTGTACGTCTACAACCAGAGTGAGTCCGTTCCTTGGGAACGCCACGACGAACTTTAAAACTGCCACAGAGGAACAGCGTCTCCTTCACCATCCTGCTGCAGACTGACGCACATACACACATACACACATACACATACTTACCTAGTGTTGTAAATACTTACCTACTTGCTGTAAATAAAGTCCTTAAACTGTTCTCGTGGCTCTGTCTGCATTCCAGGTCTTCTATTCCTTAGTCATTGGTTTCTCCTCACGAGAAACCGTAACACGATGTGGGGTTACAAATTGAATATGTCCAAAACTCAGGCTTTATCTTTTAATTACAAGCCAAATAAAGAAATTAGGAAGAAATATCATTTAAATTGGAATGCCAAGTCGATAAAATACCTAGGAGTGACTAGGGATTACACTCCTAGGGATTACACGGTTACACCGTTAACCGTGACATCCTGGTTAACGGCGATAAAATGTTATCGCGGTTTGCGATAACTTTTTGACGATAATAATTACTGTCTTCATTTCAAAAAAAATTAATATCTCGGGGAACGCTCATTCGTGGCACCACCCGTGCATCTCCCCACAAACACTCACCCGGCCAGGGTTTCCCCCAGTGCGTGTTGCTTGTTTATTTACTTTATATACACTTTTTTTTATACACCACGGATTTTTATAAACCGCGGAACAAGTGCGCTGCACCCGCATGTAACAGGCGAGCGTCCCCTTGTCCAGGTGCCGATTGAAACTCAAGTCACACCATCAAATACGCCATTATTACGGTTATATTGTTATTGTCAATAAATATGTTATATTTAGGAATGCACCGATAATTCGGCGGCCGAAACACGGCGTGTAAACTGTGGAACATCGCCTGTTTAATGCTGGAAAGTCTCTGCGCAAAAGTGAAACTTATGAACTCCTGTGACTTTCACTTCACACCAGAGAACATTCTCTCTCTTTGAACAGTTAACTAAAGACATTGGCTCATCTGATGCATCTGTTTTCCCCTTTATTGCAGAGTTGTAGGGGTAATATTGCGTGTAGAGAAATGATCCAGTCTGCATACGGAGAAGCGCACGGCGCAGGAGAGGGAGAACAGTACAGCGCAGGGGCGGTGCGCAGAAATCTCTCTGCACCAGATGAGGGGGCACTACCACTTATTTATGTTGATTATTTTACTTTTAAATGTGACCAGCATTGCATGGCTTGTTTTAAGATTCACTGGCATTTACTTAATAAGGATTTAACTTAAGTGAAAACAATTGAACAATTGAGAAGTCAGTGGATTCAAGAAGTCAGTGGACATTTTATTCACTGACACAAAAAACACATTCTATGGTGGTAAAGTAAGTATAAAAGGTAAAAAAAATAGAATAAAAAAAAATTCAAATGGGAAAAACGGAATTCTAAAAAATTAAAACGGAAAAAACGGAATTTGGAAAAAAATAAAACGGAATTTGGAAAAAAATTAAACGGATTTCATAGGGCCCTAATTATAGCGCGGTGCTGGCGTCACGTCATCATCTCAGACAACTACCGTGTGTGTCCTGCTCTCTTTCAGCTGCTGAATAATCCATCTGTTTGTTGTTTTTGTGACGATGAAGTCCGCTAACACGTTAGCATAAAGATCGCTAGCTTAAAATGCTAACAGTCCACACACCAGCAGTCTCTGAGCTTTCGCTATCATTGTGAAGATGTTCAGCCACAGACAATTAGTGTCATGTTCTCCTTGCCTTCCTTTGTCAAACAAAGCTTTTGTTGATGACTGCTTAGATGACAATCACGCTTTAATTTCGCACTGCACACACACACTGCACACATAAGCACAAGTTCTATGCACTATCTCTCCCCTTTCTCTCGCTCTCTCTGCATGCATATTAATTAGCCATGTGTATTCTCCGTGATAGTCAGCTGATTGGCTGAAAAAGCAACAAAAGCTCTGGATGTGAGATCGCCACACCCAAATTAGGATTGACACACAGCGATAAAACAACCTTAATTCAAACACAAAGTTTATGGTTTTAAGACCCACAATACTGTGTCAATAATGTTAACATGATAGTACAGCTGCAGCGCCCACCGCCAGCATATTAAAAATGCATAGCTTTTAGGACTATCAATGCTTTCTGAACATATTCACACACTTTTTAAAAAATACCGCGATAATACCGAAAACCGCGATAATTTTGGTCACAATAACCGTGAGGTTCAATTTTCATACCGTGACATCCCTAGGAGTGACAATAACTCAGGAATATGACAGAATTTACGAGACAAATGACAAACTAATCAATGATGAAATTAAAATAGACGTAGCTAAGTGGTCAATGTTATTAAAGGATTACAGCTCAAGAATCAATGTGATCAATTTTTTTTTTTTCTTAAAATCGCTCCCAGTTAGAGTACCAGATTCACAATTCTCAGCATGGGATAAGCTAATATCCAGAATCATTTGGGCGGGAGCCAGGCCTAGGATAAGATTCAAGACCCTCCAACTAGACAAAGAAAATGGGGGATTGGCATTGCAGTCTCAGAGAATATTACTATGCTGCACAGTTAAGATACATTGTCTATTGGTGCTCTTCGTGTTATCACACCAGGTGGAAGGACACCTGGCATTGAGATGAGCCTGGGTCGGGCCCCTCCACAGGAAATGCTAGGTGGAAAGGAGTACACGGATCTTAAGGGTGAAAACTTGATAATAATGAGAGTAACATTCGAAATATCGTATGACGTTTTTTTTAAAATACAAATTAACAGGAGACTGTAAGCTGTTGATCTGGCCTTCTCACACTTCCAAGTTCAGACCAGGTGTGTTGGGCAAAACCTTTGAAAAGTGGAGGGACAAAGTAATAAAAGCTACATGTACACTCATAGATAAGCAACATTTTAAATCATTTGGTAAACTTAAAAATGAGTTTGGATTGGAAAATAGCGATTTCTTCAATTAAGACACATTTATGAGACGGAAATCAAGAAGGAAATCTCATTGGAAGGGAACGATGTGATTGAGGTGTTGACAGGTGCATACAAGCATACTCCATCAAAAATTGTCTCTAAATTGTACAGAGGTTTAATGAAGCAACAAGGAAGCAATACACTGTATATAAAAGTGAAATGGGGAAAAAGAATTCGACATCTAACACAATATGCAAACAAAAAATAAATAATGAAACATGTAGAGCGGTGTCAGAATCTGATGTGGAACAGCTGGAGTCACAGTGGTGAAGAGGAGCAGAGCTGGATGCTGTGAAGAGTTTCTCCAAGACTTGATTAAACCATGCTTCAACTGTAAAGGACAAGGAATACAATTACACATAAAATATGAACGAAGATTTTACTTTTTTCCAGGAAAACAAACCTTTCAGAAAAAAATGGCAACTGAGTGAGCTGTGAATATTCTAATGTGGTCTATATAGGCTATGAATAACATTAGATGAAAATGACAACATTTGTGACTTCTTGAACAAACATCAATAACATTAAAACATTTGAATAACACTGACATTATTCTCCAGCGGAAGCTGGGTGGCTTTACTTTGCTAACAGTTTACTTTGTATATAAAGTGTGTGTAATTGTCTATCAAACGTTACTTTTACAAAGTTGTCGCTTCACTGCCGACAACTATATCACATCGTATACTATGAGCAGAAACAGAGTGGAGTATTAGCGTCAGTCTTACCTCTCAGTGACGTCTTCCTGCTGGAAATGTAATAATAATAATAATAATAATAATAATAATGCATTATATTTAAGGCGCCTTTCAAGACACTCAAGGTCGCTGATGTAGCCCGCTAGTTTACAGGTTTGTTTTCGGTGTCTTGTACAACACTCCAAACAAGCTTAGCTTAGCTTTCAAGCTTCAGCACCGCTCTCTGACCGGCATATAATGGGACTTACTACTAGTCCTTTCCTTGTTTTTACTGCACGTCCCGGTATAATTTAGCACCATAGAAAACAACCCTGTGTAACTTGCAGGTCCGTAATGTATCCGCCAACTAATTCCCCTCTGGGATTTGTGTCTTTAGACAAGTCACGCTGTCTGCTCATGGACACGTCTGCTTCTCTCGGACTGACAAGGGCGGAAGTGTGAACTCTCGAAGGAAGTGAGCGCTGTGCATTCTGGGAGTTGTTGTCATTCGTGTACATGAGCGATAAATAATTTTTTATGCCTTTCTCAGCCAAGAAGGCACTTGCTTCAAATATTATTTCACATTTCTATTACAGAGATGACCTAGTTTTAATAGACATTCACCTTCTCAACGGTGAAGTATCCCTTTAAATGCAGCAAAGACTGTGTGTTAGATGAGCAGCAGCCACTAGGTAGAAAGTAGGTAGAAAGTGAGACGTCTCCCTCCGTATATAAAAAATATTCTGTTGTTCAGGTCTTCAGTACATCTGTTCATAATACATCCTGGATGGGTCGTATGACCTATGACCACATGAGATCACATCTGGCTTCCTTTATTCTGACTGAAACAATGGCAACTGCTGCTGGAGTGGCTCATACTCACACACACGGGCCGTTTCTCAATATCCATACTTGTGTGTACTTGTGCGTACTTGTGTACACCCGTACTTGTGAAAACGTCATCAGCCTCAGTCCAAGTTCTGTTCCATTTCTCAAGAATGCGAGCAGCGAGTATGGTTCTCATACCCGGAAGTGTTCTCGCTCCGCCCATTTTACCAAGTATGCGTGGTGACTTGAGCGTACTTGGGAAAGCCATATATCCTAGAATGCATTTCGGTGGAACACAGCAGGATAAAATACTAATATAAACCTGAAATAAATATTTTTCTTTGTCCCGGAACGCAGATTTAAAATCATTTGAGGCGAGAAATTAGTCATTTAAAATCCAAACATGTGGTTTGTGTAATAAAATATGACGTATTTACAGTTTGACAGCGGCGCTGTCGGAGGTGATCAGCTCCGCCTCTACGGACGCTCGGTGCGCACAGTGCCCGACACAGAGTAGTGTTACCTCGGCCTGTTCTGATGAAATGATCCGCTGGCTCAGACGGCTCCGTCATAACCTACTTGGTGTGATCCATAGATTTGTTGTTGACATGTTTTGCTTTTAATGTAAACCTTTCACACTGACCTGACAGTGTGAATGTTTGTATAATATTAATGTTAGATTTATATTAAAGTCACACTGTCATTGTATATGTATTTAAATATAATGGACACTATAATATTTAAATACATATATACACACATTTTATATATATATATGTGTGTGTGTGTGGGGGTGTGTGTGTGTGTGTGTGTGTGTGTGTGTGTGTGTGTGTGTGTGTGTGTGTGTGTGTGTGTGTCTAATATATTACTCTACACTGCTCTAATGTATCTATTTTCCACATGGTACTGTATATTTCAATAAAAATTAATTAATATATTAAGTTAAATATTTAAAATGTGAAAATTTGCATTTATTAAAATTATTTTATATGTTCATTCATCAACACTGTAGGTGGCGGTAATGAGGCTTAAGTGCTTGGCGCCACCCGCCATTCAAACAGTAAAACAAGGAAGCTACACCGCTGTTCCAATTGAAGAGACTGTACTCGTGTACTCCCGTACTTGGCAAGTATGTACTCCAGTTGTACTTCTCAAGTATGTACTTCCCAAGTATGCAAGTACGTACTGGCATACTTGGGTATTGAGAAAGGGCCATGGTTTCCATGACTTCAGAGGACATTACATTGACTTACAATCATTACAGATAGATATATATATATGTGTGTGTGTGTGTGTGTGTGTGTATGTGTGTGTGTGTGTGTTTTATGTCTGATTTGTATCAAATGCAGATATATTTTGTGTGAGACTAAAGCCCAATTTATACTTCTGCGTAAAGTGCTCTGCGTAGGCTACGTAGAGACTCTGCGTCGACGCAGAGACTGTCGAAGAGCCTCTGCGTCGTCTCCGTCTGCACGAAATATTTTTTAAGTGTCCGTCACTCCGTCAAGGGACAACGGAGACGGCAAGAGCTGCAATTGGTCCTCAGGACAGGCCGAGCGAAGCTGCTCTGTGCCGGCTCTCAGTGCGCTCCGGGCGTCCTGACAGAGGCGGAGCTGATCCCCGCCGATAACGCCGCTGCCGAACTATAAAATGTCATATCTTAACACACACAGCACATGTTTAGACCCTTAATGGCCAATTTCTCGCCTCAAATTATCTTAAAACTGCGTTCCGTCACACAGAAAAGTGAGAAACGGCCACTGTTTCAACAACAACAGTCTTTCTCTCTCTTTCTTTCTCGGACGCCATTGCTCACTGTAGCCAGAAGCACAACAACCTTGTGCAGCGACCCCTACTGATCGGGCGGGAAATTGCAGCGAGTGTCCGTCACCACGACGCAGAAGTATAAATGCTCGAGGCGTCTCCGTGGTGACGCAGACAGATAACGCATACGCAGTCGGAGAAGTATAATGTGGCCTTAAGTGAAGAAACATTTAAACCGCGCTCTGTAAGCCAGATGTCTCCTCTTGCTCTGACTGCAGAGACTGACTGCCTGAGCCCTTGATCAAGCATTTGTTTTTTCTCACTCGTCTTGTTTGCGTGGCATTTTATAGCACGTCGTGCTAAAGATGTAAAGACCTTCGCACAAACACATCATTTAAAAAACAGGAAGCAATGGTGTAAATTAGACTGTGGCAGCAGGAGGTACAACAAGCTCCCACTGTGGGGTGGACGTACACGTACATCTACGGCTCACATATTAAAAAATTGTCGGGTTTAAATCAGGCTCGGGCTCGTGATTACAGTTAACGTGTTGGGCCGGGCCGGGCTTTGGCTTGATTTTTTGGGCCCGATATAAGCTCTAGCTGGGATTCCTGTTGAGAGGGATACATGCTTTCACGTGAGAGTTTCCAAACACCACAAAAGATTTAGCGACAAAGTCAGCAAGTTGGCAAAACAGCTACCCCACCCCGACCTCAGTAGCCGCTTTGTCTTTCCTCACCGTCTCGTTCCCTTCTTGTTACAGAGGGCGTGGAGTCACGTGACTAAACACGCTGTACACAGCCGAGTGTCTTAAGGGGACATGAACATACCGGTAGCCTGCCTACATACACACACAGCCAAAAACAACTTTTTTTTTCTTTTTTTTAAATTATCTAATATATCGACATGGGCAAAAACATTTTTTTTTTTTTTTTTCAATATATCGCCCAGCCCTAGTGGGTGGGGTCTGTTGCTATCCGTCTGGCCCTTCTCTGGAGTCAGTAAACAAGAGTCCAGATCAGGTAGACGGTGGCCCACACTCCCCTGTGCAGTTCTCACCGCCAAGGATAAGTCCTTCCTGTTTTGTGACATGCAGCTGCCGTACCACCTCATCACACTGAGACACAGGATGCTCTCTATCGTGGCCTTGTAAAAGTTTGGGAGCAGCTGAGGAGAGAGTCCAGTCCGCTTCAGCTTCCTGAGGAAAAAGAGCCTTTGTTGGGCCTTCTTCAGGTGTGAAATGTTCACAGTCCATGAGAGGTCAGAGGAAATGTGGATGCCCAGGAACTTGATGTTGTCCACACGCTCCACTGCCTCTCTGTGACCTTCTTTGTTTTAGTGGTGTTCAGGATGAGGTTGTTCCTGGAGCACCATTGTGTGATGTGCTGGACCTCTTCTCTGTAGTGGGTCTCATCATTGTTAGATATGTCGAGTGTAAGAAGAGAAAAATCAAACACAGAAAAGCATTTTTCAAGATAGCAGCACTAATATTCTAATATATAATATAATGAACTTCTTTTCATTTAAAAACGTGATTTCAACTTTAAACGGGTCACAAGACTTAGGACTTTTATCACCTAAGTCACGGTGTAGATACAAATTAAGGTTTTTACACAGTCGCAGTTTAAGCATTGTACTTTTTTGGGAGCTTTCAGATTTTATAATGGGTGTGTATTGCGTGTGTGGGCGGTAGTTAAGGCCACATTATACTTCTCCGACTGCGTATGCGTTATCCGTCTGCGTCACCACGGAGACGCCTCGAGCCTTTATACTTCTGCGTCTTGGTGACGGACACGCGCTGCAATTTCCCGCCCGATCAGTAGGGGTCGCTGCGCTAGGTTGTTCTGCTTCAGGCTACAGTGAGCAATGGCGTCCGAGAAAGAAAGAGAGAGAAAGACTGTTGTTGTTGAAACAGTAGCCGTTTCTCACTCTTCTGTGTGACGGAATGCAGTTTTAAGATAATTTGAGGCGAGAAATTGACCTTTTAGAGTCTAAACATGTGCTGTGTGTGTTAAGATATGACGTATTTATAGTAGGGCCCTATGAAATCCGTTGTATTTTTTTCCAAATTCCGTTTTATTTTTTTCCAAATTCCGTTTTTTCCGTTTTAATTTTTTAGAATTCCGTTTTTTCCGTTTTATTTTTTTTATTCTGTTTTTTTTTACCTTTTATACTTACTTTACCACCATAGAATGTGTGCTTTTTGTGTCAGTGAATAAAATGTCCACTAAAATGCAACTTTCTTCTTGAATCCACTAACTTCTCAATTGTTCAATTGTTTTGACTTAAGTTAAATCCTAATTAAGTAAATGCCAGTGAATCTTAAAACAAGCCATGCAATGCTGGTCACATTTAAAAGTAAAATAATCAACATAAATAAGTGGTAGTACCCCTCATCTGGTGCAGAGAGATTTCTGCGCACCGCCCCTGCGCTGTACTGTTCTCCCTCTCCTGAGCCGTGCGCTTCTCCGTATCCGACTGGATCGTTTCTCTACACGTAATATTACCCCTACAACTCTGTAAATAAGGGAATAACAGATGCATCAGATGAGCTGATGTCTTTAGTTAACTGTTCAAAGAGAGAGAATGTTCTCTGGTGTGAAGTGAATGTCACGGGGAGTTCATAAGTTTCACTTTTGCGCAGAGACTTTCCAGCATTTAATAGGCGATGTTCCACAGTTTACTCGCCGTGTTTCGGCCGCCGAATTATCGGTGCATTCCTAAATATAACATCTTTATTGACAATAACAATATAACCGTAATAATGGCGTATTTTATGTTGTGACTTGGGTTTCAATCGGCACCTGGACAAGGGGACGCTCGCCGGTTACATGCGGGTGCAGCGCACTTGTTCCGCAGTTTAGAAAAAAAAAGTGTATATAAAGTAAATAAACAAGCAACACGCACTGGGGGAGACCCTGGCCGGGTGAGTGTTTGTGGGGAGATGCACGGGTGGTGCCACGAATGAGCTTTCCCCGGAACATTTCTCCAGACAAACGTTCCTTCTCCTCACGATGACAGCATTTTGAATATTAATTATTAATATTAATAATGATTATTAATAAAGATTAATTAGATTCCGTTTTTATTGGCCAATTCCGCAATTCCGTCCACGATTCCGTTAACACGGAAATCATAGGGCCCTATTATAGTTTGGCAGCGGCGTTATCGGCGGGGATCAGCTCCGTGTCTGTGGACGCTCGGTGCTCACGGTGTGCGCTGCATCTGCTGCATCTGGGGTCTTTCAATCAGCCAGACTGTCAGGTGATGACAGCATGACGTCAATAACAGGACGAGCTAATACAACCAGACAAAACTACTTGTATGGGTAGTTTATTTAAGTTTAAACATATTTCACAACATATTACCTACACAAAAATAAGTAAATGAACTAATGACCAAGAGCGCTGATCTCTCTCGCTCGCTCGCTCTCTCTCTCTCTCTCTCTCTCTCGCTGCGTATACTGGTTTACAGGGTTTCCCCCAGAAAACCTGCTAAGCCCGGTGGTCCCCGGTCCACCGGCGGCCCACGGCGTTTTTGTGCAGAGACTTTCCAGCGTTTAACAGATGATGTTCCACAGTGAACTCGCTCTGTTTCGACCACCGAATTATCGGTGCATCCCTAAATATAACATCTTTATTGACAAGAACGATTTAACCGTAATAATGACGCACTTTATAGTGTGACTTGGGTTTCAATCGGCACCTGGACAAGGGAGCGCTGCGCTGATTACATGGGGGCGTATGCGCTCTTGTTCCCCGGTATAGAAAAAGCCGTGGTGTATAAAAAAATCGATTTTAAATAAATAAACAAGCAACGCTAAGCCTGGCGGGGCTTCATTCAGTGATTTTTGAAACAAACATGTCAACATTAATGAAATGTTTACATGCAGTGCGGGGCGCGCAAAGCAGACAGCAGCGCCGCGGCTCGAGCGGCGCACAGTGAGAGAGGAGCAGTCTGCGTCTCACTGAACAACACAAACATGAGCGCGCAGACATTTACCTTTTCACATAAGTATTTCCCACCGACCGCGAACCCGTTCTGGTTCACAGAAAGTGTTGAAAACTTAAACAGAAAAATTTAGTCAGTCAAAATTCTCTTTCGTCCCGTGGTCGTCCCGATGACAATTAATGACCTCCCCGGGACGACGGGACGGTGTTAATTTTAATCCCTGCAAAACCTCCACGATATCCAAGCATGCACTTTCCTAGCCGGCCTGCCGGTGGAGCCGGCAGATGTGAGGTCCCGCTCATCGCTGCTCGCAGCTTTAATTTTCTCTTTATATTGTAGGAACGGAGAGATAAATAAAGTATGTGAAAATATAAATGTAAAGAACAACAAAATACTGTCAATAACTTTTTTTTAAAAAACCTATACAAATTTAGTAAAAAATAAACATTACATTGTAAAGAACCCAAATTATAAGACAATATAAATATATAGAAACTAGTGCTGTCAAACGATTAAAACATTTAATCGCGATTAATCGTATTAATGGCATAGTTAACTCGCAATTAATCGCACATTTTTATCTATTCTAAATGTCCCTTGATTTCTTTTTGTATTACTGTATTATTTGCATTATTTTTCCTCATTTTAATACTCTTATCAACATAGAAAAGTGGATTGGCTTGCTTTGTGTAAATGTTATTTGCATATTTTGGCATATACTGTAGTGTAGGGCTAAACAATGAATCGAAATTTATCTAAATTGCAATACAAGTTACTGCAATTTCAAGACACAATATTTATAATATATTTGTTCAAGCCTAAATCTAATTTTAGATGAATTATTATTACACGTCTTATTTTACAGACTGAACCACCCTGGCAGACAAACTAATCTATGTTACAGGCTAAACCTGGTGTGTGTAACGTGTGTGTGAGGAGCTGTGTATGTGTGTGTGAGGTACGAGACGTTCACGTGTGACGTCAGAGACATACGTAGGTGAAGCAGGAAGTAATGTGTTCCATGTGTTAATTAGCGAGCCGCAGGTGAATATCACCGACACTCTGCATATTTTCAGTTATTCCTCTCATTGTGATAGAGCCGCACAATAATAAAAGAGGCTGTGTATCACCCCACAGTGTTGTGAATAAAGAGCCGTTCTTCAAGTCCCGTGGTTTAATGTGTTGTTGCCGCAACGAGCTAATCCGAGCTGAAGGAGCTAGCGGAGAAGCGCACATCGCTCGCCATCCGCTCAAAACGGAACGTTTACTCTTACTTAAGCGAGCCGACTACTCTTTGGCCGGCGTGTCTGTTGTTTTCTTTCTGGTCTAGCAAGATCCCGTGTGGTGTTGTAGTTGTTCTAACGTTACTAGTTGCTGCAACCGCATGTGAAAAAAACTACAAAATTTGCTCGGCCAAAAAGAGAGTTAATCGCGCGATAAAAAAAATTGACGTCATCAAAATGGGGTCGCGTTCATGCGTTAATTAACGCGTTTTACTCACAGCACTAATAGAAACAATAAAATACTGTAAATAACTTTCAAAAAATGATACATTGTACTGTAAATAACTCACATTATAAACAAAATATAAAGTATAGTAGTATATATAGTATTCTAAATAGTAAATATAAATAGTTTTCTTGGGGGTACTAAGCCCACAGCAGGAAATTCCTCATAAGCACCTTTGAAGCACTGCTTCTACTAGCTAGCGTTAGCGTCAGCTAGCATTCTGACGCTAATGTTAGCTGCTGTTCAAGTCTGTCCCTGTTAGTTAGGCAAAGTATCTGTTCAGTAACAGCAGTCATTTACTGACTCTGTCTTTCTTTCTTTTATTCTTCATCCTCTTTTTTTCTTCCTCTTCTACCTGATTGATAACTCCTCTTTATTTTCCTTCAGCTTCATTTACAACTTGCAGAACGATAAATTCACACAGGTTAACGTGAGGTGACGTGGAGTCCATTTAGGGAGGTTTCCTACCGAGATGTCATTGCAAATCAACCATTGTTGTTTAAGGGGGACAGGGATGTGGCTGGTCACTGATGCATTTAGGCAAAAGCCCTATGGCTCTGAGTGTCGGGTGCCCCCTATCGGCTCGGGGCCCCAAGGAGTTGCCTGCCTTGCCTGTTCATAAACTGCACGTTTACCCGTAGTGCAATGAAAGTGAGAAAGTGCGTTAGTTTGTGGAATTAATCAACGTGTTAATTCCACAAATTAATCATCCTGCGTTAACGCGTTATTTTTGACAGTCTTAATTAATATAATTTTTTTTTTTTTTAACCCTTAAATTGCCAGGTTCATTCATGATGCCCCTTGATTTTATGATCTAAAAAACACAAAAAAATAATTATTTTCAATATACTTCATGCAAACTGGATTATTTGTTTGGATTATTGCAGCCTGATATATGTGAAAGATTACCAGAAAAAAATATTTTTTTGCGTTATTATTTTATTTGTAATGTCAGATGACCTAAAATACTCACGTTAACACACCTAGAGCACCAAATGGTGCTCATAAAGTACACAGCCATAAAAAAAATAGTATACATCTGTATTTTTGATTATTTCTTTTTTTTAGGTTTTAGACCAACATCTGTTCTTTCCATACATATCAAATATTAATATATTCTTTATATTTTTAACCCTTAAATTGCCAGGTTTAGTCATGATGCACCTCATTTCATGATTAATTATTAATTATTTTCAATATAATTCATGCAAACTGGATTTGTTTTTATTATTATTATTGCAGCTGGAATGTGTGAAAGATTAGCAGGAAAAAAAAGTGCATTATTTTTTTATAATGTCAGATTTCATAAAATATTAAGTTAACACACCTATAGCACCAACGTGCTCATACAAATACAAATTGTGTACATTTGTATTTTTTGTATTTTATTTTGTTATTTCTTAGACCAACATCAGACCTCATTATAGATACCAAATACAAATAATAATATATATTTTTTGTGCTGTAATGAAGAACTTCCATCCTTGGCATCCTCTCCTTTGCAGTGGTTATAATCAGAATGATTTTGGGCTTCTGGGCTTCTTTTTTCCCCGTTGCTGATCTCCGGCTCCCGGTGTTTGTTGCTGAGCAGGAGGACATTTTTGTCCTGCTTTGGAGTGTAGGACAGCAGGATGTGAGTTGATTGAGAGATGGAGGAGCCTCGGGAGCTAAGGGGTAAGCTCTGGTCAGTTTTTACGCATTGTGCCAAAGATCTTTCTTTGCAGCAGCTCCTCTGCCAGCCCAAATGAGGAAAATAAATGATCAATAGTCACAGTCACCCTCCCAGCCCCTCTGTCATGTCCAACACGACCCTCTCTGTCCTTGGTTTCTTTCTGGCAGCGCACCAGCTGACCAATAGACGCCAACAGAAGGAGTCCAAACTAAGCCAGCACGGTGGTGACATCGAGGTCCTTCCACTCGGGCACTGTCCTTCTCACATGTTGTTTGGTTTATTCCGTGATAAGTTTTGTGATCTCCGTGGTGAAAAATAAATAAAAAGTGTTAATCAGCTCACTAACAATGGCCACGGCATAGCGCGGAGGTTCTGGAGTTTGTCCCGAGTCTGGAGGCTTGCGCTGGAGCGTCAGGGTGTATGTGGGTGCCCAGATCTCTCCGTTTTTAGATTTCCACAAAAGGTCCGCTAGTGTCACCTCTTCCCCACAGTCAGAAGAGTCGGTGGAGTTGGTGGGACACGAGAAAGCCGACACACTCTTCACCATGGACATTTTGTGGAGGGAGGGGGGCGGGGTTTAGTGTGAGTGCCCTTGATCAGAAAAAGCAGTTTTTTTCTCCATGATGGTGCAAAAAAAAGAAAAATTACGTAATCTTGATGGAAATCTGTCAGAGCACATATTGTGAGAAAATTAGATTATTCGTGTTTTTTTACTTTATATTTGAGCAGGATCAAAAATAGTGATTTGAATGGGTTTCAATTAGCAAATTTTCGTGCAAAAGGTGTGTTAACGTGACTATTTTTGTTAACGTTGTTTAGAATGGACTAAAAAAATAAAATCACATGAAAACATTTTAAAAAATACACAACCTGGCAAATTTTGAACAATATGCATGAAAAAATGAAAAAGATATGCTAAAAAGAACCTTTTTGTCAAAAAGACAAAGGGTTAAACATAATCAGCAAAGTAATAATAACAAAGCAGCCTAATTGACTTGATTTATGTAAACTCATTTCATTTAAACCTTTACCTAAATGTTGAAAGTGGAAGTCGAACTGTTGATATCCTGCACTTGTTTGCAGAAGACGAGACGAGTACTTCCATAAAGAATGCCCACCTGCCCACGTGTGAACAACTCCACTGGAGCAGCTGCAGATTGAATATTCAAGGGCATCTCAGCAGCCATGGTGGATGGATGGATGGATGAGTGCTTCTTTTTCTATATATCTATTCTGATCCCTCATCGTCATCTGGTGACTTCCATTTCTCAGTTGAAGAGAGATTTGTGACCTGCCACGGACCAAGGGGGCGCAAGTCGGCCCAGCGCAAAACGAGAAAAGATAGGAAAAAGGTTGTTTTTTTTTCAAAATTAGGGATTTCTTTTTTTTCAAAATTACACATGTTAAAGTGGGTCTTAAAACCATAACATTTGTATTTGAATTAAGGTTGTTTTATCGATGTGAATCATTCCTAGTTTGGGTGTGTGAAATTAAAGCGTGATTGTTATCAAAGCAGTCGTCATCAAAGCTTTGTTGACGGCAGGCAAAGAAAACCGGACAATAAGTGAACTGTGGCTGAAATTAACAAAGACAGAGACAGCACAGAGACTGCTGGTGAGTGGACTGTCTTTATGCTAACGTGTTAGCAGACTTCATCGTCACAAAAACAACAAACAGATGGATTATTCAGCGGCTGAAAGAGAGCAGGACACACACAGTAGTTGTCTGAGATGATGATGCGACGCCAGCACCGCTCTATATTCTTATGGGTGAATTTTCATATACATAATGTGTGCCACTAGTGTTCAGTCACATACAGGGACGTTTTTCTTGTTATTGTTATTCACTAACTCAGCACAAACATGTGCTGATGTGCTTGAATCATATGTGAATGACACAGCTTTGGGTATGAAGTATTGACTGTGATGCTAATGATTTAGCAACGAGTTGTGAGTTGGGACATTATCAGCTCATTCAGTAACAGACTGATCCATCCACACTACACCACAGAGCCACTTCAATGTATTTCATTAGTGTCTGATTTGATTAGATCCTTCTCTCTTAAGTATATATAGTATATTTTGTTTTCATGAAACAACAAAAACAGATGATGGAAATACAGTGGTATGCAAAAGTTTAGGCACCCCTGTAAATGTTCATGATTTTCCTTTATAAATCATTGGTTGTTTGGATAGGAAATTTCAGTTAAATATATCATATAGGAGACAAGGTGTAAATCTTTGAGGCAAAAATTCTCCCTAAAGCAGTTTTAGGAGTGCCTACATTCAAATGACCATATCTTCTTCAAAAAATTGTTGGAAAGCTTAGAAATCACACTTTCACAATCGGCAAATAACTCAAAATGTCCCTCTGTAGACTTGTGACCGGTTTTGCCATGTCTGGACCAGTGTTGTTTTCGTCAACGATGACGATGACGAAATCTTTTCATTGACGCCACTTTTTTTCATGACGATAACGAGACAGTGACGAGATAAACATGACTCTTTGATGACGAAAACATGACGAGACCTGTGTGAGTTTTCGTTGACGAGAGGGAGGGACGAAAATGTCAGTGGGTGGTCTGTCAGACGTTTAAAACGCATGACATTTCATTTTTTCGGCCAATCACCTGACGGTCACGGAGAAAGCACATGGCTACTTAATATGCACGTCCCCCGCTACTGCTTCTGCAGTGTTTGTGTGTGTTTGTGTGTGTGTGTGTGTGTGTGTGTGTGTGTGTGTGTGTGTGTGTGTGTGTGTGTGTGTGTGTGTGTGTGTGTGTGTGTGTGTGTGTGTGTGTGTGTGTGTGTGTGTGTGTGTGTGTGTGTGTCTGTGTTCACCGTTGAATGAGGATGGATAAGGAATCCCACAGAGGGACTGAACTGCGGCTGTACTTCTTCTAACCCGACACTTATGTAAGTGGAGTCGTTAGCATTTTAAGCTAGCGATCTTTATGCTAACGTGTTAGCAAACAACAAACTGATGGATTTTTTAGGGACATGACAATAACTGGACACAGTTGTTAGTAGTAGTGGCTAAAGTTAGCTTTTGTTACGCTAACGTCAAATTCATTATGTGTGTGTGTTTCTTTAGCAGCATGTTTAGCCATGTTTACATTCAGTGACAATGTGGTCATCTCTTTGAGTGTAATAATAGCCAATCTGCAAGCTCACAGTGTGTTGAACTTATAGATCTGCTGCTATTTTCACAACTTATGTGCGACACTGCCCAACAACAATCTCCAATACTTATTGACCTAAATACATTTGTTAAAAGACTATACTTCTTTTTGGAAGAAGATACAGATATGTACATCGATAGTCTGCCGTTACAATCGATTTGCCTCGGGTGCACTGTGGAGTCGGTATGAGTGTTTCTAATGCCATGCTAACTTGTATCATTGACTTGCGCTAGCCATAGCATCAGCGAACTCAGCAACTAGAAGAACTGAATGAAATTTCTTGAAAATGTCTCCAGACGTCTCCATCACACCGGCTGAGTTGGAAAATAGGTCTTATGTCCAAAATTCCGAACTATCACTTTAAGTATTTTCTTTGTTAATAGAGATATAAAAATTATGAAAACCATTGTATTATCTTAGTTTATGCCCATATTATGGATTACTGACATCATTGTTGCGTAACATTTATTTTTATTTTACGATCTTTTGTCAATAGCCGGCCGGTGCGCACACGCGATCGTTTGCTATCGTTTACTTTTCAATAAGCCGTGGTGTGTGGTAACTGTCAGCTGAATATGTCCGTGGTTGTGGTATTTGGTTGAGTATCATCTTATAACTAACTGACAACCTAATAACTTGACTGAAATAAAATAATAAATAAATAATCGTGACGTAAATGTGTTCTTCTTCTTCATTTTTGGAGTTGAGAGTCTGGACGCAGCTTTCGCTTTATTCTGCCCCCCACAGTCTGAAGACATATCTGCATTTAAGGGGTGTCCCATTTCTAAGTGACAAAATAACCCTCAACACTTGGTTTTGAGGGCCAGTTAAGATAAGGGTTGAGCTTGAGGGTTAAAGGGGAAATAAGTAGTTTATAGTGCCATCTAGAGGAGAGGCTGAAATTTACAACAAAGACCTGCTGCTCTGCTCACCCCTCCCTTCCCTGAGCGCTACGGTATCCGCAGCTGGTCAAATGTCGTCCTCGTCGTCTTTCTCCGTGTCAGCAGATGAGGTTCGTGAGGAGAGGGAGAGGGCGAGCTACCGCGGCCGTAGCAGACGAAGCGGAGAGAGAGGAGGCGGGACTTCTGCTACAAGTAAAGAGACGATTGATTTGTTCTCTCGCGTTTGTCCTTACAGGCTCCGGTAGAAACATGGCGTCTCGCTGCTAACAGTGGCTATGCAACCGCAGTCCGCAGTCATGTTATTTAACATGACTTTTTGAAACACTACGAAAATGAAACAAAAACTATTACACAGCGACTAGACAATGCAGGAGCACATAATATGTATAAAAAAGTGGATTTTGGGTTATATAAACCCATAAATACTACATATTGTACCTTTAAGATTGAGGGTTAAGATAGGAGTTGGAATTGTCCCCAAATCTCGAATTAATGGGTCACCTCTAAGTACTTCATATGACCGGTTACGCGTCATATTAAGTACTTAGAGGTGAGCACAAATACTATTTCTTAGAAATCAGGGGAAAACTGAGGGAGGGAAGCACACTAAAAAAAATACTGCTATTCTAGCAATACAAAGCCACATGCTAATCAGTGAAGTATTCCTTTAAGTAACATCATTACCACTGCAAAAGACACACATAGGTATGTAAGGTAGTGACAGACATACAGTTTGGGACATAAAGTACAGAAAATGAGAGTATGAAAGGACCTTTACACGCACACTTCAAAAAACTCAACAACCACCCCAGGTTCCACTTTGCCTTAGGGGCCCCCAAAGTCCACTGAAACACCCCTGTATGGCAAGGATCAAACTCCTCAGGAGGTTGAGTTGAGGAACAGCAGGTGATGAAGCTGCTGCTGCTGCAGTGATCACTTCAACTCACTCATCTGCTCATCTGAGCTGTGTCTGGAAACAGAGACTCAGAACCAGTCTAGACCAAGACTGTTGTGGTTTCTTCATGAGTCCGCCACAAATCCAGATCTGCACGCCAGATGACGCCAAATGGCGCACACACCTGTAACTGCTCCTTTAAAAATATACATACATACACGCACACGCACACCACTGCTTATTAAACCATGGTAATAACATCACACACGTTCAGAGGTGTCCACTACTTAAACCTGGTCACCCACCCAGGGTGTGAGCACGGACCCGTGGGATCTGCTGAAGCCCAGGACTCGGGATCTTAATGAGGATGAAATATGACACGCGTGGATCTGCACCTCAGAGCAGAGCACAGCAGAGGCAAGGGCCACGGAAATTCCCGAGACAACTGCACCGTGAATCGGTCGCAGCCTCTGCGAAGACAAGTGCGTGCTGGGTGTGCAGTCGAGTCCGTTTCACGCACTCCTCTTCCTCCTCCTCCCACGCCAACCACTAGTCTGTGTAATTGTCGCGAGTGGAAACATTCATTCATGCGAGAGAGGGATAGAGAGAGGTAAAAAGACATAGCAGCTCTCACCTCTTTGGTATTCACGATGCCTTTCACGTATTTCCCGAGGACCGTGTCCACGCAGAGGAGACTGCACAGCGCGGCCAGGCACGCGAATCTGTCCACGACCCGCACCTCCATCTTTCTCTCTCCCCCGCTGTCGCTGATCTGCGATCCCAGCTCCCCGAAGCCTGGCTCTGTGCGGGAGCGCGCACGGAGGAACAAGCGCTCGAGTCGGGAGAGAGAGAGGAAACGGGCGCGTGCACGGCGGTCACTTCAACAGCAGGGAAAAAACAACAAATACTCAAGAGTTAACCTACCGGTTCAGTACAAACAGCGCCACTATGTCATTACTTTGCAGCCCTTTTTGTGCTTTCAGTTGTCTATGGAAGCAAATTTGTGCCATTATCCAAATTAAAATACAGAAATGCTATGTCATTTTCAAAATGGAGCTGCATTTTGTGACTCAAAAATAAAATTAATAATCTATATTTCAAAATGCATTTTCATTTTCAAATTCAAGACTGCTCATTCTGTGACTTAATTAAAATGATAAAGAAAATGACATTTAAGATTTCATTTTCAAAACATCCTCCAGCAAAAAGGTAACAAATTCAATTTGAAATGTCAAATTTGAAAATTAAAATGCATTAACAGAAATGCTTTTTCATTTTCAAAATGGAGCTGCATTTTTTTGACTCATAAATAAAATGAATAATCAATATTCCAAACTGCATTTTAATTTTCTACTTCTAGACTGCTTATTCTGTGCCTTAAAGGGGAACTCGGCCGGAAGTTCCTATTAACGCTGTTTTTTTGGTGTGTATCAGCATCATTACCTTGTTTATGAAGCCCTGAAGGTTCTAAACAAACAGTTCAGCAGTTGCTGAGAATGCTGTGTTTATTGTAATCTCGGGGCTCAACGAGATCTCTCAAAATCCTGTAATAGTTACGTAAACAGCAGTTCTCCTGAACAGCAGATTGTCCTGCACCGGGCACTAGTCCGGGCACATCCGGTTGCCTACATTGAACCGCAGAAGAAGAATTAACGTCCGTTGTGGAGGTGTTTCACGAGCGACAGTGTCTTCTGACTCTGGGTCTGACTCCGGGTCAAAGTCATAAAAGGGACTGCGGCGGGGAGTCGTGACGAAGCTATTTTTAAACACTGTTAAAACAATGTTTTGATAAACAGGAGCCGTGCATCCACCGTTCCAGAGGGGGGAGCTGTGCTTCTGAGAGCTGGTGTGCTGAATAGTACTGGCCAATCACAAGCATCTGTCTTCTGAAAGTTCACCCTGAAACATCGCGGCTGAAGAACAGCGTCAGAAAAGAGGATTTCAATCTGCTCATTTACAGCAACTAGGAGGTTTTTGACCATAAAAAACAAGTTAATATATGTAAGTAGACCTCCATAACTAACATTTATGTGCAACAGGATCACTCTATGTGACCTATAATTAAAAGACAAAGCAAACAAAATGCTTTTTCGTTTTCATGTTCGCCCGCAAAAAGTGTCTCATAATTCAAATGATTTCGCAATACGGATGGGCGCAGGATAGTGACGTCACTGGCCACGCCCCTTGTTCTTACAATCATGCTGAGCATAGATCTGTAAATTATAGATGTCTTACGGCGGAGTGTCCAACGACAGTATTGGCCAGCAGCGCGGATGACACATCTACCCTTTACATATCTATGGTGCTGAGGTGTTATGCGTGATATCGCTAGACTGCCGATGACCGATTGACCAGAGTGCTGTCACAGGAAGAAAAGTCTTCCCCAACTGTAGATCAGTTAAAACTAACGTAACAATCCCAACAACGTGGGTTAATCTCCAACAATTACCGGGGGAAACGTCTAAAATCTCAATAAGAAGCCTGGTGTGTTTAGCGACAGCACCGCTGATTGTGACCGGCTGCATAGACGCTGCAGCTGTGTGTGTTTGTGTCACACGGAGTCTGCGCTCCAGAGAACTCTGACACAAGGATCGGGCCAAACAATAATGCCGAACACTAGATCAGTTTAAACTACTTTAACAATCCTCAAAACGTGGGTTAATCTCCGACAATTACCAGAGAAAATGTCTCACATTTCAATATTTAACCGAGAAGTCTGGTCCGCGATGGTCCTCCATTCGTTTGTGTGAGTGTGTGTAGCAGAGCCAGAAGAAGGGGAGTGGCCAGTGACGTCACTATCCTGCTCCAATCCGTATTGCGAACTCATTTGAATTATGAAACACTTTTTGCCGCGAACATGAAAACAAAAAAGCATTTCTCTGTTTGCTTTGTCTTTTAATTAAGGCACAGAATGAGCAGTCTAGAAGTTCCATCCATCCATCCATTTTCTACCGCTTATCCGGGGCCGGGTCGCGGGGGCAGCAGTCTGAGAAGGGATGCCCAGACCTCCCTCTCGCAGGACACTTCCTCCAGCTCTTCCGGGGGGACCCCAAGGAGTTCCCAGGCCAGCCCGGTGACGTAGTCACTCCAGCGTGTCCTGGGTCTTCCTCTGGGTCTCCTCCCGGTGGGACATGCCCGGAACAGGCGTCCAGGGAGCATCCGATACAGATGCCCGAGCCACCTCAGCTGGCTCCTCTCGATGTGGAGGAGCAGCGGCTCTACTCCGAGCTCCTCCCGGGTGACAGAGCTCCTCACCCTATCTAAGGGAGCGCTCTGCCACCCTGCGGAGAAAACTCATTTCAGCCGCTTGTATCCGGGATCTTGTTCTTTCGGTCATCACCCAAAGTTCATGACCATAGTCAGTCTAGAAGTTGAAAATTAAAATGCAGTTTGGAATATTGATTATTAATTTTATTTATGAGTCAAAAATGCAGCTACATTTTGAAAATGAAAATGCATTAACAGAAATGCTTTTTCATTTTCAAATTTGACATTTCAAATTGAATTTTGTTACCATTTTGCTGGAGGATGTTTTGAAAATTAAATCTTAAATGCCATTTTCTTTATCATTTTAATTAAGTCACAGAATGAGCAGTCTTGAATTTGAAAATGAAAATGCATTTTGAAATATTGATTATTCATTTTATTCATGAGTCACAAAATGCAGCTCCATTTTGAAAATGAAAAAGCATTTCTGTTAATGCATTTTAATTTGGATAATGGCACAAATTTGCTTCCATAGTTGTCACCACCATTCAAACGCAGCACTGATGTTCCCTCTGGTCTTGAATCATTCTGTCTTTTTCTTGGCAGTAACTTTCTCAGAAAACGTCTTTCATTTGCGACCAACACCCGTTGTAGACACCTTTTCTGCCATCACATTGCTGCAACTCTCATTGGATTTAGTAAGCTAAATCTGCATGATTAGTGCATGAAGTGGGGTACGAGCATGGGGGAAGGGGGGTTAACATGACAGATTGAGTGATGCATCACTATCTGGGTCGTTCAGTATGATTGGATGGTGGTTTCACAGGCCTGTCCGCTCCACAACGGACTGACATTTTTTTTATTTTTGTGACAAAAATTGGTGTGAAGAGGATTTTAAGCAATATGATAAATAATGCTCCAGAAAATGACCTCCCACCCCAGCTTTAAGGTTAGTGATAACACTTTGTGTGTGTGTGTGTGTGTGGACACATGAGCCACTGCTGATTGCAATCGTGTTTTTATCAGAGGTCACGCACCTATAATGGAGCGCCAGCTGGTGTTTGGCCTCCTACATCTAGGTTAATGTCACTAACCAGCAGGGTGTACTGTATATAAACAAACATCAACAGGAAAATGATGGAATACATTGGTTTGTTGCCATATATATGGTAAATTAAAATAAATGTAAAGTACAGAGATTCCTGAATTCAGAGGTTTGTGGTCACCACGAAATAACGCAAATCCTCCGAGGTCCACATCCAGATCAACTGAAAGAATTTGAATCCAGTATTTAAGAATTAGTGACATCCAATAGTGAGACTGTAGAATTGCACCAGGGAACAAGGTGGCCTTCATGTAATAAAGAATGCCATCTTTCATATAAGCTTCTGCTGTAAAACACTGGCTGCTTTGTCCATTCAGGCTGCGGTAGAAATATGACACTGCAAGATGGTGGCCTATGTGAAGTAAGGCCCTTATCTAAAGTAAATATACAAGTTTTAAAGGTCCCATATTATGCTAAATCAACTTTTTAATCATTTTAATACTTATATTTGGGACTCTGGAGGCCCTACCAGTCGCCAAAGTGTGAAAAAAGATGACTCAACTCGTGTTTTTGTGGTCCTCCTCAGTCTAAGTACAGGAGATAAAACACGCAATGTTGACTTCCAAGCTCATTGCGACGTCACAATGCGCTTGATTCTTGGAATTGTTGTCTCGTGGAGCACCGCTTTGTCCGTAAAACATGCAAGAAGGATTTATCTGTCCAGTGGATACATGTTAGCAATGTGCCTGCTAGAGCCTGCAAATGATCACCTTTCCAAATGCTAACTGTTGTTAACTCCCAGTAGCCTCTGTGGCTAATGTCATTTCATGTCCCTTAAGTTTTGTTTTACTTTTTTTAAGGTGGACCTAAAGAGATACTACTATACAGAGTGTTCTGAACAGGGCTGTTTTGGCAGGGTATTTGAACTGTTGTGGTGCTTCATCCTTATGGTATTTTGACCAAAGCATAGACACAATAATAATAATAATAATAATAATAATAATAATGCATTATATTTGGAGGCACCTTTCATGACACTTAAGGTCACATCACAACAACAACAACAAAATAATAATAACAATAATAATAACAACGAGTAGAGAGTTAGAGGGAGTAGGCCTGTTTAAAAATGTGGGTTTTCAGATGGGATTTGAAGATGGGGAATGAGACAATGTTCTTGATGCCGGGGGGAGGGAGTTCCAGAGACGGGGGGCAGAGTGGCTGAAGGCTCTGGCCCCCATGGTGGTCAGACGGGCAGGAGGCGCAATGAGGCTGATAGATGAGCCAGATCTAAGTGTTGATGTGAAGGAGGTCAGAGAGGTATGGGGGAGAGAGGTTATGGATGGCCTTGAAGGTGTGAAGCAGAATTTTGAAATCGATGCGGAATTTAACCAGAAGCCAGAGAAGCTTAACCTGTAGGGAGGGGCAAACAGAGGATCGATGGGGATGGTGAAACTTGGAGTGTTGGTGAGAGTGGATTTAGAACCTATGAGAAGAACCTCGGTTTTATCACTATTGAGTTTCAGGAAATCGAAAGAGAACCAGGATTTGATTTCTTGTAAACAGTTACAGAGGGAGTAGGGCGGGAAGGTGGAGGTGGCTTTGGAGGAAAGGTAGAGCTGGGTGTCGTCCGCATAACAGTGGAAGTGGATATTGAATTTACGGAAGATCTGACCAAGGGGGAGGAGATAGATGATGAACAGGATGGGCCAAGTACAGAGCCTTGGGGAACACCAGAGGAGAGGGGAGACGGTTGGGAAGTCAAGGTTTTCAACTGGATGAACATACATGTTCATTAGGACACCAGGGAACTAGTTTAACTTGGAGAAATAGGGTATAATAAGAGTCCTTTAATCAAAAAAAAAGAAAAAAAAAAGCAGAATACTCTTATACTTGTGTATGTTTCTGTCAATAAGTTCTCCTAAATGTTATACTGGACCTTTAATATTTTAATGAAGTGCGTTGCCCTAGATTTGTCCATGGTTCACCAATGGAATCTCATTGTTTGGACAACTTTACAGGGAGATGGTGTTGGACATGATTTACTGCTGCATCTCTCTGAAGTGTGATGACTCTTCTGTATTAACGCTTTTGCAGTGAACCTCACAGAGAGACATCAGAATAACCAGAGAGAGAAATCTGACATCACAGTTATAAGGCATTATAACTTTTACACACTAAGAAATCAAAGTACGAGACTGTGCCTAAGAAATCAAAGTATGAGACTGTACCTAAAAAGGTACAGATACTTTGTCGCTCCAGTTGTACCCTATCAGGGTACAAGCACTGTACCTTTAAAACGTGTACCTGCTTCTTTGTACCTCTAAAGAAACATTTCTGAACCCCTAGTGACAAAAATGTACCTGTACACACTGAGAAAGGTACAGTGCTTGTAGCCTGATAGGGTACAACTGGAGCAACAGTAAAAGGCACAGTCTCGTACTTTGATTTCTTAGTGTGTAGGAGTAGGAGTAGAAATCTCATTAGAACTTAAGTAGTTTTATGAGAAGGTCCTTGGGTAATTGTCTTCCCTGTAACAGTCTTGTGGCCTCAAAACATTTGAAAACCAATGTATATAACAATATAAACACAATGTATTGAACAAACTGAACCAATCCCTGCCCTCAGAACTTAGCACCTACAGTATCAGAGGCTGATAGAAAGACTGAGCGTGAGGCCCCAAGTACAGATTTTGTTGGAACATCCTGAAAGTGTATAATCAGCTATAAACAAACATGTCCCAACAGAGTTTAATATAAAAATCTTCATAATTTCAGAGCATTGTGAAACGCTCATACTGTATTAATACATAAGTGGGGCCAAAAGCAATCAAAAACAAACTGATCCAAAAACTGTTATTTAAAGCTAACTGTTGATCTTTTACACTGTTCTATAAGTTGATCTATAGGTCTGCATGATATAGCCAAATATCGTATCGTGATGAAAAAACGATTTTATTGAGTTTTTAAACAACTTGATGGAAACTACCACCTGTTCAACAGATAAACTTCTGTTGTTATCTGTGTAACTGTGGAGGCACACATTTTACAATAGCTGCATGGTATCAATATATCTTTGTGACTGTAACTGACCCTTCACTTCTTTTTTTAAACGTAGGCATATGTAATCACATGTATCACATATGTATATACAGTATATATATATATATATATATATATATACAGTATATGTATATATATATACAAGTCTTACCTGTTTCCATGATTTTTTCCCCCATCAAGCCTTTTATTGTGAAATATCTACAGGGCACATATATGTGCAGCCTCAAATTGAAAAGTCATGGCAGAGGAGACTTTAGAGCTTTTAAAAGTTTATTATTTATGCTATTTAAAACATCAACAAAAAAACGTTAAAAGGTAACCACAATTAAGGAGTCCCTTATTTTAGATATGTGTATCTGTGGATCAATGAATGTAAGTGAATCGCTCACAATATATCACACTAGTCTTGATTTCATATATTTGAATGCAGAAATGTCACATACTATGTCTTTAATCTTCTTATAAGCATGGACATGACGGGTCTTTCATGGGAGAATATACTAGAAGAAGAAACCCGCCTAAGTCACACACAGCATCTCTTGTATGAAACGTACAAAGAGAAATCAATAAATCAGAAATCAATCTGATAATTAAAAATATCTACATGAGTCATATAATGTGTAATATCCTTTTTTTTTAATTATTATTAAAAAATAATAATTTGCACTTGTGGTGATTTCAACAAACAAGAACAGCTTTGTTTCCACTCAATGTCTTGGTCTTTATTTTTTTTAAAGGCTAATCCTAATCCAACTCTGAATAGCAAACAGTGCAGATCATTTGGAGTGCAGATAACTGGCACCTGCATATTCACTGATACTATTTAGCAGCAAACATGAAACATTTCCTTAACTACCATACTACTGTTTTCATTCAGATGAATGCATCAGTTATATTCTGGACATACTTCTTCCACATTGCCTGGGTGTTTTCAGAGTGCAAACGTCGGAGAGGTTTTAAAAGGCTGCCAGCTCTGCATTTTAGCAGAGTCAAGAATGACACAGTTACTTGCATTCACTTCCTGATGTGTGAAAACAAAACACTTAATTTCTGTTTCACCTCGTTGTCATTCTATTATAAAGATAGGAATAAGTATTTATATGAGATACATAGCTGTATCATTGTATCATATATTAGAGAACATCCTGCTGATTGTTTTTTTAACTGAAAATCCAGTATTTTAAATGAAAACAGTAGTATGGATTTGTGGCTTAAAGGTACAGTAGGCTGGATTTCTTTTAGCATTACTGATCAATAATTTCCTAAACTTTCTATACAGTATGTGGACCCACTTCTTACAAGATGGCAAAACATTGTGACTTAAATCACAATATAAATTGTGAGAAGAGCAAATTTGTGCATTACGTGCATAAGATGTTTGGTAAATGAATTGCAACTTAATTTTGTGCATGCAAAAAAATCTCCTGTGAACCATCTGTGGGTCCTGACCTAGTCTTTAGGAACCACTGTTGTAGAGAAATCTAAAAGAGTCTATGGCTTGTTTCACACTGGTTGCGTGCTGCACTTTGTGGCTGCAGCTTGAATGTGTTTTAATTTCCGCCCACATGTTAATGAGACGTGACACGTTATTTGCTCTCCCTTGCTGAACATTACTCACTTATTGTTCTGCATGGAATCTCACATCAATGGTGGAGAGAGACAGTGGACAGTGTCCACAACATCACTAGGGGCCAACAGCAGGTGGCGTTGTAATAAACAAGGGAGACATCGTCAATATTAACTTCTTTCAATGATCCATGTTGATTCTCAAAATCGTTCAATTATTATTATTATTATTTTTTCAAATTCACAAACTTTCAAGCCAGTGGGAACTCCGGACAGATGTGCACAAGACGTTATAGAGTGGCGCTGCTGCCACCATTATGCACTGCACATGGCAGCCAGTGTGCAGTCTGAGAGAGAATCCCATATCCTTATCAATAGAATTCCAGAGATAAGGGATTCCCTTGGTTTATCTGTTGCATATGAAATGAGTACAGAGAGCTGTGAGTATTTTAATTAATAGTGATCCTGCCAACTGCAGCTTTAAATAGAGAGGCAACAACAGTGAATCTGGTTTGCATTGCCTGACTGTAAAAACAGTGAGGTAAAGATAAAACTACCTTGCTCACGTTTGCAGCAGCAACGTTTGCATTTTGCATTGCACTACATCAAAATCTACTCAGGATAAAGAAAAACTCTAGTGAGAGCAGCTTTCAGAGGGTAAAACAGTAGATAATAAAAAAAATATTGACATATTGGGAAATAAAAATGTCCAAGTCTGTACTCTCAAGCAAAATTCAGGATTAGACACAGTGAAACAGCAACACTGACAAACACAGACCACACATATTTATTTTTAACACATACCTAAGCATCAGTGGAGCCACAACACAACAATGTCTGGGTCTTGAATGAGAAAAAAACCTAAAGGTAACACACAATAAAACTGTTCAATGTTGAGAGTCATAAGAGATGGAAAACAGCAATATCATTAATATGACACTTTAAAAACAAAGTTATACTGAGTAATTAAACCTGCCAGCCTTCAAAGACTGAGTTAGTGTTTACTTTAGTGTTGAAGTTGATTTATCAGAAACCAATTCTGCTGTACTGCAGAGATCAAACTTCTTTAAAGAGGTTGTTTTTTTCTGAACAACAGATGATGAAGGTTAACAATTGTGTCTCGACTGTTAAGCGTTATTCCAATCTTTATGTTTATCACACACTAAACACTATTGTGCACATTCAGACTAGGGGTTGGACATTTATGTACAGGCAAATGGGTACTAGACACTTGTACTGTGCACTGCTTTGTGCTGGATGTGAGATAGTGAAGAAACACACATAAAACTGCCAAAGTTGAGAAGTTTAGACTCGTTTTTCACAGCTTTACCATGTTTTGCTGTTGCTTAGAGAGATAAGTAACAAAGAAAGGCACAATCGGTTGGGTAACGATGCTAAACTCAAGGTTCTGGTATGGTACGGCTCCACTTCTTAAGCCACACATACAGGCAACAATCAAAGCAAAATAAAAAGTCAACACAAGTTTAAGCCTAAAATACACTTTGCAGGTTGACAAACAAACAACTGTGAAAGTGCAGAGTGAGTATAAACAGCCTCGTCCGTGCATATTTGAGAGAACGAGCATATCACTTCTCCCTCCTTGTCTAGACTTTGGTTCCCCTCCATCAATATGACCACAAATATTGCAGTAATACTCTCACAGAAGTGAGCACTGGGCTAATCTTGACTTTGCTGCAGAAAATCCTGCTCTTCTTCAGATGAGGTGGGAGGATTTTGAACTCGGAGTGTCAGCTAAATTCTATTCATCATGCAGCAGCAGCAGGTCTCTCTACAGACCTGGCAACCCCAGCAATGTTACCAAGGCAAGGGCAGCACAGTGCCAGCATTGTTGGCATCTATATTTAGTTGGAGCTGATAGAGGGCAGGCACGAAGGACATTTTACTGCACCTGAAAGTGCTCTTGTGGCATCACATTCAGGTTAGAGTAGACCACAAATGTGATGGTGGTGGATAAACAAAAATAAGACATTTGAATCCAATCCATCCAATTTCAAGTTCAGCGGCTTTTACACAGTAACAACTATAATCTGCATTCTTGGTCAGTGTCCTTAAGTTTGTCCTTACAGAAATTGATCTGTGGAAAATGACTGTCAGACGGGAGATCCTGTTTCCTGACACAAGTGGTACATACTATGCAGACACATGTTAACAGGATAGTTCAGGATTCTTTTGAAGAGTGAGAGTCAGTGCTGACTTTGCTGTGCATGTACCAAGCACGCCGGATACCAGCTTGAGACATGAATGCTCGGTCTGCCAATGTGGACATTAGGAAAAAAGCCATGTCCATGAAGGTCAGCATCCATTTTGCATGCTTCTATTTTTCAATTGTCGCCAATTCAAAAAAGGTTTTATCTGCTTCTTTTGCGCCAGCTCTGCCATGGTACGTCTATAATAACACCATTGCTGCCTTTGTCTTATAGCCGAGACTTCGCAAAACTGCCCAATTAATGATTTAACATCACAGGACACAGGAGTTGTTGATGCACTGCTGCCTACATCAGTGAGTTGAAATGTCTTATTTTAAAAACATGTATTATCGGGGGGTCACGTGATGCACCGAGGAGGATAGACGCACCGCTGTCGGTCTCCTCACTGGATTTAATTTAAACAACATTTCTCAGTTTACCCGTTGCTCAAATTGTGGTGAAATTACTGCTAAACCTACAGAGACGCTGGACATGTCGCTGGACAACTTTTTTGTTATGCCCAGGAAGAGAGATACTCGGAGAAAGAACAAGTCGGTGGCTAGCGAACCGCTAGCTTACCCAGACGACGATGCAGAGCCAGAGTTAGCTAACGAAGAAGAGCCAGAATCCGGTACCGAGCCGGGAAAAGAGTTCTCCAGTTGAAAAAAGCAATGGAAAAACTTGAGAATTATGAGAACCAGAGTCGACGACAAAACGTCAGAATTATTGGACTGAAAGAAGGCACTGAGGGTAAGAATCCATACGTGTTTTTTGAGAAATGGATTCCAGAGGTCTTGAACATGGACATGCAAGGGGAGAGGCTGAAAGTTGTGTGTGGGACCTCCAGTGGGATCACTGGCAGGCAAGGCTTCACGACTACATGGACTAGACAGAGGATCTTACACGCAGCAAGAAACCAGGGCAGAGTTTCCACGGATGGTCAAGTTGTGTCTTTTTACCAGGACTTTTCTGCGGAGATTGTAAAGCAGAGACAAGAATCTGCAGATGCGCGCAGAAGGCTCCGGGAAGCGGGGATCAAATACGCATTTGCGTATCCAGCTGTAATTAAGGTTCTCCCTCCAAATGGAAAATCCCCCTTCCCACAATGAAGGAAATCAACAACTACGTGAAGACACTCCCGACCTATCAACCCACCTGTTTTCAGGGAAATTATATCATCTGCCTCTTCTTATACAAATGAATAGAGAACGACTCGTATAAGGGACAGTGAGTACAATATAACTCTGAGATCATTTTTGTTCATCTTAATGTTAACACACTTATGCATGTATATTTCCCAGTGTACTTGAGTTGATGTGTGTCACTATTACTATTACTATCACTTTCTTTTCTTTCTTTTCTTTCACTTTGTTTCATTTGCCCCCTTAGCTGTATAGCTAGAGTATGACAATGTTTTTGTTTTTCTTGGCTCTGTTTTAGCCATGTTAGGTAGGTATTATCCAGACCTTAGTTGGTTTTTGCTTGGATTGTATGTTCTTTTTTTGTTTCAGGTCCATGCAGGATTTCAGATTAAAAGCATATCCAATTTATGTTATAAAGTTAATGAGACTATGCAGCATGATATAATGTTACTTTATTCTGAATATTAAGTTTTGTACTTGGAATATCAAGGGCTCCAATAATGTTGTCAAGAGGATAACTATTCTAAACTATCTTAAAAAGGAAAATGTCCAGGATGCATTCCTCCAAGAAACCCATTTGAATGAAGAGGAGCACAAAAAATATCTCAGGGAATGGGTCGGACAGATATATTTCACGTCTTATTCTACAAACAAAATGGGTGCAATTATATTAGTTCATAGATTGTTACCATTTACAGCTAAAGAGAGTTACAAAGATAAAGAGGGAAGGATAGTTTTGGTAAAAGGAGAACTATATGGAGAATCAGTATTGCTAGGAAATGTTTATGCTCCTAATATCTATGACAAGAAATTCTTTGCCTTCCTACTCAGTAAAATCGCTGAAATGAACTGTACAAATATGATTATTGGATGTGACTTTAACTGCTACCTTTCTCCCTCTTTAGATAAAGAGCCCCCTCATAAAGATCAGTCAAAATCTGGCAGAACAAAAAATATACATTCTCCACCTCACTCGTAATTCTCACGAATTGACTATATATTTTTATCTGAACACCTGGTCCATTTAGTAGAACAGTCTGACATTGGATCCATTGCCCTTTCAGACCATGCTCCTGTCACTCTGGTGATGCAGCCTCTTAGGCCCGCAGAGCAATCGTTCTCTTGGAAAATAAACGCATCACTGTTTCAGGACGATAATTTTATAAAGTTCTTGGAAATGCACACAGACCTCTATTTAGAAGTAAATGACTGCAATGACTCTGATCCAAGATTGGTGTGGGAAGCTTATAAAGCTTACATGCGAGGCATGATTATATCATACTCTAGTAAGAAGAAAAAAGAGCGGACTCAGGAACAATCACAAATTGTAAATAAAATAAAAAAAATTGTTTCACAGGTCAAAATTGGATGGGGTGCTTAAACTGTTAAAGGAGACAAGACTATTGCTGACTAATTTACTAACAAAGAAGGCTGAGTCTGATATTCTGTTTGCTAAACAAAGAATGTTTGAATTTGGAAATAAGCCAAATAAGTTCTTAGCCCGTCTTGCAAGAAACTCTCCCCAAAAATCTTTTATCTCTGCAATATCTGATGAGGATCAAAATCTTCAAACAAGTAATACAAAGATTAATGAATGCTTTCAAAAATGTTATAAAATGCTGTATACCTCAGAACTGGACAATGATAAATTTGCCAGTAGTATTTTTTTAGATGGCTTACAGATACCACAACTAAGAGATGAACGAGCTAAACTACTGGAAGGACCTGTCACAATAACAGAAATTGACAAAGCAATCTCCTCACTCCAGTCAGATAAAAGTCCAGGAGCTGATGGATTCTGTGCTCAGTTTTATAAAAAGATGAAAAGTAAAATTAACAAACAACGTGTGCATGCAACGCGTGTTCAACAATCTTTTGAAGATGCCCACTGCCTCTTAACAAATGGTCTAATTTCTGCCCAGTTTCAACTTAACAGAGGCACAGCTCAAGGGTCACCACCAACCCCTCTGTTGTTTTCTTTAGCTATAGAGCCATTAGCAATAGCTGTCCGGCAAACCTCTAATATCAAAGGAGCAGTGATAGGAACAACACAGCACAAAATTCTGCTGTATGCAGACGATATTCTTCTAACATTAACAGACCCGCAACATTCAATACCTGCGCTAATCAACTGTGTGGAAGAGTTCGGTCAAATTTCTGGATACAAGGTTAATTTTACAAAATCTGAAATCATGCCTCTCAGTTTTTCATGTGACTATGAACCTGACTTTGTAAAACCTTTTCGCTGGGCACCAGATCAATTCACATATCTGGGGGTTAAAATAACACCTACAATTAGTCTACTTTATGCTGAAAATGTTAACCCCATGGTAAAACACATTAAAGACAATATGTTGAGCTGGAAAAAGCGTCCTGTAACCTTTCTTGGCAGAGTCAATCTTATTAAAATGATCATTCTTCCCAAAATGATTTACCCTCTATCTATGCTTTTCATATCCTTGAAGAGGAACAACATTAAAGATATAAATAAAGCTCTTTCTGACTTTATATTGGCTGACAGAAAGCCTAAAATTAAATTAGACATTTTACAATTACCAAAAGAACAAGGAGGATGGGGCCTTCCCAACATTACAAACTATACAACCTCAATGCAAGGCAGAATTCTCTCGATATGGGCAACTGCTAAACCGAAGCCGCCATGGTTTCAAATAGAAGCAACCTTCTCCAAACCGTACTCTCCTGTCAACTTACTTGATAAACGCAGGAGTGAATTACCAATTATGACGAAAGACAATTTTTTAATTACTAATGTATGTAGTACTTGGAGTTCTTTACGGAAATTAAATAAATCGAAACATAAATTGAGTTGTTTACAACATTGACTGATAACCCTGAATTAACCAGGGGGGGCAATGGACCTAACTTTCAGAACTGGTATGAAGCTGGTATTAAAACATTCGAATCAATACAGGCTACATACAAATTACAATCAAAAGAATTTTACAAATACCTCCAGGTCAGACACTATGTATATACTAAAATGGATACTCTCAATCTTCCAGATGACTTCAACTCATTAGAGAAAACTCTTTTAGATAGTCTTACACAAGGTCACTTTGTTTCCAAATGTTATTCCAGACTGCAATGCCTGAAAACAGACTATCATTCCTACGGAAACTATGGGAGACCCAGCTGAAAACTACGATAGACAGTGAAATATGGGAGGAAATTTTACTTTTACCTTCGAAAATTTCCATATGTAACAAATTCAGAGAAATGCAATATAATATCTTACAAAATGTCTATATATCTCCATATATGTATAGTAAATATACAGCAGGAGTCTCTCCAAACTGCCCAAAATGTAAGACTATTTTAGGGAAAAGATTTCACTGCCTCTGGGAATGTGAAAAGATTCAACGGTTTTGGCAATCTGTATGTGAGGAGGTTAAGGTGATAATTAAGAAGCAATTGCAGCCTAATCCAATATTATGTTTACTGGGATATGTCCCTGAATCACTAAGGTCACATAAGAACACCGTACAATTTTTGTTTATGTTGGGACAAAAGGCTGTTATGAACAAATGGGTAGTAGATGAACCTCCTTCAATACATCTGTGGAAGTCTAGGATATCAGACTATATTTCTCTGGAAAGACTAAGATTTTGTATAAACGGTCAGAATGACCTTTTTTCAACAAGGTTTGACAAAGTGTTAAGGTACCTAGGAACTCGGAGTGCTACTGCCTGAAGTGTAAGACGTAACAAGGTCCTTTGAGATGATTGCTGTGGATATATTCTAGATTTTCTACATATCTCACATAATCTGCACTGTACTGGCCTGTTTTACTTAAAAAAGGTTCAATAAAAAGAATGTAAAAAAACAACAAAAAAACAACATGTATTATCTCTATGGACTTGGGTGGGAAAGTGACATCAGTTTCCAGTCAGAAAAAAGTCATTCTAAGACAGCACAGACAGGTAGTATTTTATTAAAAGGAACCCCGGCTATAAAACTTGTAGTTCTTAAAAAATAAATCATAGTATCAGTTTTAATAAATTGATATAAAAAACCTTCTTGAAGTCTTCGTTTTTATAAAATTTGTAAAAATAGTTTAACTCGTAGGTCGCCATTGTTGTTTACGTCGCAATGCACTCTGGGTAGTGACGTAAAAAGGTTGACTGGGGGCTTCGGGACCCTGTTGTGACTGTTCAGCACAAACATGTCATCTGTTCAGCCTTTTCAATTTGAACCCGAGCGAAACATACAGGAGGAGGACAGCACTGACAATGTTTCACAAAACGAGCATCAAAATGAAGAGCAAGAAAGACGGGATGAGGCGAGAGTGGGACAAAACCTGTGGTGTACGTGCGGCAACTGCGTCTCCATATATGGATATACAGTGAAGCAATGACTGCAGACGCGGGTTGTCTGCTCAGGAGAGCATCCAGCGTCTCTCGTCTCTGCCGCTTTTTAACGCGAATTTCACTCGCTTCATGCGGGCGTTTAGGCTCCTTATGTGGGAGAATTGTCGGACAGGCATTTGGTTTACGTCTCCGTTTGTATCCACCCGCTCCGGTGAGGTCTTTTAGCAGCTGTGGGCGACTTTCGATTGGCTTTTATCGAAAGGCAATAAGGGAAGTGCTGTGAGTTTACACAGCTTTCCCACTGACAAGAGGAGAAAGGAGTGGGAAGATGCCTGTGGAAGGACAACTTCCTAAAGATCCGCGGCTGTGTTCTCGACATTTTTCGCCATAAGCATTTGAGGCTTTTAGTCGCCCACAGCTGCTAAAAGACCTCACCGGAGCGGGTGGATACAAACGGAGACTTAAACCAAATGCCTGTCCGACAATTCTCCCACATAAGGAGCCTAAACGCCCGCGTGAAGCGAGTGAAATCCGCGTTAAAAAGCGGCAGAGACGAGAGACGCTGGATGCTCTCCTGAGCAGACAACCCACGTCTGCAGTCGCCGCGTCACTGTATATCCATATATGGAGACGCAGTTGCCGCACGTACACCACCGGTTTTGTCCCACTCTCGCCTCATCCCGTCTTTCTTGCGCTTCATTTTGATGCTCGTTTTGTGAAACATTGTCAGTGCTGTCCTCCTCCTGTATGTTTCGCTCGGGTTCAAATTGAAAAGGCTGAACAGATGACATGTTTGTGCTGAACAGTCACAACAGGGTCCCGAAGCCCCCAGTACAACCTTTTTAAGTCACTACCCAGAGTGCATTGCGACGTAAACAACAACGGCGACCTACGAGTTAAACTATTTTTACAAATTTTATAAAAACGAAGACATCAAGTTGGTTTTTTATATCAATTTATTAAAACTGATACTAACATTTATCTTTTAAGAACTACAAGTTTTATAGCCGGGGTTCCTTTTAAGAGGCTAAAATCCTTGTGTTCCCACTGGCAGCCATGTATATTTTTTTCTTCTATGTCTCAGGTTAGTTCCCCGAAACCCTCCACTTCAAAAAAACTTCAACTATCACTTTAACCTCTTCTTCACGGTTGCCCCCGTTACGGGGGGCAGCGTCAGACTCAGCGACAAAAGCGTCATAAAACCATATCTAACTTTAACAAACACAGACATGCTGCATAGTGCATACCTACATTAAGAAAGTCAGAAACTCACCTAAAAGCTCATATAAACCATTCTTATGTTCACGAAACACATTAAAACACAGATGGATCAAACCAGCAGGATCCAGCCCCAAAATAAGAGCAAAACAACAACTGACTGTCAAGAAATACAAGCAGAAATGTTGTCTTACCTTTGCTGTTCAAAACAAGTTATTTCCACCAGAACAAAACCACTTCTTATTAACTACACTTTCCAGCATGCTTTGGGAACAAATCCCGGTCTGGTTGATCATTACAGAGCAACATTAGATCATTCTGATTAGAGAAAGGCGAATGTCCGCACAAATGCATCATATGCATTTATGTCCTTTTGACTCGCTAACGAAGTGATTCCCAATGCATTTTGGGACCGGGTCTGATTCTACCGGTTTAGAGGTTTAAAACGAGCTGTCAATCACCCTAATTGACCAAGGTAAGTCAGGGCTATGGCGCACAGGGAGCATCGATTTACAGACAGTTATCATACTTTTTTTTTTTTCAAAACAAGTTCTTTTTAGACCCGTAGTGACATATAAATACAATTAAATGGGTTTTTAATAATTTGGTACTTAAGAAATCTCAAATGGCACAGATGGTGCCAAGCTGTGCCAACAGAGAGAACGCCTAGACATCTCTTTACTAAAACCTCTGTAATTTCACTCTGCTTCACTTCAACAGCATCAGACTTTGCACAGCTCATGTCCACATGTTGTTACTTGACCTTAAGCTCCTACTGCATATTTTAAAGGTGATATTTGCTTTAAAATGCAATATTTTTTTAGGCGAGAGAAAAAAAAATCCTTCAGTTATGCTGTGTTCCATGTACATTTACTCTGACACAGTGGCATCTACAGTGAAACTTACACCTCTGGTGGAATCTCACACCTCTGGTGAAATCTCACAAGTGTTATCTGTATTTTGATACCAAGATAATCCACATAGAGCTTGTAACTGCAGAGATTTACTCTATTAGGGCCCTATGAAATCCGTTTTATTTTTTTCCAAATTCCATTTGATTTTTTTCCAAATTCCGTTTTAATTTTTTAGAATTCCATTTTTTCCGTTTAAATTTTTTTTACCTTTTATACTTACTTTACCACCATAGAATGTGTGCTTTTTGTGTCAGTGAATAAAATGTCCACTGAAATTCTTCTTGAATCCACTGACTTCTCAATTGTTCAATTGTTTTCACTTAAGTTAAATCCTAATTAAGTAAATGCCAGTGAATCTTAAAACAAGCCATGCAATGCTGGTCACATTTAAAAGTAAAATAATTAACATAAATAAAAAAGTGGTAGTGCCCCCTCATCTGGTGCAGACGGATTTCTGCGCACCGCCCCTGCGCTGTACTGTTCTCCCTCTCCTGCGCCGTCCGCTTCTCCGTATCCGTCTGGATCATTTCTCTACACGCAATATTACCCCTACAACTCTGCAATTAAGGGAATAACAGATGCATCAGATGAGCCGATGTCTTTATTTAACTGTTCAAAGAGAAAGATTGTTCTCTGGTGTGAAGTGAATGTCGCGGGGAGTTCATACGTTTCACTTTTGCGCAGAGACTTTCCAGCATTTAATAGGCGATGTTCCACAGTTTACTCGCCGTGGTTCGGCCGCCGAATTATCGGCGCATTCCTAAATATAACATCTTTATTGACAATAAAAATATAACCGTAATAATGGCGTATTTGATGGTGTGACTTGAGTTTCAATCGGCACCTGGACAAGGGGACGCTCGCCTGTTACATGCGGGCGCAGCGCACTTGTTCCGCGGTTTAGAAAAAACATTTATATAAAGTAAATAAACGAGCAAAACACGCACTGGGGGAAACCCTGGCCGGGTGAGTGTTTGTGGGGAGATGCACGGGTGGTGCCACGAATGAGCGTTCCCCGGAACATTTCTCCAGACAAACGTTCCTTCTCGTCACGATGACAGCATTTCAGTCACATTATGTCAATTTCCGCGATATTCCGCG
This sequence comes from Microchirus variegatus, assembly GCF_963457635.1. NCBI lineage: Eukaryota > Metazoa > Chordata > Actinopteri > Pleuronectiformes > Soleidae > Microchirus > Microchirus variegatus. Next base: position 24,905,757 of record NC_139802.1, on the reverse strand, counting down.
TTTAACATTAGATTCCGTTTTTATTGGCCAATTCCGCGATTCCGTCCGCGATTCCGTTAACACGGAAATCATAGGGCCCTACTCTATTTAGTTTGGGCATGTCATTTTCGAGCAGGGACTCCAAAAAGAGGGTCAGGGAAGAAGTGGTTAAGCAATAACAGCTGGTGGAGTAAATCAGTGCAGTGAAGTCTAAAATATGTATTGATAGTTCAGGGCTGAGCTTTGTCTCTCTCTCTCTACTCTACAGTTCTGGGAGAAGGTCAAGGGAGAAGGTCAAGAAACTATATTCAGTTTATTTTTTTTATTTTTTTTAAAGGATGTCTCTTTCAGGCTCACACAACAAATTATTGTTGATGTGAGTCTTAAAAATACCCATTTTCGAGCATGAACTGTACATGTTGGGAAGATAATGAATATCAGTGCAACGCCACAAAATTCACTGAATAATCAAGGAAATGCAATATTTGCATTAAAAAAAACATCAAAACTAAAAAAAAATTAAGCACCAGGCAGTATCTGGAGAGATCACTGGAAACTAGCCCATCAATATGCATTACTGACAACAAGTCCAGTGATGAGGCAGAGGTCAAATATTTAAAAATGTATACAGGACATATAAGAACATAAACATCTAATGATTCATGATTATTCTACATTTAAAAAAAAAAAACAACAACAACAAAAACAGATATAAATAACAAGACTGCATAGTGTTGCTGACGTGATTAAAATCTGCAAACAAAATGTAAGCAAAATGAGTTTGTCCAGTTTTGGGAGCTTTTCTTTGTGTTTTTGCTTTGTAATTCTATTACAGAGAAAGTCAACAGATTTATTATATACAGTGAGCTGTATTGAATGTCAAACCGCTGTAATGGAGAACACAGTGTGCAGTTATTAAATGTGATTTAGAGCAGCTCTGTAAAGGACAAGTGACATTTTGATGGGGGACAACTCGATACAGAAGCATTAAATGTGCCCACGGTCATCTCATTGGGGCCACAAATGACTGGCTCGGCCGAAATGAATCACCCATTTAGGTTTCGTCTCCAGAAATATTCTGCTCTGCTTAAACCTGACAGCAGCTCTGTTACCTAAATGTGTACTACATGGGTGAGTGCTGGTCCTAGATCTAAGTAGTAAATGACCATGTTGTTCTTAAACATGTCTTTCATGAGTGGGTTTTCGCTGGAGCGTTTAGATTTCTGTCCTAAAAACCCGGCATTCTCCTTTACCACCTCCTTTCTTCCTTCTGGGTTTTATCTTTCCATCTTTTAGGCACAAAACTGCCTACATTTACTTTCTTAATTTAATTTACTCTCTTCACTCCACGGGTGAATGGCAGTTCCTTAATTTAAATCTAACCTCATTTAAGCTCCAATTTCACCAGCATCAGTGTTGCTCTGGACCGCATCAGAAACTAAGTCCTCTTCGTCAATAACTTTGACCCCACGCCCAACAGCGTGCTTCTCTTGTTCAATAGGTCCAATGAAAAGAGAGGAAGCTTCCCCGGAAGAGGCTGACACACCCCCGTCGGTCCGTTCCAGCTTCCGGTGCTTGCGTGGCTCTGGGGGAGTGTCCTCAAGAGTGAAGACGGCGCGAATCCGCTCCATGCAGACGTTGGCGGCCTCCCTCGTCTCCCTGGAGAGCTGTGAGAGGCTAAGGAAGCCATGGGGGAGGTCGTCCACCACACACAGAGTAACAGGCTGCTCCAGGCTCCTTAGACGCTTGGCAAACATGACAGAGTCGTCCAACATGGGGTCCAATGCACAAGCCTGAGACAGCAGAGAAGAAGAAGAAGATGAAGGGAGAGGGAAGTAAGGGGCATGAATGGATAAAAAACTAATTAGGATTCCATTCAGACATGTCAAGAATCTTAATTAAGGGACGAAGCAAAAAAGGGCAGACATCCCACTCTCTTTTGTCCCTGCTTTCTTTGCACTCTTGCTGACTCACTCCAGCAACTCAATTTCATAACAGCCTCTCTTCTGCCATCACACACTATCTAACTGACAAAGCAAAGTATGACAGCTGTCTGATACTACCCGTCTAATGTATAGTCCAACTCAACAAACTCTAACAGGCATGTATAATAAAACTGCACTTGTACCTTTGACCAATGTGTCATCATATTTAACCATGTATATTCCACAACTTTCTATTTTCATTCATCATCTCATCAGTCATTCCAACAGTTAGTCCTTCTTACCACTATGTGAACAGGAGGCAGTCCTTTCAGCAAACTATCAGGGGCCAAAAGAGGTGAGCAGAAAGGATCTTTGACCACAGGAGAGCTATGCATCTGCATCTCAGCCAGCTGCTCTGAACGCAGTGGCTCAAACCCCAGTGGAAACTCTCTCGAGACCCCCGACTCAGATACCTCCTCTCCAGCAGGTGGTGGTATAGCCACCAAAGACAGATCACTCAACATTGAGGGGTCTGGGTCCTTGCAGAGGAAGAAATTAGCATCCTCTGCCTGTGTGAAAGAAAGGACAATGAATGATGCAATGTTATTAGACAGCACATAAACACATGTTAAATACATACATGACCCTTGGCCTCAATCCCATCATGAGAAAGGGTATTTAAGGAGGCCAATTGTAAGTGTTTCTCCTCTTTGCAACTTCTCTGAAGATTGGCAACATGGGAGCCTCAAAACAACTCTCAACTGAAAACAATGATTGTTCAACATCATGGTTTAGGGGAAGTATACAGAAAGCTATCTCAGAGATTTAAGCTCTCAGTTTCAACTGTGAGGAACATTGTGAGGAATTGGAAGACGACAGGGTCTGTGTACGTTTTGATCGTTTGTTTTTTCATTGAAACCAATGAACGAGAAACGGAAATACCACGCTTGTTTCATTGATGTTCTTTACAAAACATCTCCAGTTCAGTCAGGTTTGATGGTTTCTGAGCATGGACAGCCCGCTTTAAATCACACCACAAATGTTCAATAATATTCAGGTCTGGGGACTGAGATGGCCATTCCAGAACGTTGTATTTGATCCTCTGCATGAATGCCTTAGTAGATTTTGAGCAGTGTTTAGGGTCGTTGTCTTGTTGAAAGATCCATCCCCGCACAACTTCAACTTCTTTGTCACGGATTCCTGGACATTGTTCTCCAGAATCTGCTGATATAGAGTGGAATCCATGTGACCCCAACTTTAACAAGATTCCCAGTCCCTGCACTGGCCACACAGCCCCACAGCATGATGGAACCACCACCAAATTTTACTGTAGGTAGCAAGTGTTTTTCTTGGAATGCTGTGTTCTTTTTCTGCTCCTTCTTTTGCCCAAATAACTCTATTTTAGTTTATTCCAAAATTCCAAAATGAAGCTGGCTTGTCCAAATGTGCTTTAGCATACCTCAAGCGACTCTGTTTGTGGCGGGTGCAGAGAAAAGGCTTTTTCTGCATTACTCTTCCATACAGCATCTCCTTGGAAAGTGCGCTGAATAGTTGAACGATGCACAGTGACACCATCTGCAGCAAGATGATGTTGTAGGTCTTTGAAGCTGGTCTGTGGGTTGACTGTGACTGTTCTCACCATCCTTAACCTCTGCTTATCTGAGATTTTTTTTGGTCTGCCACTTCGGGCCTTAACCACTTCTTCCCTGACCCTCTTTTTGGAGTCCCTGCTCAAAAATGACATGCCCAAACTAAATAGAGTAAAGCTCTGCAGTTACAAGCTCTATGTGGACTATCTTGTTATTAAAATAAAGATAACACTTGTGAGATTCCACCAGAGTGTAAGTTTCACTGTTGATACCACTGTGTCAGAGTAAATGTACATGGAACACAGCATAACTGAAGGATTTTTTTCTCTCGCCTAAAAAAATATGGCATTTTAAAGCAAATATCACCTTTGAAATATGCAGTAGGAGCTTAAAAACACATGGAGGTCATGTAACAACATGTGGACATGAGCTGTGCAAAGTCTGATGCTGCTGAAATGAAGCAGAGTGAAATTACAGAGGTTTTAGTAAAGAGATGTCTCGGCGTTCTCTCTGTTGGCACAGCTTGGCACCATCTGTGCCATTTGAGATTTCTTAGGTACCAAATTATTAAAACCCATTTATTTTTATTTACATGTCACTACAGATCTTAAAAGAACTTGTTTTGAAAAAAAAAAAAAAAAGTATTATAACTGTCTGTAAATCGATGCTCCCTGTGCGGTGCGTAATAACTCTGTGACTCTGCAGCGTCTTCAGTTACGCAGCGCCATAGCTCTGGCTTACCTTGGTCAATTAGGGTGATTGACAGCTCGTTTCAAACCTCTAAACCGGGAGAATCAGACCTCGGTCTCAAAATGCGTGAGAGTCACTTCATTAGCGAGTCAAAAGGACATAAATGCATATTCTGGTGGAAATAACTTGTTCTGATAAACAGTATAGGTAAGACAACATTTCTGCTTGTATTTCTTGAAAGTCAGTTGTTTTGCTCTTATTTTGGGGCTGGATCCGTGAATCTTGGTCGTAGAGTGATAAAAAATGGTTGACTGGAATCTATGGGTTTTCCGCTGTCCAGCCGACAAGTGTTTTTTTTGTTTACATAATCACGATGATGCTCCGGTGCCGCTTTTCAATCTGTGCGCTGTAACGTTTTTTTTCCACTCCTGCTGGTTTGATCCGTCAGTGTTTTAACATTGTTTGGTGAACATAAGAATGGTTTCAGCTTTCAGCTGAGTTTCTGACCTTTCTGTGGGTATGCAGCATGTATGCGTTTGTTAAAGTTAGATATGGTTTTATGACGCTTTTGTCGCTGGGACAAGAGGTTAACTAGAACTCCAATTCCTCACAGCTGAAACTGAGAGCTTAAATCTCTGAGATAGCTTTCTGTGTCCTTCCCCTAAACCATGATGTTGAACAATCATTGTTTTCATGTCATTTGAGAGTTGTTTTGAGGTTCCCATGTTGCCACTCTTCAGAGAAGATGCAAAGAGAAGAAACACTGATAATTGGCCTTAAATAACCGTTCTCATGATTGGATTCACCTGTGAATGGATGTCAAGGGTCACTGAGGTTACCAAACCAATTTTGAGTTCTAATAATTAGTAATGAAGGTATTGAAATCAATAAAATTGCCTAATTTTGTTTAAATAATTCTTGCACACTTACTGTAAATCATATAAACTCTATTTTACTTCTCAAATATCACTGTGTTTGTCTACTATATGATAAATTTAACTGAAATTTCTTATCCAAACAACCAATGACTTATATATATATAAATCATTGGTTTATAAACAGGGGTGCCCAAACTTTTTCATACCACTGTATCGTTGAAAGTATACTCAACAAAAATATAAACGCACAAACTTGAAATGGTGAACAAAAATAGTATGACATTTGCTTAGATTCTTGATGCATTTGTTTATGGAATGATTTGTTTTGCTCAAACCCAGTAGTCCAGTGTCACTTGGCCACTCGTATTGACTACAATATCAGATTGAGTATTTCAACTCACGAGAGTCATGGAGCATGACAGAGTGGTGGTCATTATGCGTGACCGTACACAGACACTCCTTATGGTCTGGTCAATAAAAGGACACACCAAAATGTGGACTTTTGTCACTTTGTCAATATGCCACAGATGTCACAAATCATGAGGGAGCATGCCATTGGCATGCTGAGTGCCGGGTTGAGTGTTACAGCTGTGGCAACACAACTGAATGTGCATCATTCCACGATCATTCCAGGCCACAATCGACAACCTGATGATGTCCATCCGTCGCCGGTGTACGGCTCTGTGTGAGGCTAATGGTGGACACACGCTATTGAAGTTTTGGATCATCGACCCCCATTGTGTTCTTCCTGCCATTACTCCAGGACTTTTGTTTTGAAATTGATCCTAATGCTCGCAAATTAAAGCCACTTTATTGATAAAGTTGTACTGTTATTTTTGGATAGTTACTCTGTTTTGTCACATAACAATAACTAGGGATGGGACTTTTTTGTCGACAAATCGATCGACAATCGACACGTGCCCCTCATTTTTATTATCGCTGTTCTGATGGTCATAATGGACATTACAGCCATGTTGTTTTTGAGCATAAAATGAAGTACTACAGTGTATAATAGTTTACACTGCTGCTGTTGATGCTGCTGTAAAAAAAAGAAAAAAAAAAGTCGACAAAAATTCGACACGTGGACCTCGACAATCGACTCTAAAAATGTGTGAAATTCCCATCCCTAACAATAACTACAAGTTTTTCTTTGTGCGTTTATATTTTTGTTAAGCGTAGATATTTTTTTATCAGTATTTGAAAGAGATCTACAAAACTTTTATCGTAGTCCCAATGGTATCTGGGGGTCCTCTGGCTGATGCAACATTCACTTTACAGCTATTGTCTCTTGACTTCAAAGTAAAGTCCAATGTTTATGGTTGCACCACCCTGATATTTAGGAAATGTAAATTGCTGGACACGTTTTGCAGTTATTTTAGCAGCTTTAAAACTATTGATATAAGGGAAAAAACTAGGGATACACCGATTGCCATTTTTGGGGCCGATTCCAATTTCCGATTTTCCAAGAAGTTTGACCTGCCGATACCGATTTTAGCCGATTCCGATTAAATTTTTTTAAACCACTTTACAGCATACTGAAATATATATATTTTTGCATATTTTCTTTAATATAACATTTTAACATAGAAATAAAATCAGTTCACATCCAATATCCAACTAAAAATACAAAAACGAATCACTACCTGTATGTGTCGTTTATTTAAGTTTAAACATATTTCACAACATATTACCTACACACAAATAAGTAAATGAACTAATGACCAAGAGCTCAGAGCTCTCTCTCGCTCGCTCACTCTCTCTCTCTCTCTCTCCCGCCCCGTGCCAACAATGCCTCGCGCTCTCTGCGCACACAGGTTTAAATGACAAACAAATGCTGATCAAAAGTTTTGTGCAAGTGATTTAAGGTCCTGACTCTTGTCCCAAATATGACAGGCTTCATTCAGTCATTTTTAGTTTTTTTTAAATTATGAACTTGGATGTCATGTCATTAACCCATATACACACATACATATATATTTATATTTTAGGGATGCAACGGTACAGTTTCTCCACGGTTCGGTAGTGCTGGGCAGTATGACCAAAAATATATATCACGGTATTTTTCAAAATTCTAACAGTTTCACGGTATATGACGGTATTTTTCTTTTCATGCATAATCAGGTGTTTTTGTTATTTTCTACTGGTTGAGAATAGAATTGCTGCAGTAGATTAATTTAGGATGGTCTATTTTACTGTCATGAATACTGTAGAATAACTCCACACTAGTACTGGTTCACATAGAAGAAAGAAGAAAAAAAGAGCTACTCGTGATTTTAATGAAGTGAGGAATCGGAATTCAAAGACAATTGCAGTCAAAATACAGAACTTTCACTGTGCAAATCAACATCTTTTATAACAATTCCCTGTGTTACCTACTGATGTGAAGAGTGCAGACCTTAACTTCATGCATTCTTCATATTCCAAGACATGCTTACTAGGGCTTCCAAAATTGCTAAAAAATGATATTCGGATATTCCCTCTAAAAAACACAAATATTCGATTAAATTCGCATAGTATTTGCATTACGCATCTGTGGTGCGTTGCATCCGCTGCATCTGGGAGCTTTTTAATCAGTCAGACTGTAAGGCGTTATTGACAGCATTACGTCAATAACAGGAGACATAACTACCTGTATATGTAGTTTATTTAAGTTTAAAAATATTTCACAACACATTACCTAAACAAAAATAAGTAAATGAGCTAATGACCAAGACCGCAGACCTCACTCTTTCTCTCCCGCCCAACAAGCCCTCCAACTCATACGACCACATAGGTCGTTTGTGCGTGCCCTCGAATACGACCCATGACAGCGTTTCTTACATTAGCGCCCCCCCTGGTAACAGGAGAGCATTGTGGATTGCGGCATATAGTCAGTAAATCTGAAGAAGTAGTACAGTAAACGTGTTTAATTAACATTTGAGAACCATAGAACATGTTGGCAGCGCATTTTAATGTTGTTTCGTCATCTAGTATAGTATCTAGAATTAATACAGTGGATAGGCTATCCCTAACCCACATAAGTGCTAATGTTAACCGAAAACAGCGTTAGCTAGCTCGTTTTAATGGTGTTGCGCCATCTAGTATGTTATCTAGAATAAATACCCAACCCAGTTACACCTTCAAAAAATAGACTGAACTTTTATTATGCCTGGGTTTGTTGACACTTTAGAACTATAGAACCCCACACGTCTCTATATTGTAATCCTGTACAAATTGTAGTTCTTCAAGCTTTCTTCCGGGTAAGGGTTATTTTAGCACACTCGCTCCGTTTCACCGTCTGAAGGGGGTGTGTGCAAAGGCAGAACTGATACCGCAACGTTTGAAAACAGAACTTCTGGGGATCATATTTGGATTTTGTTTTTTTCACATGTGACGGTGATAGTGCTTACAGCGCTGCGGCATCTGCAGTTAAATCCACTGTCACCCCTGGTGCGCGATTGTAAATACTCCGTAGATTACGGTGATATTTATCGTCATTATCGCCGACCTTGTCAAACATAATTATGTCTTAACCATAAATCCTGGTAGATTTGTTCAGCGCCTTCAAAGTTATCAGCGATGACGTCATCGAAGAAGAAATCCTCAAAATCACTGCCTTCAGAAATCTCTCCGCTGTCAAAGTCCTCTATGTTCGCAAGTCATTTCAAAACAATGTCGTGAGGAACCCTTACCCCGAAAATTGACGTATCCGCTTTACCGGGGTCTATGGCAGAATAAAACGTGCAGCCGCTTTCCCGGCGTCAATGGGTTAAACCTCAAACCTCGCAGTCTCACCATGCGTGTTTAGATGCGTAACATTGAAAAGTTCTCCGTCTAAAACAGTGTCGCTTGGCACAGCGTTCAGAAAGTTGTAATCAAATACACCGGTATGGCGGTATATTAAAAATTCATATAACGAAAATATAAACCGGTATTCAGTGTGAACCGGTATACCGCCCAGCACTAAGGTTCGGTATGTATCACGGTTTTGGGGCCACAGTATCGTTGCGGTTTTGATATCTTAATATAAAACTGCTCAGACTAGCAAAGGCAATATTACATTGTAAAAATAATTAAAAGTATGTTTCAGTCCGTCAAAATGTATTAAAATACACAATGCTGCGTGATTAGATCCACACAGGAGCAGAGACATGAGCACAGCTGCGCACTCAGCTGCTCTGCTCATGCTGCCTTCAGCGTCAATCAGCGCGGGTGAACGAGACTCTGAAAAAAGGAAGTTTGAAGAGGCACCGTCTTCGTATAAGTCCTCTGTGTGAGATCATTTAGGATTCAGCGTACACTACGATCAGAATGAGAAAATAAATGTCAACAAACAAACCACGGTGTGCAAGCATCTGTTATGCAGCGCAGTGAAGTTGGTTTGAAGTTGGATATTGGACACACACTCGCTCTACAGCCACCCAGAGAAAGTGTCATCACCCGTCTCTTTCACTTGGAGCAGCATGGTGTATTTGTAGTTTTAGTTTCTGTGAGTGGTTTAAAATTATGTTTGTTTTTATTGGATATCACTAAATTTTATTTATTTTTAATTTGTGTCGTTTCATGTTTGCTGTTTCATTTGATCTGATAGTGCACTATTGTTTAAATAAAGTTTGTGGTTTGATGATATCTGTGCTTTTAATTATTTTTAACAATGTAATATTGCCTTTGTCTGAGTAGTTTTATATTAAGATAACGAAACTGTATGTATATATATATATATATATATATATATATATTCAAAAAAATCTGTTTTCCATTTTCAAAATTTGCCCTACTGTGATGCAAAACGCGTCATTTGACTCACAGTAGGGCACATTTGGATAAGGGAAAACAGATTTTTTTACAAGTCAGGGAAAAAATGAGGGAGGGAAGCACATTTTCTAAAAAATACTACTGCTATTCTAGCAATACAAAGCCACATTCAAATCGGTGAAGTATCCCTTTAAGGTTTTTTGAAGAGCAGACGTGTGAAGTACTGACAATTAAGGCCACATTATACTTCTCCGACTGCGTATGCGTTATCCGTCTGCGTCACCACGGAGACGCCTCGAGCATTTATACTTCTGCGTCGTGGTGACGGACACTCGCTGCAATTTCCCGCCCGATCAGTAGGGGTCGCTGCGCAAGGTTGTTGTGCTTCTGGCTACAGTGAGCAATGGCGTCCGATAAAGAAAGAGAAAGACTGTTGTTGTTGAAAAAGTGGCCGTTTCTCACTTTTCTGTCACGGAACGCAGTTTTAAGATAATTTGAGGCGAGAAATTGGCCATTTAGGGTCTAAACATGTGCTGTGTGTGTTAAGATATGACGTATTTATAGTTCGGCAGCGGCGTTATCGGCGGGGATCAGCTCCGCCTCTGTCAGGACGCCCGGAGCGCACTGAGAGCCGGCACAGAGCAGCTTCGCTCAGCCTGTCCTGAGGACCAATCGCAGCTCTTGCCGTCTCCGTAGTCCCTTGACGGAGTGACGGACACTTAAAAAATATTTCGTGCACCCGGAGACGACGCAGAGGCTCTTCGACAGTCTCTGCGTCGACGCAGAGTCTCTACGTAGCCTACGCAGAGCACTTTACGCAGAAGTATAAATTGGGCTTTAGTGCTGACCATTACTGTATGTACCCCTCTGTGATGAGAACCAGCTTGAGATAGGGATGCTCACCGTCATTGAACACATGCCAGAGGAAAAACTAAATTTAGCCACTTAACACAAGGCTCACCTAATAAAATCTACTCCTGCTAAATCTCACAAGCAGACATCCTTTTCTATCTAGAAACTTTAGTTCGTACACCACTCACTCTCCATACCAAAGTCAACAGAGAAATTTCGTGTTTTTAGCTTGTGAAGACAAGGAACTGCTGGTTTACTGCACCAAAGTAACAAAAGTACACATTGGCCCACACACCCCCTGGTTGAAGTTAGAATAAGGTATATTGAGGTGCACTGTACTGCTTTGTAAATAAGAGAGGCAATTCAGTGACAAGCATATTCTAAATAATATGTTAAACAGGTGTAGACTTTATCAGGAAAGCCTTTAGTCTGTCCTTGTGTGCTAAGGTAAGTGTCTGTGGGTCAAGGCAAAGATCCCTTAAGGCCACATTATACTTCTCCAACTGCGTAATGCGTTATCCGTCTGCGTCACCACGTAGACCACTCGAGCCTATATACTTCTGCGTCGTCGTGACGGATAGGCGCTGCAATTTCCCGCCCGACCAGTAGGGGTCGCTGCGCAAGGTTGTTGTGCTTTGGCTACAGTGAGCAATGGCGTCCGAGGGAGAAAAACTGTTGTTGTTGAAACAGTGGCCGTTTCTCACTTTTCTGTTTCACAGAACGCAGTTTTAAGATAATTTGAGGCGAGAAATTGGCCATTTAGAGTCTAAACATGTGCTGTGTGTGTTAAGATATGACGTATTTATAGATCGGCAGTGACGAATTTGGCGGTGTTCAGCTCCGCCCTCCTCTGTGGACGCTCGGTGCTCACTGTGAGCCGGCACAGAGCAGCTTCGCTCGGCCTGTCCTGAGGACCAATCGCAGCTCTTGCCATCTCCGTTGTCCCTTGACGGAGTGACGGACACTTAAAAAATATTCCGTGCAGCCGGAGACGACGCAGAGACTCTACAACAGGTTCTGCGTCGACGCAGAGGACTCTGCGTAACCTACGCAGAGCACTTTACGCAGGAGTATAAATTGGGCTTTAAGGCCACATGTCTGAAAGCAGAGATAAACTGCACTGGCCCGAGTCTCCCTCTTGAGCAATCATTCTAATCACAGGTTAAAATCCCTCAAACAACCCTGATTTTACATATTTATTTCTGTTAACTTCTTCTGGATAAGAGCATCACTTGGGAGCACATTTGTCAAACAGTAAACATGCTCATACATGAGACTCACAGTGTCCTCCTCCGAGATCAAAGGTGCAATATGGAAAGTGGAGTTGCTGTTGTGAGCTCCCAAGTCCTGGCATGTCTGGCTCTTTACAGATAATTTCCTGGTGGCGAACTCAGAGGCCTCAGCGGCGCCAGGAGGGTCAGCATGAGGAGAGGAGAAGGCTGCCTCTGAGATGCTCTTTCTCATTGCATCTGTTGGGACAAGCAGTAAGACAGACTGAAACAATTAGAAAGTTAATTGAAAACTTAAACATCAAGAGTCTAAATTATAAAGCGTGTAAAGGATTGAAAGGTCAGTTTGATTAGCTTTTGAGGTGAATAGCAGCTGGGGGACAGAGGAAATTAAATAAAAAGCAATTCACTTTGACTTTCTTTAATATTTTCACTTATGTCCTTTGGTTGACAACCAACTGCTCAAAGCCTGAAATGCAAAGTGTAATAATCAAGAAGAAGAAGACAAGTGGGTGGAGAAAATTTAAATGCAGCTGTCATGGTGATATTATTCAAGTGCTGCAAGCCTTCAAAACACAGCTGTAAGAGTTGTCATGGCTGGTGTCCTCACAAAGCACCACCAGTCTCCTCATCCCTTTAATAATGGCCGTTTAATAATGCACACCCACAGATGACATTCTCATTAGTTTGGGCTTGCAGCTGTGGGGGTGTCACCTAGCAAAGCGGACACTGGGGATATTACGATTCACCACCAGATTTGAGGTGGCTACAATTAACAATTACTGTCAAAGCCCTGCTGCGCAAAAAAACAGGTAAATTGATATGAATGGGGAGTGTTACACAACAGGGTGGAATGGAGGGAATATTGGCAAGTTACATCCTGAACAAAGGGAATCAATGTCTATGAGTATATTTTTTATAATTTAGTAATAAGTACAAGCCAGATTATAACAAGAAACCCAATTTACATTTGTAGTCCTTTGACAGAAAACAACAAGGTACACAAGAAGTTCATAGAAAACAGATAAAATACAAAAATGCGAGTAAATAGAATCTTATATGATCTAAAAAAGTCCAGTGAAAAGTGATCACAGTCTTCAAGATATCTTATGACATTCCCCTATTTCAAGTTGAAAATGGTTCGAGTATCTCGTTTCCTTACGGACAACCAATCTAAATGTGGTGTGTCACATTACAGTTTCCCCTGGTGGCGTTTCTGGAGCTAATATCACTATCAGCCCTCTGTTTAATTGAAGCATTTAGTGCAGGTAGGGAAAATCCATGTAAGTTTGCTTTATATCCTAAAACTCAGAACACTATGTTTTTTAAAGTTTAAAGATGAAATGTAAGGTTACTCACGTAACCCCGGTTCTCTGATAATCAAGTGAGGTATCTTACTGTGGGAAACGCCCTCTGGCGTGGCACCCACCTCACCTAAGCAATTAGGGCAGTGTTGTGAGATACCTCCCTCCGTTATCAGAGAACCTGGGTTATGTGAGTAACCTAACATTCTCTTTCAAACCTCCCTCGGTATCTCACTATGGGAGATATAGCCCACTCCTGGATTTGCTCTGAAGCCCACAAAGCTACGACCCACGATGGGTCGACACCCTAAACCCTCCCAGGGGCTATCACACAATCAACCTGAACCCACACTCAGGACTGAATGAGCCAGAGAAGTCTTGGTCACATCCAGCCTGTAAACCAGAATCAATGTGTGTGGGGCTGTGTTTTGAAGTCTTGCAGCACTTGAATAATATCACCATGACGGCGCGTCTGAAGAGCAGTTGAATGAATAATCCAAAAAAAGGACAGCTGAGGAGCTCAGTGATCTTCACGGTAGAAGAACGCGAGAAGGGCGGGGACGAGCTGGCCCGTGCATCTCGAGCTTCCATGATAGGTCACGCCAGATTGCGTTTCCCATAGTGAGATACCGAGGGAGGTTTGAAAGAGAACTGAAATAGCTTGCTTTTTAACACTTTGATAGCCTTTTTAAAAGTAACCATTGGTTTAAGCATGAATAAAATTAAGTGAATAAAACAATATTTAATAAGAAAGAATGAGTGAATAACTTTGTTACCAGTTGAATGTCAAGTCAAATCTCGATCTAATGTCGGTAGATCAAAGACACAAGCAGCATTTTGAACACAAACACGAACATGCCCTAAAAAACACATCCATACAAAACAGTGACAGAGGGTGGTGTTATACCAGTGGCTCCTGGTGTTGCCTCTACAGCTGTGCTGGGAGAAGACGTGGCTCTGCTAGAATGCAGAAACGAGTGGATCCAGTTGGAGGCTCCCTGTCTGAAATCTTGCAGCAGCAGTGCCGTGTCTCTCCTCACCAGGCTCAGTGTGCTCACTTTCTCTACCTGCTTTTCAGTCTGTGGCTCATTGCCTGTAGGAGGGAACACAGAGGAGGAGGTAATGACAGATGCGCCATAGAGATGAAAGTGTTATCCTTAAATAACCATGAATAAATAACAACAGAAAAGACGGCAAAGTGATATTATGAAATGTATAATAGCAGGGTAAAAAATGTACTGTAATGACAGTGAACAGAAAATTGTTTTCAGTTTGGTTTGAAAGGAGACAGAGATAAACAATATCTCTGTGTCAGGCGTTAGCAGAATTAAATAGTCATCACTTCTCCTTTTGTGACACAATAATATTTAAGAAAATTGGGACAATTTTTACTCAAGCAGCACGAAAAGTCAACATAAGTTAATGAGAGTCATAATAAGTTGGACTGTTGCTTGGGAAGGTATTTGGGGTGCATAATGCACTTTAAGTCAGTTTTGCCATAAAACTATTATGTATATATATATATATACACATATATATGTATATATATATATGTGTATATATATATACACATATATATGTGTATATATATATACACATATATATGTGTATGTAAATATATATGTATATATATACATATATATATATGTATCCAAACAACCAATGATTTATAAAGGAAAATGTTTACATTTACAGGGGTGCCCAAACTTTTGCATACCACTGTGTATGTATGTATATGTATATATATATGTATATGTATATATATGTGTATATATGTGTATATATGTATATATACATATATATATATATATATATATACATATACATACATACACAGTGGTATGCAAAAGTTTGGGCACCCCTGTAAATGTTCATGATTTTCCTTTATAAATCATTGGTTGTTTGGATAAGAAATTTCAGTTAAATATACCATATAGGAGACAAACACAGTGATATTTGAGAAGCAAAATAAAGTTTATATGATTTACAGAAAGTGTGCAAGAATTATTTAAACAAAATTAGGCATATGCATAAATTTAGGCACCCTTGTCATTTTATTGATTTCAATACCTTAAGCACTAATTATTGGAACTCAAAATTGGTTTGGTAACCTCAGTGACCCTTTACCTCCATACACAGGTGAATCCAATCGTGAGAAAGGGTATTTAAGGAGGCCAATTGTAAGTGTGTTTCTCCTCTTTGCATCTTCTCTGAAGAGTGGCAACACGGGAGCCTCAAAACAACTCTCAAATGACCTGAAAATGACCTGTCCAGGAATCAGTGACAAAGCTTAAGTTGTGCCAGGGCTGGATCTTTCAACAAGTCGACCCTAAACACTGCTCAAAATCTACTAAGGCATTCATGCAGAGGAACAAATATGACGTTCTGGAATGGCCATCTCAGTCCTCAGACCTGAATATTATTGAACATTTGTGGTGTGATTTAAAATGGAATGTCCAATGATCTTAAAACCGCGCTCTGGGACACAGAAAAATATTTATTTCAGGTTTGTTTTCTCTGCTGCTGTGTTCTGGCGACAAACCAAAGAGATTATCCTGTATCCGCGCTCCATTGTTCCACCATCATCCTTGATGACAGGATGATGGTGGAACAGTAATATGAATCTGAATTATGAGAACTGAATCTGAATTTTGAGAACTGAATGTGAAAGATTTTGAAAAATTCAATTTCAAATTATACTACTCAGATTCAGTTTTTCAATGCAATAATTAAAATTAAACAACACAAATTTAAATTATGTGATTCAAATTCAGTTTTTTTAATGCAACTAATCAAGTTTAGCAATTCAAATTCAAATATAAACGATCCAAATTCAGTTTCTGGTGGCACACATTTCAACCCATAGAAAATTAACCAAAATGGACCTGAACTTTTTTTCTCAACTTAAGAAGATGAAAAAAAAACAGGCTTGGTTTTATTTGAAAAAGCACACAGACACACTCCAACCTGCGTAGGCGCTGAGACACCTGGAGAGCACACTGAGTGGCAGCAGGGGATCCATAAGTGTTAGTAGACGAGAGGGCGATGCGTAGGCAGTCAGCAGGGTAGCTGGGTAGGCTGCCACGATACCATCTGGCATTCGCACGCCAAAGGCAGCAGCGCGCATCGATGTAGTCAAGGACAGATTGCCTCCTGCACTGTCCCCAGCCAGACATATTTTCTCTCCAGTCCAGCCTGAGAAGATAAAAACGGGATTTTTAATAAAGAGGTGATGAGACAGAGAAAAAACTGGGCATCGAATAAATGAGAAATAAACTTGAGTAACAGGATGTTGTTTCTCCACATGCAGCACTGTTGAATATGTGGCTGCTTTGAGGGAGTGTTGGCGAGACTCTGGCGGAGCTTGTCTTTCAATATCAAACCTGTAAACTAAGTGTAATGACAAATTGAACCTGTAGATGGCAGTACTGCTCTTTTTGGATGAGCGATCAGCATAGACCATAAAAAGAGGACCAGAGATGTAGTGATGGGATCAGCAGTTCATTCGAGTGTACTGAATCCCTAGAATCCATTCATTAAAATGATTTGTTCAAAAGATTTGTTCACCGAATCATTCAGTGCTTAGCAGTAGCCCAGTGCCCCGTTACGTGACTCATGTCCTCCCTGAGTGCAGTACGTTCGTGGGTCTGTGAGTGAGTGACAGCGTGAACGAGATTCACGTTCTCAGCCACAGTTCTCCAGTTGTCTGTGTGTCAGTTTGTTCGCGAACGAGATTCACGTCCTCAGCCACAGTTCTGTGTTTCAGTAAGTTTGCTGAGATTCACGTCCTCAGCCACAGTTCTCCAGTTCTCGGTGTCAGTACACTCGCTTGCCCTGACAGACTCCTCCTGTCTCCCAAGTTTTGATATAAAAGTACAGTTTAAATGCAAAACAGCATTATAATAATGATAATAATGATGATGATAATACAACATAGTAATACTTATATATAATAATACTTGTGTGTGTGTGTGTGTGTGCGTGCTTGTTTTCAAGTGGCTTAGCTTGACGGCTAAACTTTAGCCGTTAGCTTGGAGAAAAGGATGTCAAATTGTCACCCATTTCCGTAAAAGTCTTCTACAATAGACACACAGCAGCGCGCCGATGCCGCAACTGTTTCGCTGAGGACGTAAATCTGTGACAGCTCTGTGTTAGCGAATCAGCGCGAGCTGTGAACGTGGTTCATGTCCTCAGCCACAGTGACACACTGTGTCAGTACGTTCGCGAATCATGAGTGAGTCAGTGAGTGACAGCGCGAACAAATCACATCCTCCAGTAGTGAGTCAGCGTGGCAGACAGTTCTTCTTACTAGTCCCTCCCCACTCGGCGCACGATACCTGGCGTCTTTAGACGAAGATTCATGAGTGAGTGACGGCGTCGGCGAACGACTTCATGAGTGATTCACAGGACGTGGCAGTTCCTCTACCGGCCGCCACGCTCGCTGCTGAGCTCAACTGAACTAAGAATGGAACGAATCAGTTCATGAAGTGATCCCAGTCAGTTCGTTCACTCAAAAGATCAGTTCTTTTGAATGAATCATTCGTGACCGACAACAGTACAGAGATGAGGACTGGGAAAATGGTGAAAGAGAAGAGGGAAAAGCTGAGGCAGCTCCATGGATGTATAATATGAACTGGATAGAGCACCGCCCCCTCTACCTTGAAGACAATTTTTACGTGGTGCCCACACTCGGTACTGCAACAAAAAATCCCATGGGGCCTAATAAGTTAAGTAAAAGAAACGCCTGTAAAAGTGTCCACAGGACACCTCGAGACATGGACACAGGCTTTTATGGATTTATATTCTATATTTTTAATTCATGGAGATTCATATTTGAAAAACATTCCTAAAGGCCATAAAAATCTCAGATAAATCTTATTTCCTAAAGAGACATCACAGCTGTGTACGAGCACAGCAAAGCGCGGTCATGTGGCCCATGCGACATTTGAAAAAACCTTCGATAACTTTTGATTCTCTACTGGTCCACAGAAACCTCACAAAGTTTGAAGGTGATTGGTCAAAAGCTCTATGACGAGTTCTTTTAAATACCAAATCTAATTTTGTCTGGTGTCACCCGGGGAAGCTGTTTTCGAAATAGAATATTTTCATACAGATGTCTTCAGTGTCAGACTATCATCAATCCAAGGATGTTTGGTTCAAATGGGAACAGGATTCGCAAGAGTTATAATCATAAATATAGTTTGTTTTAGTTTATAATTCTGTCACCACCAGGAGGCGCTGTTTCCGAACTTGATTGTTTTTTCATAGTTGTCTTTAGCAACTATCGATCATGAACGGATCAGACCTTCCATCGCAAAGTTATAAGAGTTTCGTTCAAATTCAGAATGTTCGCCAACTTTGGCGCCCCTATCTCATACAGCATGCAATATTTAAAAAATCTTTAGCTAACTTTCGATCCTCAACTCGTCCACAGTGACCGCACCAAGTTTGAAGGCGATCGCACAAAAGCTCTACGACAAGTTTGTTCAAATATCAAATATAATTCTGTCTGTAGTCCCCGGGGGCGCCATTTTCGAAATTGAATATTTTCATATAGATTTCTTCAGGGTTGGAGGATCATCAGTCCAAGGAAGTTTGGTTCAGATTGGACTAGGACTCGCAAAGTTATATTATATTATTGTGGCAAAAACCCGACTTTGCATCGTGAACATTGCAACACCACTAAACAATGCGCTGTCATATTCAACATGCATCATCTACCATGTATTTTGAGTGTTTTCACTCATTTTGAGTTGGATACGACAGTCTCTGTAAAAAAAATATATTCCTGAAATCGTAAAATAATTTTTTTGTATATTTTCCGTCATGTTTTCAAACTTAATCGTTTTTGCATAGGTGTCTTCAGCAACTACCCATCATCAATCATGGCAAGTTAAGTTCCTGCTTGACCTTCCATCGCAAAGTTATAAGAGTTTTGTTTGTTGGAAAAAAATTTCGCCAACTTTGCTGCCCCCTATCTCGTGCGCCATGTGATATTTAAAAAACTTTCCTATTCTGTTCCTCAACTGGTCCACAGTGACCTCACCAAGTTTGAAGGTGATCGCTCAAAAACTGTAGGACCAGATAGATATTGCAGCATGGAGTTTCTGAACGGGTTAGAGGGCACTTCCTGTTTAAAATTGCCAACTTTCTGTTGGCTCAAAGGAATGTCCGTAAACGTGTTCAGGGACGTTCCCTTGTCTCACATGTCAAGTTCTGTGCAGATCGGACAATGTAAGACTTAACTTCCTGTTTTGGGCATTCCACTTCCTGAACGGAGGTCATCTTTCAGGATGTGTGCGACTCGCCGTATCCCACGGCAACGCACGTGCCTCGCCTTCGATTCTGTTCATTCACCGCTCACGGAATTAGTTATTTTCAGTACTAGTTATTTTCAGCGGCATCCCCCCACATGTCGGGCTGTGGGGCAATCATGACATGCGCAACGAACGCATCAGAGCGGGTTACCCGGTTTCGAGGGGATCTTGCGACGTTAAGCAAAGTTAGAGGGCACTTCCTGTTTAAAATGGCTGACTTCCTGTTGGTCAAAGACGTGTCTGTAAACGTGTTCAGGGAAGTTCACTTGTCTCACATGTCAAGTTTTGGAAAGATCGGACAATGTTAGGCTTTGCTTCCCGTTATGGGTGTTCCACTTCCTGTTGGGAGGTCATTGTTCGCAGGCATGTTCAGGACAGGTCCCTGGTCTCACATATTAAGGTGGATACAGCAATCCTTGTTAGAGCAGTATGAAAACTGTAAATTCAATTCTGTCTGCTAATTCCAGGGGGAGCCGTTTTCGAAATTGAATATTTTCATATAAACATGTTTAGGACAGGTCACTGGTCTAACATATTAAGTTTCAGGTGGATTCCGTAAACCCTGTTGGAGCAGAATGAAAAAACTGTAAATGTAATACTATCTGCTGTCACGAGGGGGCGCTGAAAATGAAACATTTTCAGATAGATGTCTTCAGGGCCGGCCTGTTATCAATCTGAGCAAGTTTGGTTCAGATTGGACCAGTATTCGCAAAGTTATAACAGTTTGCTTTTTTGTCGCAAAAACCCGACTTTCCGTCGTTGCTATGGCAACGCCTTTTAACGATTCGTCATCATATTGTACATGCATCATCTACCATGTGTTTTGAGTGCTGTCAGTAATTTTGAGTGTGATAAGATGACATCTGTATAATTAATCCCAAAATCTTAAAGAAGCTTCTTTTTTGTATGTTTTCTGCCACCACCAGGAGGCGCTGTTTTTAAACGTGACCGTTTTTTGATAGTCGTCTTCAGCAACTACCCATCATCACTCACAGCAAGTTTCGTTCTGATCGGCCTTTCCGTTGTAAAGTTATACGAGTTTTGTTGTCTGCAAAAACTCTCCGTATCTCGTCTCCCCGTATCTCGTGTGCCATGCAATATTTCAAAAAACCTTTCAACTCATTCCGTTCCTCTACTGGTCCACAGAAACCTCACAAAGTTTGAAGGTGATTGGTCAAAAGCTCTATGACGAGTTCTTTTAAATACCAAATCTAATTTTGTCTGGTGTCACCCGGGGAAGCTGTTTTCGAAATAGAATATTTTCATACAGATGTCTTCAGTGTCAGACTATCATCAATCCAAGGATGTTTGGTTCAAATGGGAACAGGATTCGCAAGAGTTATAATCATAAATATAGTTTGTTTTAGTTTATAATTCTGTCACCACCAGGAGGCGCTGTTTCCGAACTTGATTGTTTTTTCATAGTTGTCTTTAGCAACTATCGATCATGAACGGATCAGACCTTCCATCGCAAAGTTATAAGAGTTTCGTTCAAATTCAGAATGTTCGCCAACTTTGGCGCCCCTATCTCATACAGCATGCAATATTTAAAAAATCTTTAGCTAACTTTCGATCCTCAACTCGTCCACAGTGACCGCACCAAGTTTGAAGGCGATCGCACAAAAGCTCTACGACAAGTTTGTTCAAATATCAAATATAATTCTGTCTGTAGTCCCCGGGGGCGCCATTTTCGAAATTGAATATTTTCATATAGATTTCTTCAGGGTTGGAGGATCATCAGTCCAAGGAAGTGTGGTTCAGATTGGACTAGGACTCGCAAAGTTATATTATATTATTGTGGCAAAAACCCGACTTTGCATCGTGAACATTGCAACACCACTAAACAATGCGCTGTCATATTCAACATGCATCATCTACCATGTATTTTGAGTGTTTTCACTCATTTTGAGTTGGATACGACAGTCTCTGTAAAAAAAAATATATTCCCGAAATCGTAAAATAATTTTTTTGTATATTTTCCGTCACCACCAGGAGGCGATGTTTTCAAACTTAATCGTTTTTGCATAGGTGTCTTCAGCAACTACCCATCATCAATCATGGCAAGTTAAGTTCCTGCTTGACCTTCCATCGCAAAGTTATAAGAGTTTTGTTTGTTGGAAAAAAATTTCGCCAACTTTGCTGCCCCCTATCTCGTGCGCCATGTGATATTTTAAAAAACTTTCCTATTCTGTTCCTCAACTGGTCCACAGTGACCTCACCAAGTTTGAAGGTGATCGCTCAAAAACTGTAGGACCAGATAGATATTGCAGCATGGAGTTTCTGAACGGGTTAGAGGGCACTTCCTGTTTAAAATTGCCAACTTTCTGTTGGCTCAAAGGAATGTCCGTAAACGTGTTCAGGGACGTTCCCTTGTCTCACATGTCAAGTTCTGTGCAGATCGGACAATGTAAGACTTAACTTCCTGTTTTGGGCATTCCACTTCCTGTACGGAGGTCATCTTTCAGGATGTGTGCGACTCGCCGTATCCCACGGCAACGCACGTGCCTCGCCTTCGATTCTGTTCATTCACCGCTCACGGAATTAGTTATTTTCAGTACTAGTTATTTTCAGCGGCATCCCCCCACATGTCGGGCTGTGGGGCAATCATGACATGCGCAACGAACGCATCAGAGTGGGTTCCCCGGTTTCGAGGGGATCTTGTGACGTTAAGCAAAGTTAGAGGGCACTTCCTGGTTAAAATGGCTGACTTCCTGTTGGTCAAAGACGTGTCTGTAAACGTGTTCAGGGAAGTTCACTTGTCTCACATGTCAAGTTTTGGACAGATTGGACAATGTTAGGCTTTACTTCCTGTTATGGGTGTTCCACTTCCTGTTGGGAGGTCATTGTTTGCAGACATGTTCAGGACAGGTCCCTGGTCTCACATATTAAGTTTAGTGTTTATCGGTCAACATACTTATAACTTTGGCGCCCCGTATCTCGTGCGCCATGCGATATTTGAAAAAACTTTCAAATTGATTCCGTTCCTCAAATGGTCCAGAAGCGACCTTACCAAGTTTGAAGGTGATCGCTCAAAAAATGTAGGACGAGATAGATTTTGTAACATTGGTGCAAATTCGCCAAAAATGGCTGTTCAGTCCACGATGGCGGCCTTCCTGTTGCGTTTGGATCATGGTCATAATGTAATTTTTTCTTCGTCCTGACCTTCTACATAGTGTTTGTGTACTGATTTTCATGCATGTACGATAATTGTGGTGTACAGGGTAAATTTGGACAGGGGGTGCCATGCTTATTGGCCCCTCCCACTTCCAATTATCCACGCTTTTTCACCGAACCTTTCAAATACATACATTTTCACCAGGATTGATGCGGTCGCAAAAATTCTGAGTTTTGGGGCATGGGAAAGGCCTCAAAAATGCGATTCATTTGGAGAAAAAAAAAATTAAATTATTATAATAATTTCAAGAGGGTTCTTGCACAGTCGTGCTCGAACCCTAATAATTCCTTGCATTTCAAGAGGGTTCTTGCACAGTCGTGCTCTAACCCTAATAACGATAATAATAATAACAATAAGAAGATTGTTTGATTATTTAAACAGGTGACGATTCATTTAGTCATCGTTTAATCATTGCAGCCCTAATTAAAAGTGATGAATGAATCAGTTGGAAAATAAAATAGGTGTGTTTTACCTTTTTTATGGTAAATTTCTCTTTTCTTTTTTAATCTGTCTAAAGCAAAAATATTCAATTAGAAGTCAAAAAGGTCCATTTAGCTGAAATGTCCTGAAGTTGGTGGTCACGGTGGTCTCATCTGCAGATTATTAAAATCCCAATGTAATGGTGTCACAGCTGAACTTCTCTCATGCGCATGGGCTGACAGGCTATTCATCATTATCTCTCCTTATATATATATATCTCGTGTGTAATAATAACTTAATTATTACTTAACTGCATAACAGTTAAGAAATATTTTTTCAGTCAGGGTTTCCACACCTTGGTTGACAACTCTGCATCTGGACAAGTGACAGTCTTTGTAATTTTCTTGAGACAGAGATCTTGGAATATTCACTTGCTCTCTCTGGCCTAAAGTTACTCATTCATTGTTCTTTATGGAATCTCACATCAACGACAGAAAGAGACAGTGCAGTGTCCACAACACCGCTAGCAATTATGGCTCAACTTTTGTTAGTCTACGTCATTGGTTCTCAAAGTGCGGCCCGCAGAAACATTTCTGGTGGCCCGTGATGAATTACAGTTGAAAGTTTTAATCCAGGACCTTCTAAGATTGTTAAATGTTTATTGGACATTATTGGATACAGACCAATAAGTGTAAACAAAAATACTGGGTATTTACCTGGTTCTATATGGTGAATTTTAGTGTACTATTGGGTAATAAGCAGGTAGCTACAGCCCCCAATTACTAGCTATTTACCCAGTAAATACAGTATATGGTAACAGAAATGTGTTACTTGGTATTAACCTGTAATTAGAAGGTAAGAGCAATGGCCAAAATACTGGGTAATTACCCAGTAAATTGTAAAGCGTTATTATATTGCCACTTAAATTACATTATTTTAATGATTACATTACTTAACACTAAACTGTAGAACTGCAATCTGGTCATTAACATTATTACAAATGGGATTTCTTTCTGGGTTTTTTTTTTTTCTAAATTGGGATCCGCCACGGACCAAGCGGGAACAAGTCGGCCGAGCGCAAAACGAGAAAAAACAGGAAAAAGTTTTTCTTTCAAAATTAGGGATTTCCATTTTTTTCAAAATGACACAAGTTGAAGTTTTGAAGAAGCCACTACATGCTTCAAATCACAGTATTGTGGGTCTTAAAACCATAAACTTTGTGTTTGAATTAAGGTTGTTTTATCGCTGTGAATCACTCCTAGTTTGGGTGTGGTGATCTCACATTCCAGAGCTTTTGTTGCTTTTTCAGCCAATCAGCTGACGATCACGGAGAATACACATGGCTAATTAATATGCACGTACAGGGAGAGAGAGAGGGAGGGGAGGGGAAGTGAGAGAGTGTCTGGAATGTTCCAGCATGTGTGTGTGTGTGTGCAGTGCAGTGCGAAATTAAAGCGTGATCGTCATCAAAGCAGTCGTCTTCAAAGCTTTGTTTGACAAAGGAAGGCAAGGAGAACAGGAAAATAATTGTCTGTGGCTGAATTTCTTCACAAGGACAGAGAAAGCACAGAGACTGCTGGTGTGTGGACTGTTAGCATTTGAAGCTAGCGATCTTTATGCTAACGTGATAGCAGACTTCATCGTCACAAAAACAACAAACAGATGGATTATTCAGCGGCTAAAAGAGAGCAGGACAGACACAGTAGTTGTCTGAGATGATGACGTGACGCCAGCACCGCCCTATATTATTATGGGTGAGTTGTCATATACGAAACGTTAGTGTTCAGTCACATACAGGGACGTTTTTAGGGTTCGAGCACGACTGTGCAAGAAACCTATTGTAACTGAAAGATTTATTAGGGTTCGAGCACAATTGTGCAAGAACTCTATTGTGTGGTTTCACTGACAGCTTAGACCACGAGGGGGTTTTAGCTATGTAAATGTGATGATTCTGTCTCTTGGCTCTCAAAAGGTGTAAATCTTTGAGGCTAAAATTCTCCCTAAAGCAATTTGAGGAGTGCCTACATTCAAATGACCATATCTTCCACAAAAAATATCAGATTTACATGTGTTTGACATTGTTGGAAAGCTTAGAAATCACACTTTCAGTAAATAACTCCAAATGTCCCGAAGTAGACTTGTGAACGCTTTTGCCATGGCTGGACACAATTGGCCCTCAGGTATCAAAACTTTGAGAACCCCTGGTCTACGTACATCAAGCAATGCAGGTCACATTCTTTCTTGCACAAAATTCAAGCACTTTCAGTGACATTTCTATTTAAGGCATTTATCTTGAAAAAATCTAAAATTTGTGAGAACCCTGTTTAGTGCCATCATACACAAATTAAATCACTTAAGGAGTACAGAAGCGTTATAAAGCCTTGGATAAATATATACTGCATGTGACCTGATAAATTCATTAACTTGAATAACATTAATACATGGTTAGTTAAAACATGTTAGTTAATGCTTATAACAGCTTTCTTGTACCCTTATTTTAAAGTGTTACGTTAAGTATAAATGATGCAGTGAAGATGCGCTGGTACCCAATAGGTGGTGGTTTCTCAAAGCCCAGCAGTAAGCATAGAAACACTCCTCCAACGCCCTCGGGAAGGGGGCCTCGGGGGCCAAAGAGTAGTCCACAGACAAGATGGGGACACCAAGGTCCTGGGACCAACTCTTCAGGTAAGGCTGCACAAGACACAAGAGTACAAAGGAATGAATTCGTTAAATGAAAAACAGTCAGCTTCACAGTTAATAAATGTTGAAAAATGTATGAGTAACCAAAGCAGCTACGATAGAAAAAGAAAAGAGTAGATGCCGGGAGACAAAGAGAAAGAGATAAATTAGGACAAACTTTGAACAAAACAAAGCAAAAAATAATATGAAAATAATGAGTCCCTCTGATGTCATCGGTCTGCTCTTTTGTTAAGTGTCCGGACAAGAGCATAAGGACAGCTGTCATAGTCACCTTCATTTCCTCTATCCCTGTGTGGCTATGAGAAAAGTGTGCACATGTCCTAGTTTGCACAGTACAAAGGAAACTGAGAGGATTGGAGTATTTACAGGGAATAATAATAAGAAAACGAGCTTGAAGTCGATGTGCTCTCACCTCGACACTTGCGTCCTGAGCTCGTCTCTAGTTCATTCACTGTTTGTGGTAGTAGTTATTAGGGATGGGACTTTTTTGTCGACAAATCGATCGAAAAAATCAATGATGGTCAATAATGGACATCACAGCCATGTTTTTGAGCTTAAAATGAAGTAGTACAGTGTAGAATAATTTCCACCCCCGCACTGCTGCTGTTACTGCTGCTGTAAAAAAAAAAAACACGTGGACCTCGACAATTGACTCTAAAAATGTGTGAAATTCCCATCCCTAGTAGTTATCAGCGCCGTCCATGTGGATGTTGGGCTGTGGAGGCAAAGTAATTAACACTTTCTGTTGGGAGGTCATCTTTTGTATGTTCAGGATAGGTCCCCGGTCTCACATATCAAGTTCCGTGCATATGGGTCAATGTACGGTAAAGTTAGAGGGCACTTCCTGTTTAAAATGGCTGACTTCCTGTTGGGGCTGTCAAAGGCGTGTCCATTAACGTATTCAGGTAAGTTCCCTTGTCTCACATATCATGTTGCGTGGATATCGGGCAATGTACTGCAAAGTTACATTCTACTTCCTGTTTCAGCGGTTCCACTTACTGTTGGGAGGTCGTCTTTTGCTGACATGTTCACGATGGGTCTGTGATCTCACATATCACGTATTAGGAGGATACAACAATCCCTGTTATAGCAGCATAAAGAAGTGTGAAATGTAATGTTATCTCCAGCAACCAGGGGGTTCAGTTTTTTAAATTGAATATTTTCATATAGACTTCTTCAGGGTCGGACTGTCATGAATCCAAGGCAGTTTGGTTCAGATTGGAACAGGACTTGCAAAGTTATAACAGTTTGTTTTTTGTTGCACAGTGAATGACATAGTCTGCCGTCATCAGGGGGCACGGTTTTAGACATTGAATATTGTCATATAGACTTCTCCAGGTCATCAATCCAGGGAAGGACATTGGATCCTCCATCGCACAGTTATAAGAAACTCTTTGTCAGAATCAGAATGTTTGCCAAATTTGGTGCCCCCTATCTCGTACGCCATGCGACATTTTAAAAAACCTTCGATAACTTTTGATCCTCAACTGGTCCATATTGACCTAACCAAGTTTGATGGTGATCGCACAAAAGCTATACGACAAGTTCGTTCAAATACCAAACGTAGTTCTCTCTACTGTCACCAGGGGGCGCTGTTTTCGAAATACAATACTTTCATATAGACATGTTCAGGAAAATCCGACTTTCCATTGTTGCCATGTTAATGCCATTTAATGATTCGTCATCATATTGTGCATGCATCATCTACCATGTGTTTTGAGTGCTGTCAGTAATTTTGAGGGTGATACGATATCTGTAAGTTATTCCCAAAATCGTAAAGAGACTTTTTTTGTATGTTTTCTGACGCCACCAGGAGGCGCTGTTTTTTCTTCATAGTTTTCTTCAGCAACTACCCATCATCACTCACAGCAAGTTTGGTCTGGATCGGACCTTTCATTGTAAAGTTACAAGAGTTTCGTTGTTTGCGGCGGAAAAACCAGAATTTTCCCCAACTTTCGCGCCCCGTATCTCGTGCGCCATGCGATATTGTAAAAAAACTTTCCAATTGATTCCGTTTCTCAACTGGTCCACAGTGATCTCACCAAGTTTGAAGGTGATCGCTCAAAAACTGTAGGTCATCAACTTTTATTTTACAGCACAACCTAATGAACATGTGTACCAAGTTTCGTTCATGTACGTTAAACCTGACAGGAGATGACCTACTAGCACTTTTTTGCGTCACTCTTTAGCCCCTTCCACTTTCCATTTTCCACACTTTTTCACCAAACCTTTTAAATCGTAAATTTTCACCAGGTCGCAAAAATCTGTGAGATTTTGGGTATGGGAGAGGCCTCGTAAATGCAATTCATTTGGCGGAAAAATAATAAGATCAAAACTAGCACCACAAGCGGATCTGAACAGATTCAGGCCGATGCGCCCACGAAACCGTTCATTCACCGATCGCAGTGCTAGTTATTTTCAGTTCTCGTTGTTTTCAGCGGTGTCCCCGTGCATGTCGGGCTGTTGAGCCATCGCGATGTGTGCAACGGACGCATCAGAGTGGGTTCCTAGTTTCGAAGGGGATCTTGCTACATACGGCAAAGTTAGAGGGCACTTCCTGTTTAAAATAGCCAACTTCCTGTTGGTCAAAGGCGTGTCAGTAAATGTGTACATAGAGGTTCACTTGCCTCACATGTCAAATTTTGGAAAGATCAGACAATGTTAGGCTTTACATCCTGTTATGGGTGTTCCACTTCCTGTTGGGAGGTCATTGTTTGCAGACGTGTTCAGGACAGGTCCCTGGTCTCACATATTAAGTTTTGTGCTTGTCGGTCAATGTACAGCAAAGTTAGAGTGCACTTCCTGTTTAAAATGACCGCCTTCCTGTGGGTGACAGGCTTCTCTGTTAACGTGTTAAGGGAAGTTTACTTGTCTCACATGTCAATTTTTTTGCAGATCCGACCATGTTGGACCTTACTTCCTGTTTCGGGCATTCCACTTCCTGTACGGAGGTCATCTTTTACAGACATGTTCAGGACAGGTCCCTGGTCTCACATATTAAGTTTCAGGTGGATACAGCAATCCCTGTTAGAGCAGCATGAAAACTGTAAATGCAATTCTGTCTGCTAATACCAGGGGGTGCTTTTTTTTTTTTTTTAAATTGAATATTTTCATACAGTCATGTACAGGACGGGTCTATGGTCTTACATATATAGTTTCAGGTGGATACAGCTATCCCTGTTGGAGCAGCATGAAAAACTGTAATTGTAATACTATCTGCTGTCACCAGGGGGTGCTGAAAATTGAATATTTTCATACAGATGTCTTTCAGGGCCGGCCTGTCATCAATCTGAGCAAGTTTGGTTTAGATTGGACCAGGATTTGCAAAGAAATAACAGTTAGCTTTTTTGTCGCAAAAACCTGACTTTGCGTGGTTGCCATGGCAACAGCGTTAAACAATTCATCATATAGTACATGCATCCTCTACCATGTGTTTTGAGGGCTGTCAGTAATTTTGAGTGTCACACGATGTGACCCAGTTTTTTTTTTTCAAAAAGAGGGATTTTCGTTTTTTTTCAAAATTGTTCGACTTGAAGTTTGTAAGAAGCCACTACATGCTTCGAATCACAGTATTGTGGGTCTTAAAACCATGAACTTTGTATTTGAATTAAGGTTGTTTTATCGCTGTGAATCATTCCTAGTTTGGGTGTGGCGATCTCACATTCCAGAGCTTTTGTTGTTTTTTCGGCCAATCAGCTGACGATCACGGAGAACATGGCTACTTAATATGCACGCACAGAAAGATAGAGGGAGAGGAGGAAAGAGAGTGTGTGGAACTTTCCAGCAGTTATTGAGCGTTTGCAATGTGTGCGTGTGTGTGTGCAGTGCGAAATTAAAGCGTGATTGTCATCAAAGCAGTCGTCAACAAAGCTTTGTTAAACAAAGGAAGGCAAGGAGAACCGGACAATAAGTGAACTGTGGCTGATCTTCTTAACAAAGACAGAGACAGCACTTCTGCTATATGTGAGTGGACTGTTAGCATTTTAGGCTAGCGATCTTTATGCTAACGTGTTAGCAGACTTCATCACAAAAACAACAAACAGATGATTATTCAGCAGCTGAAAGAGAGCAGGACAGACACAGTAGTTGTCTGAGATGATGACGTGACGCCAGCACCACTCTATCTCCTTATGGGTGAGTTTTCATATACGTAACGTTAGTGTTCAGTCACATACAGGGACGTTGTTTCTTGTTATTGTATTCACTAGCTCTAGCAAAAACATGTGGTGATGTGCTTGAATCATGTGTGAATGACACAGCTTTGTGTATCCACCCGCTCCGGTGAGGTCTTTTAGCAGCTGTGGTCGACTAAAAGCCTCAAATGCTTCTGGCGAAAAATGTCGAGAACACAGCCGCGGATCTTTAGGAAGTTGTGTCCTTCCACAGGCATCTTCCCACTCTTTTCTCCTCTTCTTGTCAGTGGGAAAGCTGTGTAAACTCACAGCACTTCCCTGGTTTCCTTTCGATAAAAGGCAACAAGGGGATAAAAGCCAATCAAAAGTCGACCACAGCTGCTAAAAGCCCTCACAGGAGTGGGTGTCTACAAACGGAGACTTAAACCAAATGCCTGTCCGACAATTCTCCCACATAAGGAGCCTAAACGCGAGCGTGAAGCGAGTGAAATTCGCGCCAGAGACAAGAGACGCCGGATGCTCTCCTGAGCAGACAACCCGCTTCTGCAGTCGCCGCTTCACTGTATATCCTAATTATCTATAAAGCACAAGACAGCTCTGGATGCTAATAATTTCCAAAATTATTGATATTGGAATAACACTCTCCCTCTCGGTTACCATGGAGACGCAGTTGCCGCACATACACCACCGGTTTTGTCCCACTCTCGCCTCATCCCGTCTTTCTTGCTCTTCATTTTGATGCTCGTTTTGTGAAACATTGTCAGTGCTGTCCTCCTCCTGTATGTTTCGCTCGGGTTCAAATTGTAAAGGCTGAACAGATGACATGTTTACACAACAGGGTCCCGAAGCCTCCAGTACAACCTTTTGACGTCACTACCCAGAGTGCATTGCGACGTTAACAACAATGGCAACCTATGAGTTAAACTATTTTTTACAAATTTTATAAAAACGAAGACATCAAGAAGGTTTTTTATATCAATTTATTATAACTGATACTAACATTTATCTTTTAAGAACTACAAGTCTTATAGCCGGGGTTCCTTTTAAGTATATATTGTATATTTTGTTTTCATGAAACAACAAAAACATGATGATGGAAATACAGTGGTATGCAAAAGTTTCGGCACCCCTGTAAATGTTCATTTTTTCCCTTTATAAAGCATTGGGTATTTGGATAAGAAATTTCAGTTAAAGAGCCCATATTATACCCTATTACCCCAAGTTAAACTACCGTAAATTCCGGACTATAAGCCGCTACTTTTTTTCCACACTTTGAACACTGCGGCTTATGATACAGTGCGGCTTATTACGGTAATTTTTTTTTTTTTTTCGTGGCGCCAAAAACATTTTGCCAAGTAACAGTAGACCAATACAAATTGATGAGTAGTTCACAGGGGTCCAATTAAATTGCATGATAAATAAAGCGCACTTTCACAACTATTGTAAATCAGTCATTTGTACTCACCCTCATCAACATGGAAAATACGAGAAGGAAAGCATATGATGCGGAAAGCATATGATGCGGAAAGCATATGATGCGGCTTTTAAGTTAAAGGCGATCACTCTGGCGGATAAAGAAGGTAATCGAGCTGCCGCACGTAATCTTGGCATAAATGAATCGATGATAAGAAGGTGGAGACGCCAGCGTGAAGAACTGAGCCAATGCAAAAAAACGACGAAAGCTTTCAGAGGTAATCATAGCAGATGGCCCGAGCTTGAAAACTTTCTGGAAGACTGGGTTAACACACAGAGAGCAGGCGGCCGCGGTGTTTCAACTGTGCAGATAAGACTGAAGGCTAAAGCAATCGCCACCGAGATGAAAATAGAAGATTTTAGAGGTGGGCCATCGTGGTGTTTTAGATTTATGAAACGGAAATCCCTGTCCGTTAGGGCACGCACAACTTTGTGTCAGCAGCTCCCTCCCGACTACGAGGAGAAACTTGCTAACTTCCACACATTCACTCAAACGAAGATAGCGGAGAATTCCATCGGGCCAGATGATATCATAAATATGGATGAAGTACCTCTGACGTTTGACCTGCCTCTCACTCGGACTGTAAATAAAAAAGGTGAATCATCCATCACACTGAAAACGAGCGGACACGAGAGAACGCATTTTACATGTGTTCTGAGCTGCACAGCATCTGGACTAAAGCTTCCACCGATGGTGATTTTTAAGCGGCTGACAATGCCAAAGGAAAAATTCCCAAAAGAAATCGTGGTGAAAGTCAATAAGAAAGGTTGGATGATGGAGAGCCTAATGAAGGATTGGCTCAGAGAGTGCTATCTAAGCGACCAGGGGGCTTTTTTCGCAGAAAAAAAGCAATGCTCGTTATGGACAGCATGAGGGCCCATATAACAGATTCAGTGAAAGTCGCCATCAAGAGCACAAACTCAATTCCAGCTGTGATTCCTGGGGGCACCACGAAGTATCTGCAACCACTGGACATCAGCGTGAACCGGGCATTTAAAGTGGCACTGCGCAAAGAGTGGGAGGCTTGGATGACGAGCGGCGAGAAATCCTTTACCAAAACAGGCCGCATGCGAAGAGCATCTTTAACTCAAGTATGCCAGTGGATCCTAAATGCGTGGAGCCGTGTCAAAACATCAACCATCACCAACGGGTTCCGAAAGGCTGGACTGCTGCATGAAAAAGAAGACGGCGCGCGCTCAAGTGACAGCGAAAACGAGGAGACTGAAGTGAGTGATGAGATCCTGAGGCTGTTTAATTCGGACACTGAATTAGAGGACTTTGATGGTTTTAGTGCGCAGGAGGAAGATGGAGAAGGCGATCAGTGACTTTTTCTGGTAGGATGCAGTATATGGTACATGTTTTTACCAGTTATTAGGATATACTGGAGTGCTGTTCATGCACTGTTAAGTGAAAAAGCATAAGCAACGTAATTTGTGTGTTACCGATAAAAACGTACATTTCAAGGTAGCCACGTTATAGGCACCGTTAAAAAACAGCATTTGCAATATGTATTTGTTTATGTAACCATGCGGATTAAATAAAAAAAGTAAAAAAAAAAATCCTCACGTGTAATATCTTTCTGTGTAAATATCTCATATAATAAATTGTTTTTTGGTTCTCTGTATAGACATAAAAGTGAAAAGAGTGGATGTTGCTCCTTTCTGCCTTTTCGCCTTTCTGCTTGACACTGGCAGATAAAGAACAGCCGGCACCTGCGACACGCCCAGGTGCAGGTTTGCCAATGTAGCTATCCCCGACAGAAAGTGTCACTCCTGGCCGCGGCCGCGGAGGCAGATAAACAGGGGTTTTAATTTAAATTTAGAATAAAAAACAATGCAATTGTTGTTAGTTTTAATTTACTTGGGTGAAAGCAAGCGCACCACTGTTTCTCCGCCTCCGCAGCCGCGGCCAGGGGAAACACTTTCTGTCGGGGATACCTACATTGGCACGACACCTGTCGTCTTGTCACCCGCTGTCAGTGACTCACTTCTTACAGTAATAAGAAGATATGATGAATGTTTTTGAGCTAATTTTTCATATTACAATGTGGGATAACTGCGGCTTAAAATCCAGTGCGGCTTTTGCAAGTACAAAATTGATTTTCTTTCAAAAATTAGCGCATGCGGCTTTTAATAAGGTGCGCTCTGTCGTCCGGAATTTACGGTAGTTCCTGATGCCCTAATGAACATGTCTGTTGAGGATGAAGCACAATAGCAGTTCAATAACCCTGCCAAAACAGCCCTTTTCAGAATGCTCGGTTTTGTGCCTGGTCATTTACATGTGAATTAGACCCAGGTAAACACACACACCCACTGCTTCCAGGGGAGTGTCGATCTAACTTACTATCCACAGCCATACTGTCGCCACTTATCACCTATTGT
Source organism: Microchirus variegatus (assembly GCF_963457635.1). Lineage (NCBI taxonomy): Eukaryota > Metazoa > Chordata > Actinopteri > Pleuronectiformes > Soleidae > Microchirus > Microchirus variegatus. Next base: position 24,871,977 of record NC_139802.1, on the reverse strand, counting down.
CATGCAGCGGCGTCCCAACCCCCGCTCTGTATACCCCATAGTAATGTCCGTTTACCCGTTGTTACTGCGTTTCACCGTAATGCATAGTGACCACGATTTTGGCTTCTCGCGATCATAAAAACAATAGAATCGAAGAAAAACGATTAATGCGCAGTGCGGCGCGGCGCGTATGTAAATTCCTGTGCTAGAAAAACACCTTGAATGCACCAGTGTTACTGCAGCTGTTAGTGATGTGTGTGGATCAAAAATATGAGGAGAGAACGTAGAAATACGACAGAAAGGCAGCCTTTGGTTGAGAAGAAATGTAGGACAACATCTACCTCTTTCTGCGGGTGCTTTCAAACGCATGCTATTCATATTATTGATCCACACATGTCACTCGCTAACTGCAGGCACGTAACTGGTGCGTTCAAGGTGTTTTTCTAGCATAGGAATTTACATACATGATCAACAACAAAGGGCTTGTGAAGCTTTTTTTGAACATTTTTTTCATAAATAAAATATATCCACTGGACACATAAGTCCTCTGAGGCTGGAAGTTTGTGTAAAACACTGTGCTCCGCTGTGCAGCCACTCTTCCTCCCTTGCCTGCACTCTCGTATTTGACAGGTACAAGGAGGAGCTAAGGTGGAGCTGTGAAGTACTTGGCGGGGTGCCAACATTCACGGTGAAATGTGTCGCTATGTCGTAATTCCGCGGGAGGTTTAAACATCGCGTGTTTTATCGCCCATACCTACACTAAGTGGAACCACTAAAACATGACTGAGTCTTGTTTCACATTCTTGGGACTGGTATGGCCCCCTGAGTCCCAAATATCAGTACTAAAATGATTAAAAAGTTGATTTTGCACAATATGGGCCCTTTAAATATATCATATAGGAGACAAACACAGTGATATTTCAGAAGTGAAATAACGCTTATATGATTTACAGAAAGTCTGCAATATCAGCAGATTCTGGAGAACAATGTCCTGGAATCAGTGACAAAGTTGAAGTTGTGCCAGGGCAAACCTGACTGAACTGGAGATGTTTTGTAAAGAAGAATGGTCCAAAATACCTTCCTCCAGAATCCAGATTCTAATTGGAACCTATAGTAAGCATTTTGCAAAAGAAGGATGCACAAGTTTTCTTTTGTGGTGCCTAAACTTATGCACATGCCTAATTTTGTTTGAATAATTATTGCGCACTTACTGTAAATCATATAAACTTTATTTCAATTCTCAAATATCACTGTGTTTGTCTCCTATATGATATATTTAACTGAAGTGTCTGTTTCAAACAACCCATGATTTATAAAGGAAAATCATGACAATTTACAGGGGTGCCCAAACGTTTGCATACCACTGTATGACTACACGAGTGTAAGGACAAGAAATTTAAACAGAATAAGCCACATATTCATATTTTATGGACACAATTAAATTCAAATCTCTATGTTTTTTTCTCTCTTTTAGCACTGATGGGTCTGCCATTTTTTAGAATTGTCTAGGATCATTAGGGTTCGAGCACGACTGTGCAAGAACCCTCTATGCAAGGAATTTTTATTATTAATATTCGACCAAATGTATCGCATTTTTAAGAAAAATTGGAAGTGGGAGGGGCCAATAAGCGTGGCACCCCCTGTTCAAATTCACCCTGAACACCACAATTATCGTACATGCACGAAAAGCAGTACACATGTGTAGAAGGTCAGGACGAAGAAAAAATTACATTATGACCTTGATCCAAACGCAACAGGAAGGCCGCCATCTTGGACTGAACAGCCATTTTTGGGCGTTTTTGGCAAATTTCCACCAATGCTACAAAATCTATCTAGTCCTACATTTTTTGACCAATCACCTTCAAACTTGGTAAGGTCACTGTGGACCCAGGGCCGTTGCGACAAGGCAGGCAAACCAAGCAATCGCTTGGGGCCCTGAGCTGGCCTGGGGCCCCAAGACAACGACTGATTATGAATAAAATGCAACGACAAACTGTGTGAGCACCCCTTTGATAGTCAATGCAGTAAAGTGCAATGGCGCTATTATCGGGATCCCCCTCAAGGGGGCCCCTCTCAGTCTTCACTGACAGCAGCCAGTCAGGTTTGTGATCTCTGCAGCCGGCAAAATACAAAAACTCGGCAGTCCTCATGAAGCGAAATTATGCATCAGGAAGCCAGAAAAGAAAGAAGAGAAAGGAAGAGAGGGATAAGCGTGAAAAGAAAGACAGTCCCTATATGAAGGTACAGAGGAAACTCAGTCTACTCCAGACGAGACTTTCAGAAGAATAAGTAAATTGACTAATGGCCAAGACCGCAGAGCTCACTTTCTATAATATAAATAATATATAAATTATATGTTTCGTCGGCCGTGATTATATGTTTGTTGTTTATATAAATAAAAACAAACATATATATTATATAAAAAAACAACAAACAAATGCTGATCAAGAGTTTTGTGCAAACAATTTAAGGTCCCGTCTCTTGTCCCAAATATGACAGGCTTTATGTCATATTATATGTATCCACCTGAAACTTAATATGTGAGACCGGAGACCCTTCCTGAACATGTCTGTAAAAGATGACCTCCGTACAAGAAGTCGAACGCCCGAAACAGGAAGTAAATTCCAACATTGTCCGATCTGCACGAAAATTGACATGTGAGACAAGTGAACTTCCCTGAACACGTTTACGGAGACGCCTTTCAGCCACATGAAGTCGGCCATTTTAAACAGGAAGTGGACTCTAACTTTGCTGTACATTGACCGATAAGCACGAAACTTAATACGTGAGACTAGGGACCCGCCCTGAACATGTCTGCAAACAATGACCTCCCAACAGCAAGTGGAACACCCATAACAGGAAGTAAAGATAACTAGCGGGTTATTTTTATTTTTATTATTTCGGGTTCGAGCATGACTGTGCAAGAAACCTATTGAAAAGAGATATTATTATTATTATTATTAGGGTTCGAGTCTAGTCCTACATTTTATGAGCGATCCCCTTCAAACTTGGTGAGGTCGCTGTGGACCAACTGAGGAACTAAATAATCTGGAAGGTTTTTTGAAATATAGCATGGCGCACGAGATAGGGGGCACCAAAGTTGGTGAAAATTCAAATTTTTTTGCAAAACAAAAAAAAACTCTTATAACAATGGATGGAAGGTCAAGTCGGAACCAAACTTGTGATTATTGATGATGGGCCATTGCTAAAGACGCCTATGCAAAAACTGTCCACTTTAAAAACATCGCCTCCTGGTGGTGAAAGAAAATATACAAAAAAAACACTTTTTTTCACAATTTCAGCAATAACTTTTACAGAGATTATCGTATCCAATTCAAAATGAGTGAAAACACTCAAAACACATGGTAGATGATGCGTGTTGAATATGATGAAAGTTGGCAAATATTCTGATTTTGAACGAATCTCATAACTTTGCAATGGAAGGTCCGATCCAAACCAAACTTGCTGTGGTTCATGATCGATAGTTCCTAAAGACGGAGATGAAAAAACGGTCACGTTCGAAAACAGCGCCTCCTGGTGGTGAAAGAATAATAAACAAAAACAAAGTACATTTACGATCATAAGTTTGTGAATCCTGTTCCGATTTGAACCAAACTTTGTTGGATTGATGATAGTCCTACACTGAAGATGTCTATATGTAAATTGAATGAAACCAGCGCCCCCTGGTCACAGCAGACAGAACTACATTTGGTATTTGAACAAACTTGTCGTAGAGTTTTTGTGCTATCACCTCTAAACTTGCTGAGGTCAATATGGACCAGTTGAGGATCACAAGTTATCAAAGGTTTTTTAAAATGTCGCATGGCGTACGAGATAGGGGACGCCAAAGTTGGCAAACATTCTGATCTGCTCTTTGCGATGGAGGATCCAATGTCCTTCCCTGGATTGATGCCCTGGAGAAGTCTATATGACAATATTCAATGTCTAAAACAGCGCCCCCTGATGACGGCAGACTATACCATTCACTGTGCAACAAAAAAAAACTGTTATAACTTTGCAAATCCTGTTCCAATCTGAATCAAATTGATTGATTGATGACAGTCCGACTCTGAAGAAGTCTATATGAAAATATTCAATTCAAAAAACAGTGCCCCCTGGTTGCTGGAGATAACATTACATTTCACACTTCTTTATGCTGCTATAACAGGGATTGTTGTATCCTCCTAATACTTGATATGTGAGACTATAGACTCTCTCTGACCATGTCAGCAAAACAAGACCTCCTGACAGGAAGTGGAACAGCCGAAACAGGAAGTAAAAGGTAACTTTAATGTACATTGACCGATCTGCACAGAACTTGATATGTGAGACCAGGAACCTATCCTGGACATGTCTGCAAAAGCTAAACTCCCAACAGGAAGTGGAACGCCCAAAACAGAAAGTAGAATATAACTTTGCCGTACATTGCTTGATCTCCACAAAACATGATATGCGAGTCAAGGGAACTGTCCTGAACATGTTAATGGGCATGCGTACACGTACCGACGTGTACTCGATACTCAACTAGACAAACATCATCCATATAATCACATTTAAAGGATTGTTCAGGTTTTAAACAATCCTGAACCAGGGATCAGGGATGCGAGACCAGGGACCTATCCTGAACATGCAAGATGACCTCTCAACAGAAAGTGTAACGCACTAAACAGGAAGTAAAACATAACTTTGCCTCCACATCCCAACATCCGCATGGATGGCGCTGATAATAACTACAACCGCAAACAGTGAATGAACGAGAGACGAGCTCAGGGCGCAAGTGTCAAGGTGGCCGCACATCGACTCCGCTTGCAGTGCTAGTTGGTTTTATGTCATGATAACTGATTTTTTTTTTTTTTACTCCCATTTCAATTGTCTACTTGGTGTCATGAATGATATCATTTTGTTTGCAATATACCACAGTAAGGGGGTCGTGGTTAAATCTTCAATTACACCTTTGCTTTCAAAGGTCGAGATGACATCACTTCAATATTCAATATACAATCTAGACTGTGACACCCGTACACACTACATTTAGAAAATATTTTTCTTTAAAAACCTGATTGATTAGTAGGGTTAGAAAATTCCAGGACTTTTCATGATTGGAAACATTCCATGGGCTTTGACAGGAATTTCCGAGAATAAAAGATACATTTTTTTAAGTTGAAGGTTTTGAATATTTTACTCATCATTCATGTTTTTGTTCTTCAGTTAAAGAAATGAGCATTGATTAAGTTCTACTCACAAATGAATTATGAAAAATCTAAACATTTCAAGTAAAATATTACATTTCAAAAGAAAAACATTGTTTTTTTGTTCAACATATTAATAATTATAATTTCTGAAGCTGTATCCAGTCAATGCAGTGATCACCAGAACATCAGTGGCAGAATTACTCTCAGTGCAGCTTTTTTCCTGACCAAGGTAAATTCTTGTCTAAAGTCTAGCGTCCAAATGCGGCTAACCGATCAGAATGCTTCATCAGCTGAGACTGTTTACAAACAGACAGGACCTTCCCTCAAATCTTCAACATGATCCTGCAGTACATCTTTAGAAGCACTAAGGACATTAGCTACTGAAAACACATGAAACTAGCTGCACCCCAATGCCTGATTTAAGAAAATGCCAAGTAGTGGGGTCAGAGCTAAGTGAGGAAGAGGAGGGAGGGAGGCTGGTGGGCATTGCAGGAGGTGTGGTATGGTCGTTGCAGCTGTTTGAGGTGCTCAGTGAGATGAGTCACTCAATCACAAGCACTGGGCTTCAAGCAGTGGAAAGACAAAGGCACAATTAATCTCAGAATTATTTGCGCCCGTTGTCGATGTGCAAGTCATTTGTTTTCTCGGTACAGGAGGCTCATATATATATATATATATATAGTAATAGTTTATTATTTTAATTGTCCCGTATGATGAAAAACCATCAACATGATATTCACATATGTTTTTGGTTTTCTTTGCTTTTTTTCTGCTGGTGAAATTAGAGCTACAGAGCTTTCTAACAAGCCCCTGATTGTCTCTCTGTGTTCAGTATTCATGTCAGTAAAAGCGGGCGTAAAGTTGCAAATGTCAGCCGCGGCGCACTTCTGCATTCTTTAATTGTGAGAAATAATTAAAAAAAAAATTTAACATGAGTCAAATGTCCTGCCATCTTTGCGCACGAGCGATGTGTATTGTGAGTGTATTGTGTGCGTGCGTGCGTGTGTGCTGCTCTGATCCCACAGACTCAAACACACTCCCACTCACGTCTTTTTTGTCATATTTATACCTGTTGACAGGGTGTCAAACAAAATCTTTCTGCGCGTTTTCATTCATTCACTAGAATCTCTTGATCAGACTGTGTGAAATTCCTTTACTTTTCTTTGTTCAGTGCGTTATTTGATCAAAGATGTGAATCGCAGGGCCTATTTAAATTGATTTGCATATGTAAATGGGCCGTGGACAGGGAGGAGTTTGGCACCTCTGCATGTGTGCTCAATTCCACGTTGATTTGGGATGTACAAAGGAAACGTGCTTGGATCCATGCGTACGCACACTTTGATACATCTGAATTTATTTGAGCATACGACAGTTTCTGGGTTTTGGCGTATGCCAAGATTTAGTAGGAAATCCATGCAAGTCTTTGTACATGAGGCCCCAGGACACTTGATAAGTAATGTTAAAATATTTTTGCGGTTACAGAAATAACATTCACATAGTTATAGCATCCTTTTAAAAAATTGTTTTAGTTATCTTTTGAAGTGCGGTGAATAATGTTTTGGACATTCTAGCATCAAGCATATTCCCCTGCATTACATTGATTACATCAGCAAGATGAGAGAAAGGACTTATGGTGGGCGGGTTTTGTTGTCGGCCCCCATTACTGGACACCATGGACCTACTTATCAGCTGGAAATCTGAAGAGTGTCCTCTTTCACTACCAGGAGGAATATATTTTCCCTCTGTACTCTCATTGGAAGTCAGTGTTATTATTTGTGATGCGTTACAGGTTAACCGTTTTGTTTTTCGTGTGGTTCGTGCTGTCGTTCTTTACAGCACCAGGGGTGTAAGAGGTAATTCAGTTGTAGGCGTACAGGGGCTTAAAACAAAAAAAAAATGAAATGCAGAGTATAAAGTCAACTAAAAGGAGAAAGGTTATGACAAAGTTGGAGAGGGAGGGGGCGGACATAGCTTTCTTACAAGAGACTAGGGCTGGGCGATATGGACCAAAAGTCATATCTCGATATATTTTGGTTGAATAACGATATACGATATATATCTCGATATTTTTTCCGCAAAGTGAGAGCTGTGAAATGAAATGTTCAGTCAAAGTCAAAGCCAAATATGAGTAGTTTTATTGAAAACTACTCATAATAATACACAACAGGAGTGCCTTTTATAAAATCAAAGCTCCATAAGGTGCACATTTAAATAAAAAAAATATCTTAAATAAAAATAGCCTTTAAAATAGGTCAATGTTTTTCTGAAATAAATATGTGTTTATGAGAAAAGTACAATATCAAAATGTTTTAGTTTGACAACTATAAATGGCTTTTGAAAATCAAATTACAGATTTTCTTCTCTTATAAAAGAACAAAATATGACAAACCCTAGTAAAGGACAGCATTTATATATAGAGACAACAAAATAAAGTGCTCATTTTAAGAAAAACATTTTTAAACATCAGCTTCAGATTACCTTTTCCTTTTTGTTAACTTATCTGAACAATCTCAACCAGTTGCACAAGAAACAGAGCAGCAACTCAATAAACATTTCCCCCTCTTTTATTTTACTTTGAATAACAGTAGTGCTGTCACATGTGCTGCTTGACCACATATCGCTGTTCGACGCTAAATGGGTGACGTTAGCGAGCCGGTTTGCAAGACTGTCTGACGTCACATTTGCAGCAGTGCTTCTCGTGCACAATAGTTGCGACTGGGAAGCTCATATCTCGGGTCCATCATTTTCATTAGCTTTTCATTAACGTGTCTTTGGCAATGTGAAAGGACACCGCTTTTGTTATTGCACACCACTTGTCTGGAGTTTTGTCGGGTTGTGGACGGCTTGCGCCTGTTGCTTCACACACTCTGCATATTGTACTTTGTGCCACGTTTTTAAGTGGTGAAAAAGATTCGTATTGCTTCCATCACTGGCTGCAACGTGCTTATGGCACTCCCTTCATATAGCGTGGTTTTGTTGCTCGTCCGAAGATTTGTATCCAAACCATCTAGAAATGATTGAGCCACTGCTTTTTCTTTTACTAACCCAGACGCTCTCCTCCGCACGCTCCGCAGACGTTGCTGCTTTCTCCATGTGAAGCGGAGTGACTGTTCCTGCCCCTCCCCTCTCTGTGCATGAAAGAGGGGCAGGGCAAGAGGAGCAGTGCAGAGAGCTCCAGTCAGCGGCTTGTCTGGAGCAAGGATCACAGCGCTAATTTGAACTATATCGATATGCGCGATAGGGTCTAATTCCATAACGCATTTAAAAAATATATCGATATATCGTAAATATCGATATATCGCCCAGCCCTACAAGAGACCCACTTATCAGAATCAGAACAAGAAAAACTTAAGATATGGAGATTCAACCAATATTCATCCTCCTGCGGTCAGAGCGCTAGGAGGGGTGTAACAATTTTGATTTCCAAAAAATTAAATTTTAAGTGAACATATGAACAGAAAGACAGTGACAGGAGATTTGTACTAGTCCGGGGATATCTGCCAGATGTTCTGGTTACTTTAATAAATGTTTATGCCCCCCCAGGATCTGAATGGAAATACAAACACATTTTTGAGTTGATCAGCTCTGAAGCTCAGGGTATTGTAATCTGTGGTGGAGACTTTCTAGTCAGACTTCACCAGGCTCTCGATACATCGAAACCTTTTTATTCAGGAGAGAAAAAAACTACCAAAAATATCAAATTAATGATAGAAGAGCTGGGTCTCTCTGACGTTTGGAGAGATCTGAACGAAAAGGGACTATACTATATATATATACTGTATATTTTTTTCACACCCACATAGTGTTTACTCGAGGCTCGGCTACTTCTTTATGTTTCAAAAAGATCTATATAGAGTGAAAGATTGCAGGATAGGGACAATGGACTTGTCGGATAACAGCCCAGTTGTAATGGATTTTATAATAAGTTCTGAAAAAAGGATACTATTTGGAGATTAAACATAAAGATACTGAATCAAACGAGACAGCAAATAAAGATGGATATAAAAGAGTACATTGATGATAATGGGGAAGTGTCCCCACCAATTTTGTGGGATGCCTGCAAAGCGGTTCTTAGGGGGGAAATTATAGGCTACTGCTCTAAATTAAAAAAACAGAGAAGAAAAAAGATTTAAAAACTTTAGAGAACATGCATAAAAATAAAATGAGTCAAGCAACAAAATTAGAAATGGATAGGGAAAAAAATGAATTAAATGAAATCTACTCGAACAACATTAAAAAAATCCACAATCCACAAAATAAAGGACCCTAAAACAAATGCCATACAATATGATAGAAAAGATATACAGCAATCTTTTGAAACCTTTTATAAAAGTTTATATACACAACCTGTAGTTGATAAAACAAAGACAGAAGCTTTCTTAGACCTGATAAATCTACCTAAAGTGGGGGACGAACAAAATAAAGGTTTAATTAGAGAAATCACAGATGAAGAAATTAAAAAGGCAATATCACATTTAAAACCCAATAAAGCAGCAGGACCTGACGGTTTCTCTTCAGAGTGGTACAAAGAAATTAAAGAGTTGCTGATTCCATTGATTAAGGACACATACAACCACGTTATTAAGATGGGCATTTACTCTTCCTTCTTGGAGAGATGCAGTGATTTCTCTGATACCAAAAGAGGGGAAAGACAAAATCAAATGTGGAAGCTATCGACCAGTGAGTGTACTCAATCAAGATTATAAAATCTTTACACACATTTTGGCAAAAAGACTCGAAAAAATACTCCCCCAGATAATAAGCCTGGACCAGACAGGTTTTATCCAGCAGAGGCAGACATAAGATAACATTCCTCTTACGTTACATGTAATACAGAATATAAAAAAGAATATACTTCAGACAGTTCTATTGAGCCTCGATGCTGAAAAGGCATTTGACCGAGTCAGGGAATTCTTATATAGTGTACTAGGAAAATTCGAATTTCATCGGACCTTTATAGAAATTATTAAAGCCTTACATACCAAGCCAAAGGCAAGAGTAAAAATAAACGGAGAAGTATCAAATTCATTTGGCCTATTGAAATATTAAGCCAGGGGATTACTCAAGACAAAAATATTACGGGCATTACAATGTTTGAGCAAGAACATAAAATGTCATTATTCGCGGACAATGTATTAGTCTACTTGTCACACCCAGAGAGAGCAATCTTGAAATTGTTGTCATTTTTGAATGCCTTTCACTCTGTATCAGGATACAAATTGAATATTTCAAAATCCCAAATATTAAGTTTTAACTACAGACCAATTTGTATGATCTAAATTTTAACGTGTTAAGCCAAAAGATAAGGAAGACATAATGAGGTGGAATTTAATCCCAATATTAGGTTTTGAGTCACAGACTGAGTCAGTAAAAATTAATATATTACCTAGGGTGCTATATTTGTTTCAGATGGTTCCAGTTGAGATAACAGATAAACAATTCAATGAATGGGATAAACTACTATCTAGATACATCTGGAAAAGGAAAAAAACCAAGGATAAGGTTTCAAACTCTTCAATTGACGAAAAACAAAGGAGGATTAGGTCTCCCATGTCTGAAAGATTATTATATGGCGGCCCATCTGAAGATTTAATATAGTTGGTGCAAGCACGACTACAAGGCAAGATGGAAAGAAATTGAAAAGAAGGTGTCAGGAGCTGTTCTAATCCAAGCTCGTTTGGGGGATAAAAGACTTATTAAGAATTTAATGGAAGAAGGTAACAAATGGATTATTCTATCTCTGAAAAGTTGGCTAAAGGTTATTAACAAAAACAGTCTGTTGGAAGAAATGAAGATCCTGAACTGGTGCTAACATGATCTTGATTTTATCCCAAACAAACTGGACGTAAGTTACAAGGGATGGGCTCACAGAGGGCTTTCTTCATATTGTAACTTTTTCAATTGGGAGACACTGAGTGACTTCCAGGCACTGAAAAGATAATATGGATTAAATAATAGTGACTTCTTCAGATTTCAGATTTGTCACCATATTAACAGCTTTATGTTGCAGGGTAAAAAGGCATTTGAAAATAGCTTATTGAAGGTTCTTATTAGTGCCTATAAAACAGACTCTGGGCTTAAAGTAATTTCAAGACTATATGGGGTTCTTCAAGAGATGAAGTTAACAAGCTCCACCTACTGTATATACAACAAAAATGGAAGAGGGAATCTAACAATGGTATGTCAGAAGAAGTTTGGAAGGAATATTGTGAATTTCAGTGGAGGATATCAAGCTCAGTGGTATGGAAAGTGTTTGGTTGGAAGTGTGCGAGTAGAGCATTTATTACACCTGCTCAGAAATCTCATCACTCCCAAGAAGCCAACCACTATCACTTGTTCTGGGCCTGTCCAAAAGTAAATGACTTTTGGCGTAAGATTTACTCAGAATTACTATAATTTCTTACTTTGGAACAAAAATTCAATTAAAATGGGATGAACTACTTTTTGGCCTTTTACGTTCAACTTCTACAAATATAAAAACAAAACTTTACTTGGTATCCTATGTTGGGCCCAGCCATTGTCATCTGTTGAGGCCTACTGGAAGTCATAAAGCCTGGTGAAAAGTTTGGGGTCATAAATAGGGATGGGGCCGATCCGATCCAGTATCGGTATCGGGTTCCGATACAGACGTAATTGACGCACGGAAATCTGTACAGTTGGATCGGAAATTTTCGATCCGTCTGTGTCTGCTGAAATGTCTCCACAAGTGATTCCCTAAATGCTCTGCTAGCTGGCTGCAAAAAGTGGAATGGGTTTCCTGAACTGAGGCGTGTCTCGATGAGACGCGGAGTAATGATGCACGACTCCGTTCAGGAAATCCATTCCACAGTTCACAGCCAGCTAGCAGGCGAGCATGATTGACCGGGAGTTAACCAGGAAGTTCAGCTCTGCAAACCTGCAGCCGAGCCGACATAATCCCAGCCGTCACCGTTTTAAACGCCTGCTCGCTGAGGAGAACAATACTGACAGCGGCATAAAAACAATAAAAATCACACTCCTCCAAGCCAGGGTTCACGTTAGCCGGTATATATGCCGTTTATGGCTGTTGTCACGTGAATTTAGCTGCCGAAAAAAAATATCCCCAGCCAAAATGTCCGGTGAAATCAATGATTAACACGGAGACGCTATTTATTTATTTAAAACGGCGGCATCGCGTTGTGTTTGGAGATTGAACATTCACGGCTTGTCTGTGACTCCGTTTATGTGTGTGTGTCTGTGACTACGTTCGTGTGTGCGCTGCTATGCGTTCGTGTGTGTGTGTGGGGGGGGGGGAGGGGGGAGGTATGTGTGAGTGTTGCCAGGGGTCTGTTAAGTCGCTGTAAACGTTGTAAAAGTGGTACATATCACACTTGGCTGTATAAAGGAGTTTATTAAAGCCTTATAATCAAAATGATGACAAAAACAATGATAATAATATTAAAGCAAACAGAGCATCCATATCGGAATTGTATCAGAGTATCGGCAGTTATCTAAAATCAGATATCGGGATCGGATCGGAAGTAAAAAAAGGTGGATCGGTGCATCCCTAGTCATAAAAGGCCTCATGGTTGAGAACAAAGGAACAGACCACCCCACCAGGGGTCCAGTCTGTGAGGGACCCCTCCCCACTAGCCAGGGCGGCAGATGACGTCCACGGCAGGCAGCCGTTCATCCATTGGTGGACACCACAGGATGCCCCGCCCCCGAGGCAAAGGTATCAAAACTGAACAAACCCCCAGAGTTCGATCTCTTCACCATATTTTCCTAGCGAGAGCGGATGTATGTGTTTAAGAAGAGGAAAACATGAAGAAAATCTACATCCTTGCTGGCCAAGCTTTGAAGATTCTTCTTCGTCCATTCCTACCCCATTTTTGGTTTTTCCCTTTTTCTTCTTCTTTTTGTTGTGATCAGAGACTGAGCGAATAACTCCCTGCGAGTTATTCCTTATCATTCCTGCAGAAGAGGAGATCGTAGTTGCTATACACACTCCTAACCCACAGTCAACCCGCTGTTTCCTACCGTGAGTCGGTTGACCACGCGTAACACAGCTCTAGAGGCGTCCTCTCATCTCTCCCATTCCGGCAGAACCAGCCGACGCACGGAGCAGAATCGCGCACCAAGGCGCCCTCTTATCTCTCACATTCCGGCAGAACCAGCCGACGCACGGAGCAGAATCGCGCAACGCGATCCCAGGACCCCTTCCTTACTCGTTGGAAGGCAACTCATAGTAAGCGATTGTGTCTCAAAAGAGCTTATTTAAGGCTTATTATAAACACGGGAGTGCACCCCGTAGTTTCATTGTGTTCTTATTGTTTATGTGCTTTTTTATTTTCTTTCACACACGGCTGTAACTTGTGTAGAATAATACCTGTGAACTAAGCTAGCGGACTGTTTAGCGGAAACCGCCGTCCGCCCAGCTGATCGATTGTTATTATTCTTTATGCCTTTCGCTCCGCGCGCAGCGCCAGCGGCGATCATAATAGAAGCTTAATTTGACCGGTAAGAAGACAGGCTCACGAGATAAACTCTCGCTAATCTGTGTGGTCGAATTCGGTTTCTATTTCTCCTCACGAGTCTCCCCTTTTGTACTGTTATTTGTCCCCGTGTATCGCGATCCTGTGTCCTCAACACAACCCGCGATCACTCATTGAGAGAAAACTTCCGTGATCTGGAAGAACCACAGTTTAAGTCGGACAAGCCGAATAAACTGTGTGATTACAGAAGTTTTCTGATCAGACTCGTTCCTTTGTCTATTTCACTCCCTGCCGCCATTACCTTTAAATTTTCCACGTCACTGCTGATTTCATTTCCTCCTCCAACTCTCCTCTTTTACTCAGCGATTCCGCTGGTGAAAGACGGAAGAGCGGAGTGAAGAAATCAGAGCACGAGCGCCATCTCGCGTCGCCTCACGGTAACAGCGAGTGACGCCATTTTCACGTGACTTACCTTTTGGTAACCCGGAAGTGGGAGGGGCGTCGCCGTGACAACCGTCACGTCAGAGACCCCTCCTTCTTTTACCTTTTGGCTTTGTTTGTTGCTTCCTGTTTTACTTTGGCTTGGTTTTGTTCACTTCCTGTTATCTGCTGCCAAAGTGACACGCCCCCTTTTCACACACACACATTCCTGCACTCAGATCCATACCCCTTTTTATTTTATTGTACTTTCTTTCTTTTATATTGAAACGTTTTTACCAGCAGTTATTTTAGATTAAGGGATTGATGTTTGTTGCTGTTATTGATTAATTTTAATGCTTTAATAAATGTTGAACCTTTACTTTAAAAGTACCGTTTCTGTCTTTTGTGCTTGCTTGTTTGTAACAAAGGGTAATTGAAAGAAGCCAGTGTACGATCTCACACCTTCTTTGTTATTTATTAATTAATATTAATATACTTATTATTAATAAGTTATAACTGATAGTCAAGAGACACTTGAAGGTTGTAAAGTGACAGTTTCTCTGTCATTCTCCTCATGCTAAGAGGAGTGGTGCCCCGTTTTTAAGAAATTAATAACAAAATTAATTATTAAAAATAATTAATCATTTGTGTTAATATTTTCCCACCAATTACCTAAGTTGAATCACAACACCTAAGTATTGCGGCCAGAAACCCCATTTTATTTTTATTTAAATTGTTAAAAAAAAAAAATGAAAAGATGAAAAGATGTATGTAAGGTCAATTAGAAGGAGGACTATTGATTGTCGGTGAAGATATCCATCCAAATAAAGAACGTAAAAAAAAAAAAAAAGTTTGTCATGAAAAGAAAAAAGGAATAAAGAAGTTGCTAGAAAAAGCTAGAGTTTTATCCTGTTTATTTATTTATTTTTAATAAATGCTTTCATAAAAATATGACTAATGTGTGATTATTTTTAAATGTTATATACATTTATGGAGCTAAGTAAGCAAACAACCCTGCAAATGAACCGTTAGTTGTTCTGAATTGTTGTTCAGACAAAGTGAGTACTAGGGCTGTAATGTCAAAGTCGACTTATTGTGAATTTCTTTAGGAGGAAAGTACCACATGCTAATAGGGGAGTTTTACAGCACCCAAGCTTCACAGGTAACAGCCTGTCTTCAGAGAACACCCCCCTTGTTTTCCACTATTTTGGTTTAGTCCAGCCCAGTGGGTTGTTGTCGCTCCGTGGCTCAAGAGCGACAGACAGATAAGCGTTGCCATTAATTAGACGTACATTTTGAGCTTTTCATTTTAGGCTACAGTCAGTCCTCCTGTCGCATCCATGTCAAAGACATCAGCAGTGTGGCAGCATTTTTCAAAAGTAGATGACGGTAAAAAAGTGGAATAAAAACTTTGCACGTTTGCTTTTCACAGCTCTACTACAAACATGACATATCATTTAAAAACGCTAAGCTAAGGTTGCTCAGTCCGTTTTGAGTATGAACATATTAGAATTATTAGCATATTTCAATGTTTTAGTCTAATAATCGTTGGTTTTATAACTGCAGGCGCATCCGCTCGTAACAGTGGCAGCGTCCCGCGGTCTATTTGTGTCTCAGCCGCGATTAGAGACGATTAGTCGATTTTTGGTCGATTTCTGCATCAAAGGCCTCCTACAACGACATCTGAAAGGTCTTTTTTTTAGGTTTTTCTTAATGTGGGTCTAACAGGGTTAAGCTACAATGCGTAACTTCTATGCTGTGCTCTTCATCTCTGCCGGGCAATGCCATCAGACCTGACAGAAGGAAGATTTGTGTATACAGCAGCAGTGCAGGGGCACATCCTATCTGGTACACCCTCGTTTGTTACAATCTCACCACTAGATGTCACTAATACTCGCACACTGGATCTTTAAATAAATAAACTAGATGTATAATAGTGAAGGTACGGTGATTCCAAAATAGCTCAATTACTGCCACAAACACAAAGTGGTAACCGCTCTTTTTTGGAGTGCATTTTTGTTTCGAAACAAAAATAAATAAACTGTCACTGATTGCCTAAAAACTGAGCTGGGGACCAAAATCTCACCTCATGTGACTTGGAGGTCTGCGCCACAAAGCCTCCTCCATGGAAGTGGACCAGCAAGCACGGAGAAGAAGGGAGGCGCTTGGCTTTCAACCCCAGTGACAAAGAGATGGCTCCCCCCTCAGAGCGGCAGAGAGATAGCAGATTTTCACTGTCCTAGAGAGAGTGAGACAGAAAGGGATTCTATCAGACCCTGATAAAGGTGATCCCAAACAAGATCCGAAATAAACAAAATGACATGATGAGGCTTCGATATTTCACTTTTCTGAGGAACTGCCTTTCAATCAATTCACCTGCGAGTCTTAAGGATAAACAGAATATATAATGGATGGGTGGATATCTTTTATTGATAATGTTAGCAACATGGTCCCTTTGTTAAGTGTATTACCTGGCTGGTCTGCAGCAGCTTGCTGCCAGCCCTTCCAGCTAACCCATGAACACACAAACATATTTCCATTCATTGGCAGAAATGAGGAGGGGAAGCTACAGCTAAGAGGGCAAGGTTTCTAATTACACACGCTTGTCTTTATTTAAAAAAAAAAAAAAAAAAAAAACTGTTTTGTTTGGTCTGAGCAGGATGAATGGCTGAAAGTCCTGCTGATAATGTGTGTGGTTGTGTGCCAGGATAAGATAGGATTGAGAGAACTGATGGGATGCCGAGAAGAAAACGAGACATATTACACACAGTGAGGGAGAAATGGATGGGCTTAGATTCATTGATATGTTTCAATGCTGATGTTAACTTGAAAAATATAGTACAATACTGATGAATTAAAGCTTTAAAACTTTGTTCCACTAGTGCAGGGATAATCAACTAAAATTCTAATAGGTCCACTTTGAGAACATTTCCTCAAGCAAAGGTCCGTAACATCATAATGTCTGACTTGCGTTATTATTTAGTAGCGGGATATATACTGAAGTAGCCTAGTAGTCTGCATGTAATCAACAACTGACTGTCAGATCAAATACAGAAAGAACAATTCAAACATTTCGACAATATTTATTTTCACTTTTATACAATTACATAGATGTAACACTGAACATATGTATAATTTTATTCTCTCTTAAAGGAAAAGAAGCTCTGAGAGTGCTTATTTTCTGTGACCTAAGTTCAGATTTGAGTGTGTTTGGTCAAAAATTTCATGCTTGGTCTCATAGTGGCGTTTCACGTTGCCACTTTTTACAAGTGCCAATGTCTCTGAACATATGAGACAGACTGGGTTTGTGCTTCCAGGGGGAAGATTGAACATGAATGAGTCTGTCCATTCTGGGTTGAAAGCTCTATTTGCGCTGTCCACTTTTCTCTTTTTAGAGAGCGCCATGTTAATTATTTTTCTCTGGCACACTCTTCTCTACCTGTATCGCTCACTCGTCTCTGTGTTCTCTCGCTCTAAACACACTTTTCTCTGTCTTCTCTCGCTGTAAACGCACTTTTCGCTCCGAGTCTTCTCTCGCTGTAAACTACTCACAGGAGACTCTGCTGGACATGCAGCTTGCTTCCCTGGACAATTCAAGCAACTTCACCTTCCCTGAATGGAATAACCCAGTGTTTTCTGAGGACTTGCTCTACCAAGCACATTCATAGCAAAAGGGGATCCAAAGGAGGAATACAGAACACGATAAGGAAACAAGGGAGGAGGCTTCCACTCACTGCAAAAACTCTCATTATGCAAACCAGCCTCTTTTGATTCACAGAATTATAATTGTCAGAAGAGATAACCAATCTCATGTCTTAAACTTGTTTTCATAAATATTAACACAATGTGTCCCACAAAATCTGTGCTGCATTACTTTAGTTATAATGTTATATTGTGTGTCAAGCCATGCTAAAGAAGATTTTCTGTTACGACAGAAAAACAGTTTTCTGGTTACCACTGAAAACATGCATTCAATTCCTATTTCATTCACAACTCTGCGGAAGGTTCGAACTGCCACAAGGAAGAAAAAATATTATCATTATAATAAGATGGTTGTCCTTCGGCTGTGCACAAAAATTTTACTGTAAACATGTTCCGTGACTGATCAGAATAATCAGCGGTCAATAACTCACACGACAGTGCGGACATAAACTGTGTATTGCCAGCTGGAGACACTCTGTTC
This sequence comes from Microchirus variegatus, assembly GCF_963457635.1. Lineage (NCBI taxonomy): Eukaryota > Metazoa > Chordata > Actinopteri > Pleuronectiformes > Soleidae > Microchirus > Microchirus variegatus. The sequence continues at coordinate 24,853,750 of NC_139802.1, read as the reverse complement.
CAGCTCCCAGAGGAATGAAGTGACAAACTGAGGAGTGAGAGAGTTCCTGTTGTAGCTCAGAGCAAACAGAGCCTCCAGATATTCAGACTCATTCCTCCCGGATGTAAACAACCCGCAACAATAAACCAATAAAGCCGACTTTAAGGTAAAACCCAATCTTGTTTTAACATCTTGATTTTAACAAGGTCACTATAACGAGAGACTTTCTCTTTATAACAAGAAATGATTTCATTATAATGAGAAAACTCTTCTGTTTTTGATGAAAAAAAAACAGTTCACAGTTCATCTTCACATAATATTCCCCGCTCTCCTACATGTATGTTCCTTTGTGAGTACTCCATCTGATGTGTATATAACTGAAAAAGTCGTGCAATGTTAATATTTAGCCCTTATGGGGATATTTCATTCAGTTGGGTGTACAATAAAAATTTATTTTAAAACTGTATATCTGATCGGACACAGTTTTGAAGATGACTATGACAGGGAACCTGCGAGACAAATAACCATCAAGTTTTGCATTAATAAACAATAAAGTACCTGTCCTTCACGCAAGTCATAAGAGATGAGCCTCATCTGAACTGGAGCAGTGCCGATGTGAGCTGATGGTGGAGCTATAGTCACAGACGCTCTGTGATTGGCTGTCAAGGGAAGGTCAAAGGGCACAGGGGGAACAGAGAGAGCCCGGTTCACCTTAACTGTGGTGGATGTCATGCTGGCGAGACTCTGGTGGAATAAGATCGAAGAAGGGGAAAAGATGGGAGATACGAGCAGAAAGACACAAGGCAGAGTTATAGAGCAAGTCAGGTCACAGGAGAGGAAGAGAAACCAGTTGAATAAATCATGAACCCCAATGAATAAATTCAATTTCACTCAATTACTACTAACAGCCTGGAGGCAAATGAAGCATAATGATAAAAAGGTGCTTCTACCAGACTGAACTGAAATATCTCTGATACAACTTTAAAATGGAAAAAAAGGGCAGTGCCCATACTGTGCACATGGCCTAGAGCGGGTAAATTACAGTTGTGGTTTTGTCTGTGTGCATTAAAAGAAGCATCAGCAGTTGACTCACAGACAGGACTTCAGTCTCGGTAATGTTCCAGAAGGCCTTCCAAAAATGAACGTCAAGGTTTTGAGTAATGCGCTCAAACTCTGCCCCTCTCAACTCTGGGTCAATGGCGTATTTCCCTGAGGTAAAGAAAGAACTGGCTGCTACACCTGAGGAGGGATGGGACAACAATTACAACATGAGAAGGGTATATACTGTGTAGGAGATACAGAGATAAGGTAAGGCAAAAAAAAATATGGGAGTGGAAGTCAAAGATAAAAAATATATCTTTGATGTGATTGAGGAGGTGGCTAAAATGTTAATGGGGGATGGGTACAAAGATGACACAAAAACAAAGAGCAGGAAGGAGGGCAGGGCTAAGTAAAAAAACATGTTACAGTGGATCATAACAAATAACATAAACAAATAGTAAGAACATACTAAATAATGAGTAGAAGATGATCTAGGGTAATTATACCATTTTTATACCATTATTCAATATGGTATAAAAGGTGACCTTTTATACCATATTGAATAATTTGGTAGATAACTTAGTTAGTTTATTTGTCCTTAAATAGGAAATTTGTTTTCACTGACCATACAAGCCTCAAAAACATGAAATACATAGATACACACAGTTACGGTTCTTCACCCACCCACATGTCCCCACCTACCCCATCCACATGGATGTTAACAGCACATACATCACATTTCACATTACACAGACACAAACAGGAAAACCATCACCAGTTGGCATTACAGGGGAATGAGGACGGCCCAGTGGTCCATCATCGCTGTGACCTGTTGTTCAGTACTGCTATTGCAGAGGGCACAAAGCTTTTCCCAAAGCATACTCGCTTCCACCCCATAGCCCTGTATCTGCGTCTTGATGGAAGCAGAATAAAAAAGGGATTGAAGGGGTGGGTGGGGTCATGAGCGATGGTCTGTGCTCTGTTCCTGGTGAGTGTACTGTTGAGGTCTGATAGATTAGGGATGGGGAGGCCTATTGCTTTGTCTGCAGTGTGAGTGATGCGTGTGAGTCTGTTTCTGTTGGCAGCAGTTAGCATGTTGAAAAAGCAGGGAAGACAGTAGAGGAGGATGGGCTGGACTATGCATTGTACAGAAGGAGCAGGTGACAGGGGGCAACAGAAAGTTTTCTGAGCTTACGGATGGCATAGAGTCTCTGTTGATGGCATTTTTGTATGTCAGTGGTGTGTTCCTCGGAGCTGAGTTTATTGTCCAGGGTGAGTCCAAGGTATTTGAAACAGTCCACTATTTCTACTGCGCCGTTGCTGATGCAGGTGGGGTTGTGGATTATGTCAGATGGTGTTCTGGTGTTGGTGATTACAAGTTCCTTGGTTTTACTGATATTAAGGTGAAGGTAGTTGTCAGTGCACCATTGTGTAAGGTGGAAAATGGAGTCTTGATATGCAGAGATGGAGTTATTGTCATTGAGTAGTACAAGTACAGCAGTGTCATCAGAGTATTTGAAGTATGTGGTGATGGGTGTGGGACTGACGCAGTCATTGGTGTAGAGGGAAGAGGAAGGGGCTTAGGACACACCCCTGTGGGGCGCCGATGTTAATTATGGTGAGTAGTGATGTAGCTGTACTTAACTTGACGGCTTGTGGTCTGTCACTGAAGAAGTTGTGGATCCAATGGATGAGGGTCGGGGGGACGTGCAGTTGGTGGAGTTTGTTGATCATCAGGTGGCGTTGAATAGTGTTAAAAGCAGAACTGAAGTCGATGAAGAGTAGTCTGGTGAAGTTTGTAGATGTTTCAAGATGTTGGAGGAGGGAGTGGAGGAGACATGCCACAGCATCCTCCGTCCCTCTCCTGGCCTTGTAGGCAAACTGGTGGCTGTCCAGCTGTGGGCTGACAACTGGGAGGAGGGTTTTGAGGATCAGTTTTTCCAGGCATTTCATGATTATTGAGGTAAGTGCAACTGGCCGGTAGTGGTTGAGTTCGGAGGGGCGGGGTTTCTTGGGTATTGGTATGATGGTAGATGTTTTCCACATTGGTACAGTAGCGGTTTTGTATGACTCGGCAAACAGTGAGTAGATGATGGGGGAGAGCTCAGCTGCGCAGTCCTTGAGCACCCGGGCAAGGATGCCATCCGGCCCCGGAGCTTTCCCAGGCTTGCATCTCCTCAGCTGCTGATGCATGTCCTCAGTTGTAAATGGGACCTGGGGGTCTGGATCCAGGGTGGGAATGGCCTCCAGTAGAGTCCTGCAGGTGACTGAGTGGTCCACTGTGTCGAATCTGGAATAAAAGGTGTTTAATTCTGTGGCAAAAGAGCTGGGGTCTGATTTACCCTCTAATTTGTGTTTACTGTTCAGTCTTGTGAGTGTCCTAATTTTTTGAAAGGCTTGTTTTGTGTTCATGGTGCTGAATTCATGGTCTAGTCTGTCTCTGTATTTGAGTTTAGCCTTGAAAATGTCATTTTTTATTTGCCGGTTTATGTGTTTGAGTGTAGTCCAGTCCTGCCTCTTAAAGGCCTCCCGCTTTTCCCTCATTCTGAGTTTGATGTGTTTGGTGATCAAGGGTTTAGAGTTTGGAAATGTCTTGATGGTCATTGTTGGTATGATTCTGTCAACACAGAATTGTATGTAATACGTGATGACAGGGACCCTTTCCTCCAGATTCCCCTCAAAGACATTCCAGTCCGTGCATGCAAAGCAGCCTTGCAGTTCTTGCGTCCTCCGACCACTGTATGGCACTGTGGGTGTCAGGCTTCTCTCGTTTCAGAGCCTGTCTGTAGAGCGGAAGTAGGGTGATGACGTTATGGTCTGCGAAACCAAGTGGCGGGTGAGCACGGGAGGTGTATGCGTTATTAATATTCCCATAACACAGGTCCAGTGTGTTCTTCCTCCTTGTTGGGAATGTCCACGTATTGTTGGAAGGAGGGCAGTGAACCGTCGAGCCTGCAGCTGTTAAAGTCGCCCATTATGAACACCGGGGCATCGGGGTACTTCGCCTGCATGCTGATAACGGTGCTAGCAACTAGCTCAGCTGCTGCGGTGACGTTCGCGCTGGGCGAGATGTAAACACAGCTGACTACTATGGTGGGGAATTCCCTCGGGAGGTGGAAGGGGCGCATGGACAGTGTCAGCATCCCCAGGTTCGTTGTGCATACCTGGCCATGAACTTTGATGTTGTTGCACCATCTGTTGTTTACGTACATGCAGACCCCTCCACCCCGCTCCTTGCCCGAGTTCCTAGTCCGGTCCGCCATGAAGATGTTGAAGTTGTCGAGCTATACCTCATTGTCAGGAACGGTGTCGTTCCACCAGGTCTCCGTTAGTGCCAGGATACCGGCTTCTTTGTAGGACCTCTCCACCCTGCATTTGGCATGGAGTATATCAGCCTTGCTCCGGAGGGACTGCACATTAGCTAGGATGATGGATGGTAGCGGAGATCTGAAGGGTCGATTCCTCAGCCGGGTGCGAACACCTCCTCTCCTGCCTCTCTTCCTCCGTCGGATTTCTGGTGGGAGGGACAATGATGGTTTCATCCTGCCTAGCGTGGACAGCGGGAGTTGTAGCAGGTCTTCCCGGGTGTAGCTGAGTCCCATGGTGTTGGCGCAGTTCTCACCGGCGGTGATCCATACGGTGATAGTTAGGATCCAGATTGTTTTTAGCACCTCATTCCTCATGATAATACTTGTAGATGGTTAAACGGACACAGGACTGTATAAAACATTGACAGGCAAGACAAGTTTACAATTGGACACAGACTAGACCGGCAAACAAACAGAGGCAGACAAGCGTACGGACAGTGTCGTCGCAGCAGAGCATGCGCCAATTTGGGGGTGCACAGTTAAAATATGAACCATTAAAACCAGTTTGAGTTGTAAATATACAGCCTAGATACACAGTAAACCATCTTAAGTAGGGACGCACGATATTATTGACGCATATCGTAAGGCCGAAATAATGACAAAAACAGCACGCAGAATAGGATATCTTGTGGTCATGTGATCACAGCAGCAACTTCTTTTTCAGTTTATCTCCTCTTATTAAGACTTCTACAGACTGCCAGATGTTTTTAGTAATGCATTTACTATGATTAGCATCTTTGTAATGGAGTTCCATAGGTTATTGGAGGTTATTGCATTTATCATTTTGAACGTTTATGTTCAGACAATCTTGCCTTAAAGGCATAGGCATATACATTTACAGATTTGTGAGTGTTTTTCCTGTTGTACATATTGCCATGTGATCTGAACTGCCTGCATAGGTCATGTGACTGCCACTGTGACCACATGACCACAAGTTATACAACGGCCAAAAGATAGCCATTTTGTAGGTTTGCCTTGATGAAGGCCTTGGAAGCTGAAACGCATTGGCATGTTTTTTTGTTGATATTATTTAATAGCCATGAAATATTAAAGGCTTTTTAACTATTAGCCTCCTGAGTGTCTCAGATTCCTCAAGTTGTCTTTTTATTTGTCCTGCACCTCTGCAGTTAGGTGTGGGGAAAGACTTTGGTATCAGTTATAGGCCCAAGCACTCGCTATACAGTGGTATGCAAAAGTTTGCCCACCCCTGTGAATTTTCACGATTTTCCTTTATAAATTATCGATTGTTTGAATAAGAAATTTCAGTTAAAGCGGACCTAGACCAGAAGTTCAAATTAACGCTGTTTTTTGTGTGTATCTGCGTCATTACCTTGTTTATGAAGCCCTGGAGGTTCAAAACAAACAGTTCAGCCACTGCTAAGAACGCTGTGTTGAATTGTAATCTCGGGCTCAGCGAGATCTCTGAAAAAACACGGTCCGGTTACATAAACACCGGTTCTCCTGAACAGCAGATCCTCCTGCTCCGGGCACATCCGGTTGCGTACATTGAACCGCAGAAGAAGAATATGTCCGTTGTGGAGGTGTTTCACGAGCAACAGTGTCTTCTGACTCTGGGTCTGACTCCGGGTCAAAGTCATAAAAGGGACTGCGGCTAGGAGTCGTGCAGAAGCTATTTTTAAACATTGTTAAATCAATGTTTTGAGAATGAGGAGCAGTGCATCCATCATTCCAGAGGGGGGAGCTGCGCTTCTGAGAGCGGATGTGCTGAATAGTATTGGCCAATCACAAGACTCTGTCTTCTGGGGGTGAGAGTTGAGTCTGAAATATCGCGGCTCAGGAACAGCGTCAGAAAAGAGGATTTCTATCGGCTCGTTTACAGCAACTAGGAGGTTTTTGACCATAAAAACAAGTTAATGTATGCAAGTAGACCTCCATAACTAACATATATGTGCAACAGGACCACTCTAGGTCCACTTTAAATATATCATATAGGAGACAAACACAGTGATATTTGAGAAGTGAAATAAAGTTTATATCATTTACAGAAAGTGTGCAAGAATTATTTAAACAAAATTAGGCATGTGCATAAAAAAGGCCAAAAAAAATGTGTGCATCCTTCTTTTGCAGAAATAACAGCCTCTAAACGCTTCCTATAGCTTCCAATTAGAGTACAGATTCTGGGGGAAGGTATTTTGGACCATTCTTATTTACAAGACATCTATAGTTCAGTCAGGTTTGATGGTTTCCGAGCATGGACATTCCACTTTAAATCACACCACAAATTTTCAATAATATTCAGGTCTGGGGACTGAGATGGCCATTCCAGAACGTTGTATTTGTTCCTCTGCATGAATGCCTTAGTAGATTTTGAGCAGTGTTTAGGGTCGCTGTCTTGTTGAAAGATCCAGCCTAGGCGCAACTTCAACTTTTTCACTGATTCCTGGACATTGTTCTCCAGAATCTGCTGATATTGAGTGGAATGCATGCGACCCTCAACTTTAACAAGATTTCCAGTCCCTGCACTGGCCACACAGCCTCACAGCATGATGGAACCGCCACCAAATTTTACTGTAGGTAGTAAGTGTTATTCTTCGAATGCTGTGTTCTTTTACCGTCATGCACAACGCCCCTTGTTTTGCCCAAATAAGTGTATTTTAGTTTCATCAGTCCACAGGACCTTATTCCAAAATGAAGCTGGCTTGTCCAAATGTGCTTTAGCATAACTCAAGCGACACGGTTTGTGGCGGGTGAAGAGAAAAGGCTTTTTCTGCATTACTCTTCCATACAGCATCTCCTTGTGTAAAGTGCACTGAATATCTCTTACAGCATGCAACATTTTAAAAATCTTTCGCTAACTTTCGATCCTCAACTCGTCCACAGTGACCCCACCAAGTTTCAAGGCGATTGCACAAAAACTCGAGGACAGGTTTGTTCAAATATCAAATGTAATTCTGTCTGTTGTCACCAGGGGGAGCTGTTTTCGAAATTGAATATTTTCATATAGATTTCTTCAGGGCCAGCTTGTTATTAATCCTGGCAGGTTTGGTTCAGATCGGACCAGGATTCGCAAAGTTATAACGGTTTGCTTTTTTGTGGCAAAACTCCAATTTTGTGTTGTTCCCGTGGTGAGGCCGTGAAATGATTTGTCATCATATTGTACACGCATCATCTACTGTGTGTTTTGAGTGTTGTCAGTAACTTTGAGTGTGATACGATGATATCTGTCAAAGTTATTCCCAAAATCTTAAATAAACTTTTTTTGTATGTTTTCTGCCACCACCACGAAAGGCCATAAACGTGGTCAGGGAAGTTCACTTGTCTCACATGTGGATTTTCTTGCAGATCGGATAATGTTGGACTTTACTTCCTGTTTCGGGCGTTCCACTTCATGTACGGAGGTCATCTTTTACAGACATGTTCAGGATGGGTCTCTGGTCTCACATATTAACCACTTCTTCCCTGACCCTCTTTTTGGAGTCCCTGGTCGGCATGCCCAAACTAAATAGAGTAAATGTCTGCAGTACAAGCTCTATGTGAATTATCTTGGTATCAAACTACAGATAACACTTGTGAGATTCTACCAGAGGTATAAGTTTCACTGTAGATGCCACTGTGTCAGAGTAAATGCACTTGGGACACAGCATAACTGAAGATTTTTTTTCTCTCGCCTAAAAAAATATTGCATTTGAAAGCAAATATCACCTTTAAAATATGCACTAGGAGCTTAAACACACATGGAGGTCATGTAACAACATGTGGACAGCTGTGCAAAGTCTGATGCTGCTGAAATGAAGCAGAGTGAACTTACAGATGTTTTAGTAAAGAGATGTATAGGCTTTCTCTATTTTGGCACCATCTCTTCCATTTGAGATTTCTTAAGACCCAAATTATTAAACACCCATTTAATTTTATTCATATGTCACTACAGGTCTAAAAATAACTTGTTCTGAAAAAAACAAAAAAAACAAAACCGATAACTCACTGTAAAAAGATGCTCCCTCTGCGGTGCGTAATAACTGACTGCAGCATCTTCAGGTAAGCAGTGCCATAGCTCTGGCTTACCTTGGTCAATTAGGGTGATTGACAGCTCGTTGTAAACCTCTAAACCGGTAGAATCAGACCCCGGTCTCCAAATGCGTGTGAATCACTTCATTGGTGTGTCAAAAAGACATAAATGCATATGAAGCATTTGTGCAGACATTCACCTTTTTATAATCAGAACGATCTATTGTCGCTCTAATGATCAATCAGACCGGGATTTGTTCCCAAAGCATGCTGGAAAGTGTAGTCCTTTAGTAGAAGTGGTTTTGTTCCAGTGGAAATAACTTGTTTTGATAAACAGCAAAGGTAAGACAACATTTCTTGATAGTCAGTTGTTGTTTTGCTCTTATTTTGGCACTGGTCAGAGTGATAAAAATGGTACTGCTGGAATCTGTGGATTCTCCGTTGTCCAGGCGACACGTGTTTTTTTTGTTTACATAATCACGCCGATGCTCCGGTGCCGCTTTTCAATGTGTGGGCTGTAACGTTTTTCTCTCCTGCTGGTTTGATCCATCTGTGTTTAACTGTGTTTCGTGAACATAAGAATGGTTTATATGAGCTTTTAGCTGAGTTTCTGACCTTTCTGGTCTTACATATTACAGTTCAGGTGGATACAGCAATCCCTGTTGGAGCAAAATGAAAAACTGTAAATATAATACTATCTGCTGTCACCAGGGGGCGCTGAAAATTAAATAATTTCATAAATATGTCTTCAGGGCTAGCCGGTCATCAATCTGAGCAAGATTGATTCAGATCGGACCAGGATCAGCAAAGTTATAACGGTTTGCTTTTTTGTCACAAAAATCCAACTTTCCATCGCTGCCATGGCAACGCCGTTTAACGATTTGTCATTGTATCGTACATGCATCATCTACCATGTGTTTTGAGTGTTGTCAGTAATTTTGAGTGTGATACGAGGATATCTATAAAAGTTATTCCCAAAATCTTGAAGAAACTTTTTTTGTATGTTTTCTGCCACCACCAGGAGGAGCTGTTTTCAAAATTGAGAGAAAACTCTCCGCTCTGCTTTTTTTTGCCCCTCATTTTTATTTTCGCTGCTTTGATATTCAATAATGGACATTACAGCCATGTTTTTGAGCCTAAAACTACGTATTACACACAATAGTTTCACCTATGCCTAATTTTGTTTAAATAATTCTTGCACACTTTCTGTAAATCATATAAACTTTATTTCACTTCTCAAATATCACTGTTTGTCTCCTATATGATATATTTAACTGGCATTTCTTACCCAAACAACCAATGATTTATAAAGGAAAATCATGAAAAATTACAGGGGTGCCCAAACTTTTGCATACCACAGTAAATCTTTCAGTTTCAAATCTTTCTTGCACAGTGGTGCTCAAACCCTAATGAGAATATTTACAATGGTATGGGTCACCACATAATTTTCGGAAAAGGAAAGAGTCCTAAAATGAAGGTAAAGTAGAAAAGTGGAGCTGAAACAATTACTTGATTAAACTAATCTATATAATAATTAAATTAATTGGCAACTATTTTGAGTAGTAGTTCAGATTTTTCAGCTCCTTAAATGTGAATGATTTCTCATTCAAGAGAAAACATTCACAAAGACGATTTCTCGTTTCTTTGCTCCATATAACAAATAAATCATTAAAACTGAATTATTTTTGGTTTGAACAAAAGACAAATTGTATTTAAGACCTTTTATGAGATTTTAGAAGAATTTAAGACATTTTAAGGCCTTAAATTGAAATTTTTGGATTTAAGACTTTTTAAGACCCCACGGATACCATGTATATAGCAGACTAGAATGACGGGACAGGGGTTCCAGCCCACTCACCATATGGTGCAGCAACAGCAGCAATGCGGGGGTGTAAACTATTCTACACTGTACTACTTCATTTAAGCTCAAAAACATGGCTGTAATGTCCATTATTGACCATCAGAACAGCGATAATAAAAATGAGGGGCAAAAAAAAAGAAAAAAAAGCAGACTCTCCGCTGGAACGCGTGTGTCGCCACTCGCCAGACGGCTCAGGTTTTTGAACCTGCGCTCGTTTGGTGTCCACCAGAGTGAAGTACAGTGATCCTGACTGGGTGAGATGCCGCCTTCATTTAGCGCTCGTGTTATGTCACTCACCCCCGTCCTAAACTTAAGCCCAACCTCGTTCGCACTGCACGCACACACACACGCTTGGACGCGCACAGCCACTCAAGAGAACGAGCCGGTGATGCGCGCATCAGAGAGCGCATTGAGCTTGGACAGCAGGATCACCTTTTCGTGCACAGCTTCTTTAACCTCCATGGTCTTGAACTTTACGTGTTTGTGACACTTTTTTTACTATAAATGTTTTTGTCAATGTGCGCACGTGTCGATTGTCGATCGATTTGTCAACAAAAAAGTCCCATCCCTATTTGAGAACATCATCATTTCAAGGTTCAGGACTGATCAAAATGTTAGTTTTTCGATTAATCCAGAAAATTATTTGATGGATCAATCGAAATTGAAATTATTGGATTTAAGACTTTTTAAGACCCCACGGATACCATGTATATAGCAGACTAGAATGAAGGGACAGGGGTTCCAGCCCACTCACCATATGGTGCAATACCTCCTGCATCCACTGTGTTGCAGCAAAGAGCACAAAAAAACACGTGTTGAACAATTCTCTTTTGCATGATTATTATTGACATATGTCTGTGTATGTGGTGCAAATGTGAATGTGCATGTTCTTCCATCTCTGTCTTTGTACATCACTGTGTGCATGTTCAAAGTATTTTCAAATATAGAAGAATCACACAAGCTCGCCTTCAGAGCTGCTAAGGATGACAGGGAATCTATGATTCAAATACATACATCAAAAGGTACACATTCATGGGCCAAGGAGTGATGCAGAGGAGGCCTAGAGGCTGGATGGGTATTATCTATGAATGACAACAAGGTGGCTGTATGATGAGAGGGTGCAACTTCAGACAAGATTATACCGACCTATTCCTGACTGATGACGCTTGTAGTTTTCTCCAAAGGCCACAAGACCAATAGCAATGGTCTGGAGGGAGGGCCTAATCGCTGGAGTAAACTGCAAAGATCATAGACAAAAACAAACAATGTTCATGTTTATGAAGTTTGGTTGTGTGAGGTGTTTCCAAGTAGAACAGACTAGTTTGGTTTGGTATAGTAATATTTGTTGTGTTTCCATTAGGAATAGTGGCAAAATAACCAGCCACAACCATTACCTTCTTTGGCACCATTACAGAGTAAAACCGTACAGTTTGGCATGTTTCGACAACAGAAAAATGTCACTCCCTTGCAATCGTTGTAAATATCCCATGAAAGTCAAGGCAAGTTTCCAAAGTCTATTCTCATACATAGCTTAACGTGTTGTTCAGACAAACAGCCATGATGAAAACACAGCGCTCGACTCAAAACCAGTTGAAGACACATACATCGTTCTATAATTTTCTTCATTTTGGTGGATCCTTACTTCAAACGTAATTTTTTTGAAAAGGAGTCTGTATGTCAACTAAGACCTGGTGAACCTCAAGTTGCTTTGTATTCACTTGTCATTGTACAATTGTGAAATGAAATGTAACATCTTTCTGAACCCACGGCAACATCTGTTCCGACTGGCTCTCATCTGCCTCACATGAAATCTGCAATCAAGCATGAGATGGTGCGAGTTTCAAACTCTCCACCTATCACTCTATACATTTAGCATTAACCCTACCGCCCCTGCCAGGGTGCCATATAGCTCAACTCACCTGAAATCCCAGGCAGCGGCCATAGAAGCAGCCCTTGTGCATGGACGAGTATTCACGGACAAAGCTCTCGCTGAGGCCACTTTCGTCCTGGAAAAACAGGTTACCATGGCTGTTGTCATGTAGCATACGCTGAGCCAAGTAGAGCAGGGCGCGCAGCTGGCACAGGGCATTGCAGTAGGCCTCCATCTCCCCCGCGTTGTGTGCTAATCGGAAAAAGATGCTGCGGCGGTTAGCAGTGATGTAGCGCCCCTTGTGGATGATATGGAGAAGGCAGCAACGCACCACCTAGTAAATATGAAGAATGAGATATTAGGATATTAACCAAAAATGTTGTTGTCAAGAACATGCCACTCTTTTCTTGAAATGAGCATTCACAGCATAAATTTAAGAAAAAATGTATATGGTGCATCTACAAATTGAAAACATGCCACCCTTTTCTTCAAAAGAGCAAACTTAAATAGAAGAAAACTTTGTTATACCAGGTAATCAGAAATGCCAGACGTCACCCTATTCACGCAACAAGCCTCTGGCGGACTCTGGTGGCCATATTGGCAAGTGCAAGTGTGGAAGCACAAACAAACAAAGATTTACAGACACACAGAACCACTAAAAACAATACTTCACTCTCACTCCGTGAGGTGAAGAATTGAACAAAAAACAAATGCTATTTAATTTTTGACAAAAAGTTATTTAGTGATACTGTGCAGCCATTAAAGGGGCATTTCTTCTGGGTCTATCATAATTAATATTGAGGTGCTGAGTGTTGTGATTCAACTTAGTAATCGGTGAGAAAATATTAATACAAATGATTAATTATTTTAATAATTAATTTCTTTAATAATTTTCTTAAAAACGGGGCACCACTCCTCTTAAGGCGAGGGGAATGACAGAAAGACTTTCAATTACCCTTTATCACAAACAAGCAAGCACAAAAGACAGAAACAGTACTGTTAAAGTATTAAATTTAATCAATAACAACAACAAACATCAATCCCTTAATCTAAAATAACTACTGATAAAGTGTGCAGAAAAGGGGCATGGATATGAGTGCAGGAATGTGTGTGTGTGTGTGTGTGTGTGTGTGTGTGTGTGTGAAAAGGGGACGGGTCACTTGGCAGCTGGTGACAGCGTGGGAAACAGGAAGTAAACAAACAAAGCAAAAAGGTAAAAGAAGGAGGGGTCTCTGACGTGATGGTTGTCACGGCGACGCGCCTCCCACTTCCAGGTTACCAAAATGTGGCCGCTACGTCACGTAAAAATGGCATCACTCGCCGTTACCGTGAGGCAACACGAGATGGCGCTCGTGCTCTGATTTCGTCACTCAGCTCTTCCGTCCTTCACCAGCAGAGGCGCTGAGTAAAAGAGGAGAGTTGAAGGAGGAAATGAAGTCAGCAGTGACGTGGAGAATTTAAAGGTATTGCGGCGGGAAGTGAAGTAGACAAAGGAACGGGTCTGATCAGAAAACTTCTGCCGATCACGCAGTCTATCCGGCGCTGACCGGCTTAAACTGTGGTTTTTACAGATCACGGAAGTTTCCCTCTCAATAAGTGATCACGGGCTGTGTTGAGGACACAGGATCGCGATACACAGGGACAATACACAGAAATAAAGGGGAGACACGTGAGGAGAAATAGAAACCGAATTGGACCACACAGATTAGCAGGAGTTTGTCTCGTGAATCTGCAGTTTTACCGGTCAAATTAAGGCTTCTTTTACGATCGCAGCTGGCGCTGCGTGCGGAGCGAAAGGCACAAAGAATGATAAACAATCAAACATCTGATGCGGGCGGCGCCGATTCAGCTATACAGTCCGCTAGCTTTAGCGTACAAACACTATTCTAAACCAGTTACAACTTTGACTGGTTGGGGGGTCCTGGTAGGTTCTATCCGTCCTTCGGCCAGTACCGGTATCGGAGAAGAGAGCGGGTGTCTCTTTGCGCGGCTCTGGAGCTGTATGATACATGGTTCACCGACTCACAACAGGGACAGCTGGTCGACGGTGATTTAGGAGCATGGTCTCCTCTTCTGCAGGTATAACAATGAATAACTCGCAGGGGTTATTCCCGGGGTCCTTGGATCAAAAATAAAAGAAAACAAAAAGGGGAAAAACAAAAATGGGGTAGGAGTGGACAGAGGAATAATCTTCAAAGCTTGGCCAGCAAGGATGTAGATTTTCAGGGGTTGGTTCACTCCTTGAACACATACATCCACTCAAGCTAAGAAATATGGTGGGAGAGGCTGAATTCAGGTTTGAATTTCAGTTTTGGTACCTTTGCCTCGGGGGCGGGGCATCCCGTGATGTTCACCAATGGGTCAGTAGTTGCCTGTTGGTGACGTCATTTGCCGCAGTGGCTTGTGGGAAATGAGTACATCACAGCTGGACGCCTTGGGGGGATGGATTCCTTTCCTTTGTTCTCCACCATGTGGCTCCTGGGGTCTTTCAGACCACCATTTTAAGTCCAGGCTTGAGTTCAGGCTTTATGACTTCCCAGTAGGTCGCAACAGATGACAATGGCTAGGCCCAACACTGAGCTTTAAGTGGAAACGTGCAATAGCATGCCTGTAAGCAAGTGTGTGAAAAGCTTGCTGCTTCACTGGGGTGTTGGATGGATTACACAGAGAAGAACTATGAGGGAGAAAAAAGTGGAAATCAAGAGGCCAGAAAACAGAGTGAGATTAATTTGCTGCTGTGCTAGACGCAATCAGTTGTGGTGCACTCTGGCCACAGAAGGTTGTGATGTTTTATCAATAAGTTTGGAAGTTAAAGTACAGTGGGCACAGTGGTGGTGGATATTATATAGCTGGAGAAATGTGCCTAACCTGATTTGCAACATAAAATCAATCACTAAAACAAATGGACCGACCTTGAAAAAAAGTGATTTCTAGCACAGAACAGAGTTTCTAGTAGTGTGGAGAGAATATTGATAAGAATGCATGCTGGGTGGGTGGGGGATTTTTATTCTCAGGGCTGCAATCGCTCAAAGAAAATTACAACACATCAAAGTGCTTTAAAACATGCCACAGCTTACCTTGACTAATGAACGATAGCCGTTAGCAGGTATATGTGGGTCAAAGTCAAAATGGTGGTAAACGGCAGCAAAGCCAGAGACAACTGGCTCCAGACTGCGAGTGTGCTCCTGGATGGAGCTCATTACTTCCATCAGCCGCCGTCCCGCATCTCCTTGCGACCCCTTGCCTCCTCCCGAGAAGAATGTGATGTTTTCTTCGCACACGCTGTAGAGGGCTGCAAACACTGCCTTGGTGTCCATCACTATGAGCAGAGAGAAAGCAAAGAGAAAGAGATTAGTTTAATGTGTGTGAGGATGAATTTATATTTCAAGTTTAGTGACGTAGTGGGCCAGTCCCATTTTCAGCCACTACTGATTGCTTATTGGTAGATTGTTCAGACGTCTAACTCGGAGCAACTGATACCGAAACCTTCTTATACTTTAACTCAAAATACATTTATTTGCAAGTGTCCGTCACTCCGTCAAGGGACAACGGAGACGGCAAGAGCTGCGATTGGTCCTCAGGACAGGACGATCGAAGCTGCTCTGTGCCGGCTCACAGTGCGCACCGAGCATCCACAGAGGCGGAACTGATCACCGCCAACAACGTCGTTGCGAAACTAGGAATACGTCACATCTTACTTAATACACACAACACATGTTTAGACTCTAAATGGCCAATTTCTCGCCTCAAATTATCTTAAAACTGTCTAATAGGGGTCTTTTATAGCACCTGTGCTTCACAGGTA
Source organism: Microchirus variegatus (assembly GCF_963457635.1). NCBI lineage: Eukaryota > Metazoa > Chordata > Actinopteri > Pleuronectiformes > Soleidae > Microchirus > Microchirus variegatus. The sequence goes on along the minus strand of NC_139802.1, from coordinate 24,837,860 downwards.
ATAGCCTGTCTTCAGAGTACACCCCCCTTGTTTTCCACTATTTTGGTTTAGTCCAGCCCAGTGGGCTGTTCTGCTCCGTGGCTCATGAGCGACAGACAGATAAGCGTCATTAATTAGACGTGAATTTTGAGCTTTTCATGTTAGGCTACAGTCAGTCCTCCTGTCACATCCATGTCAAAGACATCAGCAGTGTGGCAGCATTTTTCAAAAGTAGATGACGGTAAAAAAAGTGGAATGCAAACTTTGCAAGCAACAGTTTGCTTTTCACAGCTCTACTACAAACATGACATATCATTTAAAAACACTAAGCTAAGGTTGCTCCGTCCGTTTTGAGTATGAACATATCAGAATTATTAGCATATTTTAATGTTTTAGTCTTATAATCGTTGATTGGTTTTATAACTGCAGCCGCACCTGCCCGCAACAGTGGCATCGTCCAGCGGTCTATTTGTGTCTCAGCCACGAAACTGCGCTGCGCTGTTCAGTCTCGCTCTGTATTCCTCAACAGTTATTGTGCCGATATTACTATCTATTTTCAGGTATCACGGGCTATGATATTGCGCAGATGAACGTAATGCAAACCACTGTCAGAGCCGTCAGACTCTGTTGAACCTCAGCAGCAGGTCTTTTCAAATTAAGAGCCGCAGCCGCACAAGTACCCCCCGTCGATTAGTCGATATTTGGTCGAAATTTCAGGGCTTTAGTCGACCAAGAGATTCTTTGGTTGATTACAGCCCTACCAATATGTATTAAGAGCAACAAAAAAAAAAGGATCTGTCAAAAAGTTGGAGCATTCAAACTATTTTTCATGTGCAATAAATATGCATTATTTGAATATATATTGTACTTTTCTGTATCTAAACTTTAACCAAGGCTACTGTAACAAAGTAATATGGGGGGGAGAGAAAGAATTTAAAAACTTTGCAGAAATTATTTTACAGATCCCTTAAAGGTGAAGTAAGTAGCTTATAGTGACATCTAGAGGAGAGGCTGAAATTTACAACAAAGAACTGCTCCTCTGCTCACCCCCTCCATTCCCTGAGCGCTACGGTATCCGCAGCCGGTCAAATGTCGTCCTCGTCGTCTTTCTCCTTGTCAGCAGATGAGATTCGTGAGGAGAGGGAGAGGGCGAGCTACCGCGGCCGTAGCAGACGAAGTGGAGAGAGTGGAGGTGGGACTTCCGCTACAAGTAAAGCAACGCTTGATTTGTTCTCTCGCGTTTGTCCTTACAGGTTTCGGTAGAAACATGGCGTCTCGCTGCTAACAGTGGCAATGCAACCGCGGCCCGCGACCATGTTATTTTAGATCTTTACGACTTTTTGAAACACTACGAAAAATGAAACAAAACCTATTATACAGCGACTAGACAATGCAAGAGCACATAATATGTATAAAAAAGTGGATTTTGGGTTATATAAACCCATAAATACTACACAGTGTCCCTTTAAGTGAAATCTTAGGATGTGGAGCTGAGGTGGCCTATGCATGGTATGCCCTGAATACAATCTATTCAATTGAAGTATAGTCTTGAGGGTCAAACAAATAACTTCCCAAATATTCGGCTACAGTTTTTCATTCAGAAAGAGAAATTGAAGAAGCCATTTCACATAATCACAAAAGCATCTGAAAAGAGACTCTGATTTATCGACGAAATGACATACAGCTATTCTTCTTTGGATACTGAAATGGCTTTCATTCATTTGGACGGTCTAAACAAAGCCTTATCCCCCAACCTTAACCATAACCAGTTTATGAATCTTAGATTAAATTTAGCCAGTTCTTCAAAAATGAGGTTCTGCCTCATTAGGACCACATTTTTTTCCCCAATGAGCACTACTGGTCCTGAAATGGTCAGCATTTATGACAGGAAAGGTACAAAATAGAAGAGGTAACAAATACAAGAACACGCACGCAATCAATTGCATTTAAAGGAATAGTCCGAAATGTTATTACACGAGACACTTATGGCAATTTTCCATACAGTTCTAGCACTACTTGGCTCGACTCTACTCATCAGACCTACAGCAAATATCCCATTGCATTTAATAGAGCAAAGTATTTTTTTTTTTTTTTAATTAAAAAGTATAGTTCTATACAATCCTGTTAAGCTTATGAAAGAGCTTGGGGCCAAATTTAAGACGAGTTCTAGCCTGAGAATACTGTGAGCAAGTCCCATGACTTAAAACCACACCCAACTGCACTCTGAAACAGACTTTGCATTGTGCTCTTTGTCAAGCAACCTCAGTCCAGTCTTCAAAAAAACTTATTTAAAACCCTGTTTCTTAATGAGGATTTAACCTCTTCTTCACGCGTAAAAAAACCATATCTCACTTTAACAAACACATACATGCTGCATACCCACAGAAAGGTCAGAAACTCAGCAAAAAGCTCATATAAACCATCTTATGTTGACGAAACACAGTTAAAATACCTACTAGGGCTGTAATCAACCAAAGAAACTCTTGGTCGACTAAAGCCCTGAAATTTCGACCAAAAATCGACTAATCGACGGGGGTACTTTGCGGCTGCGGCTCTTTTATTTTGAAAAGACCCGCAAACGCAAAGTATCTGTGCGGCTGCGGCTCTTATTTTGAAAAGACCCGAAGTCGCGGCTGGAGTTCAACAGAGTCTGACGGCTCTGATAGCGTTTTGCATTACGTTAATCTGCGCAATATCATAGCCCGTGATATCCGACAATAACTAGTAATATCAGCACAATAACTGTTGAGGAATACAGAGCGAGACTGAACAGCGCAGCGCAGCTTCGCGGCTGAGACCACTGGACGCTGCTGCGCGCAGGTGTGTCTGTGGTTATAAAACCAATCAACGATTATTAGACTAAAACATTGAAATATGCTAATGATTCTGATATGTTCATACTCAGAACGGACGGAGCAACCTTAGCTTAGTGTTTTTAAATGATATGACATGTTTGTAGAGCTGTGAAAAGCAAACTGTTGCTTGCAAAGTTTGTGTTCCACTTTTTTACCGTCATCTACTTTTGAAAAATGCTGCCACACTGCTGATGTCTTTGACATGGATGTGACAGGAGGACTGACTGTAGCCTAACATGAAAGCTCATAATTCACGTCTAATTAATGGCAACGGTGATCTGTGTCGCTCATGAGCCACGGAGCGACAACAACCCACTGGGCTGGACTGAACCAAAATAGTGGAAAACAAGGGGGTGTTCTCTAAAGACAGACAGTTACCTGTGAAGCACGGGTGCTGTTAAACATCCCTATTAGCATGTGGTACTTTCCTCCAAATGAAATTCACCATAAAATGTAAAAAATAAAAAATTTAGTCGACCAATCACAATTTTGGTCGAGCCAGAGCGTGTCGACCAATTAGTCGACCAGTCGACTTTGACTTTACAGCCCTAATACCTACGGATCAAACCAGCAGGAGCGAAAAAACCTGTTACAGCGCACACATTGAAAAGCTGCACCGGAGCGTCAGCGTAATTATGTAAACAAAAAAACGTGTCGGCTGGACAGCTGAAAACCCATAGATTCCAGCTGTACCATTTTTATCACTCTACGACCAATATTTACGGATCCAACCCCAAAATAAGAGCAAAACAACAACTGACTTTCAAGAAATACAAGCAGAAATGTTGTCTTACCTTTGCTGTTTATCAAAACAAGTTATTTCCACCAGAACAAAACCACTTCTAATGAAGAACTACACTTTCCAGCATGCTTTGGAAACAAATCCCAGTCCGATTGATCATTACAGAGTGACATTAGATCGTTTTGATTAGAGAAAGGCGAATTTCCGCACAAATCATATGCATTTATGTCCTTTTGACTCGTTAATGAAGTGATTCACACGCATTTGGAGATTTGGGGTCTGATTCTACCGGTTTAGAGGTTTAAAACGAGCTGTCAATCACCCTAATTGACCAAGGTGATGCTTAACTGAAGACGCTGCAGAGTCACAGAGTTATTACACACCGCACAGGGAGCATCGATTTACAGCGAGTTATCATACTTTTTTATTTTTTTTTCAAAACAAGTTATTTTTAGATCTGTAGCGGCATGTAGATAACATTTATTGGGTTTTTAATAATTTGGTACCTAAGAAATCTCAAATGGCGCCACACTGTGCCAACAGAGAAAACACTAGACAAACTAGACATCTCTTTATTAATACCTCTGTAATTTCACTCTGCTTCATTTCAACAGCATCAGACTTTGCACAGCTCATGTCCACATGTTGTTCCATGACCTCCATGTTTTTTTAAGCTCCTACTGCATATTTTAAAGGTGATATTTGCTTTAAAATGCAATATTTTTTTAAGGCGAGAGAAAAAAAATCCTTCAGTTATGCTGTGTTCCATGTACATTTACTCTGACACAATGGCATCTACAGTGAAATCTTAAACGTGGAATCTCACAAGTGTTATCTGTGTGTTTAATACCAAGATAATCAAGATAGAGCTTGTAACTGTAGAGATTTACTCTATTTAGTTTGGGCATGTCATTTTCGAGCAGGGACTCTTATGACTTTACAATGAAAGGTCCGATCCAAACCAAACTTGCTGTGAGTGATGATGGGTAGTTGCTGAAGAAGACTATGAAGAAACAGTCAATTTTTAAAACAGCACCTCCTGGTGGCAGGAAAACATACTGTTACGTGCCAACCAGCCAGAGGGCTGGAGTGTGGATGCGTGTGTGCATTTCTGCTTTCCCCCCCCCCTTCCCTCCTTTCTGTTTTCTTCCCAGGTGCTAACAACCTGAGTGGCATCCACCTGGGAAGCTCAGTTCCCCATTAAGAGTTGGCCAATCGGGGATGGACTGGGCCAAGTCATAAGGGCCTGCTGACAGGATCTCGCTCTCTCTGTCTTGCCCTCATGATTGCTGTCTGTGAACTTTAGTTTTGACTCATTGTGATTCTGTGGTGGGTAGATTTGGTGCATTAGGTAAGTTGGGTACCCTACATTTTTACATCACGTAGGTATATTTCTGTTAAGCACACTAGGTTTATTGGTTGGTGCCACACATGTATTTTTTGATAAAGACTCTTTGTAGATGATTAAGTTAGGCCTTTGTTTTTTGATTTTGTGTGTTGTAAGTTAGGAGTAGTCAGGCCTTGTTTTGTTCTTTTGATTTCAATGATTTGGCACCTACCACTTCAGCCCATTTCTCCCACCATTTTCTGTTTCACAAACTTTTGTTGAACCCTTTTGATGAATTTGGAAATAAAGCTTTAATTTAATTCCACACCACGTTGACCTGCAGATCTTTTGGTTGTTGTGTTGCTTTCCTGATGAGGGGTTAGTTGGGACGTAACAAATGGGGGCTCGTCCGGGATCTTTTCCTTCCCTGAGCTAAATAATCAAAGTTTGTTGTTCATTGTTGTGTGGGATTATTTTCAGCATGAGTTTAAAGTTACGAGACTTCATTGATAACCCTAGCTTTGAAAAGATAGATTCATGCCGAAAGGATGATTTATTGGGTATTGCAGCACACTATGAAATCCCTGTAAAAAAATATGATGTTAAAAAAGAAATTAAAAATATAATTCTGAACAAGTTAATTGACTTAAATGTCCTAACGGTTAGCTCAGCCCAGCCTAGGCATGAGGCTTATGTGGGACCAAATGTTTCTGGGTTGGATGATAAAGGGGAATCGGACACACAGGCCACCCCTCCACAGGACATGGGGGAAAGCCAGGCTATGCCAGCAACTCTGCCTCGTTTTGAGCCTTTCTCCCCAGAGTCCAGTGGGTCCAGTGGGAATACCAGACTCAAGGTTCGCTTAGCCCGACTTCAGCTAGCTGCTCAGGAGAAGGAGTTGGTCCGTAAAGCAGATTATGACCTCAGATTTCAGGTGCGTAAACTAGAGATAGAGGCTGAGAGAGACATTAAGTTACGGCAGCTTGAAGTTGAAGCCTTGAGAATCTCTTCTAGCCAGACTCTTCAATATGCAACTGAAAATTCTGAACCCTTGCATGCAAAAAGTCACAAGCCAACGTTTGACATAAGTAAACATATTGCATTAGTGCCAACTTTTCGGGAGTCAGAGGTAGATTCCTATTTTAATGCCTTTGAAAGGATTGCTACTGCACTAGACTGGCCTCGAGACATGTGGCCTATTCTTCTTCAGTGCAAATTGGTTGGTAAGGCTCAGGAGGTTGTGTCATCTCTTTCATTAAAAGAAAGTTTGCAATATGACATGCTTAAGGAGTCTATTTTGCGTGCCTATGAGCTTGTGCCAGAGGCCTACAGGCAGAAGTTTAGAAACCATAGACGATCAGGTGGACAAACTTTTGTTGAATTCACACGTGAAAAAAGTGTCCTCTTTGATAAGTGGTGTGCCGCTGCTGGGGTTAGTGACGATTTTGAATCTCTTCGTCAGTTGATGCTTGTAGAAGATTTTAAGAACACTCTACCAGAAAAGATGGTGGTGTTTTTAAATGAACAACAGCAGCTGTGTTGGCTGATGAATTTGTATTGACTCATAAAAATGTGTTTGTGTCTCCGTATCGCCCAGACAGAACATCAGTACTGCGTCCTGTAAGACCTGAACCTAAACACCTTGTTCCTGAGAAGCCTAACTGTCCACCGTCACCTCCTCGGGAGGAACGTGAATGCTTCTACTGTCATAGGAAGGGTCATATTGTTGCTGATTGTCTTGCTTTAAAACGTAAACAACAGTTCTCTCCGAGCTTGACCACCCCAAAAGGAGTGGGTCTGATCAAAAGTGTTACATCTTCCTATACTCAACTGTCCCTTGATGAAGTTGATGCATGCTTCAAACCATTTGTTTCTAAGGGCAATGTTTCGTTAACTGAAGATCCAAAAGATCAGCAGCAAGTAACAATACTGAGAGATACAGGAGGCTCCCAGTCCCTTATTAAAGAAGGTATTTTACCTCTATCATCTGAGTCCTCATGTCACTCAAGTGTAGTTGTCCAGGGTATTGAAATGGGTTATGTGCTTTCCCCTTTGCATTATGTCTATTTTCAATCTCCCTTGGTCAGTGGACTATTTAAGGTTGCTGTTCTCCCAGTTTTGCCTGTCAAAGGTGTTGATTTCATTCTTGGAAATGACATCGCTGGAGGCAAAGTTACACCAGTTCCAGAAGTACTAGACAGCCCTAGGTTGGACGCCGAGTCGGACAACATCGGCCAGAGATATTCTCATGTCTTTCCTGCTTGTGTGGTTACCAGGGCCTACACAAAGAAATGTGGCCCTGACTTGTCTAACTCGGTTCTGTTTGCAGAGCAGTATACTGAGGCCGTTGTATCGAGGTGTAAAAGTCAACCTGAGATCCACCCTACTCTTCCTAGTCCAGAGTCTGTAAAATTGCCAGCCACTCGAGAGGAGTTCATTGCTGCGCAACAGGTAGATGAAACACTTGTCTCTCTTCTGTTCTTAGTTGGGACGAGGCAAAGTGTATGAAAATGGCCTACATTCTCAATAATGGACTGCTGATGCGACATTGGACCAGTAATTTGGAGAATGAGGACTGGAGCGCTACTTTCCAAGTTGTAGTTCCCACGTCCTACCGCTCTCAGGTACTGTCCTTGGCCCATGACCATCCCTGGGCAGGGCACATGGGTGTCACTAAGACCTATAACAAAGTTCTCAGGCATTTCTTTTGGCCTGGACTTAAGTCTGATGTTGCTCTTTATTGTCGTACTTGTCATGTGTGTCAAGTAACTGGGAAGCCAAATCAGGTGATCCCTTCTGCTCCCCTCTGCCCAATTCCAGCAATCGGAGAACCATTTGAGAGGGTAATAGTTGATTGTGTTGGGCCATTGCCCAAGAAGAAATCTGGTAATCAGTTTCTCCTTACAGTTATGTGTGCTACCACCAGGTTTCCAGAGGCTATCCCTTTGCGGAAAATTAAAGCTCCAGTGATCACCAAGGCTTTGGTAAAATTCTTTTCAGTGTATGGTTTGCCGAAGGTGATTCAGACTGATCAGGGCACCAATTTTAAATCTACTGTGTTTGACCGGGTGCTCAAAACATTATCCATTAAACATTTGATGTCTAGTCCGTACCATCCTGAAAGCCAGGGGGCGCTTGAAAGGTTTCACCAGACTATGAAATCCATGTTACGCAAGCACTGCTTCGAATCACAGAGGGATTGGGATGAAAGTATTCCCCTTGTTATGTTTGCCACTCGTGAGGCTGTGCAGGAATCGCTAGGTTTTAGTCCTGCACAGCTTGTGTTTGGACATGAGGCACGGGGTCCATTGAAAGTCCTTAAAGAACAGCTAGTTGTGCCTGACAAGAAGGTGAAAAGTATTCCAGAGTATGTGACAAAATTAAAGGATCGCCTCAAGCTAGCCTGTTCCTTGGCTAAAGATGCCCTGACCTCCTCACAGGTGAGGATGAAGCATCGCTATGACCAGAAGACAGTAACCCACTTGTTCCAGCCAGGTGACAAAGTTTTGATTCTCTTGCCTACACCTGGTTCGACACTCAGCACAAAATTTTCTGGTCCTTATGTTGTAGAGAAAAGGCTCACTGACGTGAACTATGTTATTAAGACCCCGGACTGCAGGAGACGGACCAGGGTGTGTCACGTCAACATGATTAAGCCATACCGTTCCCGAGAGGATGAAAGTGGGTTATCCACAGCCCATGAGGTGAAGATCGACACCTCCCCAATGGCTTCCATCTCAGTGGTGAGCATTCCTGATGAGGGGTTGGTGATGCGTAATGCAACACCACAGGGAGCAAGATTGAGTAATTCAGAAGTGTTGTTGACTTTTCCCCAGTACTTGTCTCATCTTTCTGATGACCAGTGTAATGATGTTGTGAAACTTGTTAATGAATTCCCAAGTTTGTTCAAGGACATTCCATCCCAGACATCTGTTATCACTCATGATATTGTTTTGACTAAGCCTAGGCCAATTAAGCAGCGTGCTTATCGAGCTAGTCCGGCAAAGAGGGGGATGATGAGGAAAGAAGTTGACTATCTTTATAATAATCGATTTGCTGTGCCAAGTTCTAGTTCGTGGAGTTCGCCTTGTCTTCTCGACATAAAATCAGATGGAAGTCCAAGGTTCTGCACGGACTACCGCAAAGTGAACTCCGTAACTGTCCCAGATGCACATCCGCTACCTCTGATGGATGACTGCATTGATGAAATTGGTCAAGCAAAGTATATGAGTAAATTGGATATGCTAAAAGGGTATTGGCAAGTTCCATTAACTCCACATGCTTCTGATGTGTCAGCATTTGTAACACCAGACAGCTTCCTACAGTACACAGTCATGCCTTTTGGTATGTGTAATGCACCTGCTACATTTCAGAGGTTGGTGAACAAGATATTGGGAGATGTTCCGAAATGCAGAGCCTATTTAGATGACATCGTCGTATATTCTGATGACTGGGACAGTCATATAGTTACAATGAGAGAAGTCTTTAAATGCTTGGCTGATGCTTCTCTGACCCTCAACCTTGCCAAATGTGACTTTGGAAAAGGCACAATCACATATCTTGGTTAGCAGGTTGGAGGAGGAAAGGTGTGTCCTGTGGATGCCAAGGTTGCTGTTGTTGCAAATTTCCCTGTACCTGTCACTAGGAGAGAGCTAAGACGGTTCCTTGGGATGGCTGGGTATAATCGTCGGTTCTGCAAAAACTTTTCCTCTGTAGCAGCCCCACTGACTACCTTAACCAGTCCTTCCACACCATTCATTTGGTCTGGTGAGTGCCAGCAAGCTTTTGAGAGCCTAAAAAGTGTTTTGTGTTGTGCTCCTGTACTGTCTGCTCCAGATTTTTCCCTGCCATTCAAGCTGGATGTAGATGCTAGCGGGGTTGGAGCTGGAGCTGTTCTTCTACAAGAAGATGTTGAGGGCATTGATCATCCTGTGAGCTACTTTTCGCGCAAGTTTAACAAACATCAGCTAAATTACTCCACAATCGAAAAGGAAGCTCTTGCCTTGTTGTTTGCCCTACAACACTTCGAAGTTTACCTAGATTCAAGTGTTGGTCCGATAACTGTTTACACAGACCATAACCCACTGGTATTCCTCTCAAGGATGTACAATCATAATCAACGTCTCATGCGCTGGTCACTCATCATTCAGAACTACAATCTTGACATTTGCCATAAGAAAGGATCCGATAATGTTCTTGCTGATACTTTGTCACGCATTATGTAGTTTGTTGTTGTTGTTGTTCCAAACATTGCTTGTTTGGACTTGTAAGAGTGGGGATGTTACGTGCCAACCAGCCAGAGGGCTGGAGTGTGGATGCGTGTGTGCATTTCTGCTTTCCCCCCCCCTTCCCTCCTTTCTGTTTTCTTCCCAGGTGCTAACAACCTGAGTGGCATCCACCTGGGAAGCTCAGTTCCCCATTAAGAGTTGGCCAATCGGGGATGGACTGGGCCAAGTCATAAGGGCCTGCTGACAGGATCTCGCTCTCTCTGTCTTGCCGTCATGATTGCTGTCTGTGAACTTTAGTTTTGACTCATTGTGATTCTGTGGTGGGTAGATTTGGTGCATTAGGTAAGTTGGGTACCCTACATTTTTACATCACGTAGGTATATTTCTGTTAAGCACACTAGGTTTATTGGTTGGTGCCACACATGTATTTTTTGATAAAGACTCTTTGTAGATGATTAAGTTAGGCCTTTGTTTTTTGATTTTGTGTGTTGTAAGTTAGGAGTAGTCGGGCCTTGTTTTGTTCTTTTGATTTCAATGATTTGGCACCTACCACTTCAGCCCATTTCTCCCACCATTTTCTGTTTCACAAACTTTTGTTGAACCCTTTTGATGAATTTGGAAATAAAGCTTTAATTTAATTCCACACCACGTTGACCTGCAGATCTTTTGGTTGTTGTGTTGCTTTCCTGATGAGGGGTTAGTTGGGACGTAACACATACAAAAAAAAGTTTTTTAAGATTTTGGGAATAACAGACATCATTGTATCACACTCAAAACACATGGTAGATGATGCGTGTACAATATGATGACTAACGGCGTTGCAATGGCAACGACACAAAGCTGTTTTTTATGCTGCTCTAACAGGGATTGTTGTATCCACCTGAAACTTAATATGTGAGACCAGAGAACCGTCCTGAACATGTCTGTAAAAGATGACCTCCGTACAGGAAGTGGAACGCACGAAACAGAAAGTCAAGCCTTTCATTGTCCGATCTGCATGAAAATTGATATGTGAGACAAGGGAACTTCCCTGAACACGTTTAAGGACACACCTTTGACCCAATAGGAAGTCAGCTATTTTAAACAGGAAGTGCCTTACTTACTTTACCTATCCTGAACATGCAAACGATGTCCTCCCAACAGAAAGTGTAACGCACTTAACAGGAAGTAAAACATGACTTTTCCTCCACACCCCAACATCCGCATGGACGCCGCTGATACACTGCGTGAAAAGGGGGATTTGCGGCAGTTATCGTCCCTGAGAATTGCTGTGAAACTCCCAGTCAACTGGGTGTTTCAGTCAGTTGCCGATAACTGCCAGGAATTGCCGTAAACTTGCTGTCTAGGTGAGAAAGTACCCCAGCTCATAGGCGAGGGTAAGGTTTTGACATGTAAATGGCCATGCTGTGATCTGTTCAAATGCAAATCAGGAGTGTGTCTCCACAGAAAAGATTCAGTCTCAGGTGCCATTGAGTTTTGCTCAATAGTTTCCCTGTAGAAGGAATTTCAGTTTACATTTTGAAGAGCCATTATTTCTTTGAACAATTGGAGTATTATTTAATTGTATTATGTGGTTAAAAATTGGAATATACCACCACACCTTTAAACTTAGTCATGCCATGTATCAACATTGTATATAGATTCCCAGCTGTTCATGGTAATTTTACTATGAATAATGAGAAAACATAAGACAATAACAAAAAAAATAGATAATGGTGCCTGACAGTTTAAAACTGTAAACATGTTTCATATGGTATAACAATATATATATATATATATACAGCCCCCAAAAAGAAGAGAAGGTTCTACATATGAAAACATTTACATTTTTACACTTCAGCGGTTTCCAGAGAAAGTGCCACAAGACTTGAACTGAATTGTTCTAAATTTCAGCCAGAGGCATGCAGAGTGGTATGACTACTGTTACCTTTTCTCTAGTACAGCTTAACTGCACAGTGGATGTGTTTACAACACGTCTTCCAGCAATGTGTTCTACAGGGAGAAACCATTCTGGGTGTGATGTGTCTGTTCCCTGCAAACTCCAAACTTCTACTGGCTGTCATTAAAATGTCTGTCTGGATGGAAATGACGCCAAGAAACTTTAGCAAGGACATGTTTGAATGCAGTGGCTTTGGACATGATATTAACAACTAAAAACTGCTTTATAACAGCTGGTATTGGTTCAGATAGAGGGTCAAATTGTCTGTCATAGGGGTGGTAATGCACCTAGGGGGCGGTAGTGCACCTATAGATGGATATAAGCGGTAGAAGAAGAAACAGCAGCGTGTCCGTCTCATGGACGTATAATATGAACCATATTTGGAGCTTATCGATTGAGAACATGTTTCATAAAACATCAGCGAGTGTTTGCTCTGTATTAGGTTGTAATAACCAACACCAGACACTCCACATTCTTCCTGTCGACGAGGACAGAAAAGCGGAGTGGATATCTTTTATTTTTGATGGAATTGCCGCTGCTACATTCCCAACAACTCTGTGTGTGTTCTAACCACTTCACAGAGAAATGTTATTCAAACTTCAGGCAGTACCATGCTGGACTTAGCAGATGTCTTCATCTAAACGAAGGAGCAGTGTCAACAACACCTGGTGGATTACCTGCAGCTCAAGTTGTAAGTATTTCCAACAATGAAACTGTCTTTGTGTATTTGTTCTGTCGTGCAGCATTAGCAATAGGTGGCTATGCTAAGCTACACGTGTTAGCTGTGTTTCATTTGCGTGTGTGTGTTTCTCACGCTAGTAAACATAACGTGAGGAAATGTGTGTTTATTATCCTGCATATGTTGAAACACTTGAGATATGCAGCTAAAGCTAAAGACGTGTATTATGTTCGAGTAGAGAACAACTTATTGTAAATATGACGAAGATTCAAGTAAGGTAATGCCAGTCTTTTTTGTATGATCCGTAGCATTATTTTAAAGGTCCCCTATTGTGCAAAATCTACTTTTTAATCTTTTAGTAATTATATTTGGGACTCAGTGGGCCATACCAGTCCCCAAAATGTGAAAAAACAAGACTCAGTCATGTTTAAGTGGTTCTACTTTGTGTAAGTATAGTCGATAAAACACGCAATGTTTACACCTCCCGACCAACTGACGACAGTGCGGACATTTCACCGTGAATGTTGGCACCCCGCCAGGCAGAGTACTTCACAGCTCCACCTTAGCTCCCCCCTTGTCCCTATGAAATACGAGAGTGCAGACGAGGGAGGAAGAGTGGCTGCACAGCGGAGCATAGTGTTTTACACAAACTTCCAGCCTCAGAGGATTTTTGTGTCCAGTGGATATATTTTATTTATGAAAAAAATGTTCACAAGCTTCACAAGCCCTTTGTTGTTGATCGTGTGTGTAAATTCCTATGCTGGAGGGATACCTTGAACGCACCAGTTACGTGCCTGCGGTTAGACAATCCTCACACTGATATCGGTGAGGAGCACGCGTTTGAAAGCACTGCAGAAAGATGTAGATGTTGTCCTACATTTCTTCTCAACCAAAGGCTGTCTTTCTGTCGTGTTTCCACGTTCTCTCCTCCTGTTGTTGATCCACACACGTCAGTCGCCGCAGTAACACTGGTGCTTTCAGGGTCTTTTTCTAGCATGGGAATTTACATACACGCCGCTTCGATTTTAATGTTTTTATGATCGCGAGAAGCCAAAATCGTGGTCACTCTATGCATTACGGTGAAACGCAGTAACAACGGGTAAACGGACATTACTATGAGGTATATGGAGCAGGGGTAGTGACGACGGTGCATGACAATAGGTGATAAGTGGCTACAGTATGGCTGTGGATAGTAAGTTAGATCGACACTCCCCTGGAAGCAGTGGATGCGTGTTTACCTGGGTCCCATTCACATGTGAATGACCAGGCACAAAACCGAGCGTTCTGAAAAAGGCTGTTTTGGCAGGGTTATTGAACTGCTATTGTGCTTCATCCTTATGATATTTTGACTAAAGGCCACATTATACTTCTCCGACTGCGTATGCGTTATTCGACTGCGTCACCACGGACGCCTCGAGCCTTTATACTTCTGCGTCGTGGTGGCGGACAAGCGCTGCAATTTCCCGCCCGATCAGTAGGGGTCGCTGCGCAAGGTTGTTGTGCTTCTGGCTACAGTGAGCAATGGTGTCCGAGAGAGAAAGAGAGAGAAAGACTGTTGTTGTTGAAACAGTGGACGTTTCTCACTTTTCTGTGTGACGGAACACAGTTTTAAGATAATTTGAGGCGAGAAATTGGCCATTTAGAGTCTAAACATGTGCCGTGTGTGTTAAGATAGGACGTATTTATAGTTTGGCAGCGGCGTTATCAGCGGCGGGGATCAGCCCCGCGTCTGTGGACGCTCCGTGCACACTGTGAGCCGGCACAGAGCAGGACCATTCGCAACTCTTGCCGTCTCCGGTGTCCCTTGACGGAGTGACGGACACTTATAAAATATTTTGTGCAGTCGGAGACGACGCAGAGGCTCTATGACAGGCTCTACGTCGACGCAGAGGACTCTGCATAACCTACGCAGAGCACTTTACTCAGAAGTATAAATTGGGCTTAAAGCATGACACAGACATGTTCATTAGGGCACCAGGACCTAGTTTAACTTGGGTTAATAGGGTATAATATGGGACCTTTAATCTTAACTATTTTCCATTCCAGGGTCATTTTAACCACACAGCCACTCAGACGTTAAAACTGTGCCAATCAGCTGTCAATTAGGACCTTGAAAGAACATGTGAACAGCAAAAGTAAGTAGAATTGTAATTTTGTAGAATCCAAATACTGAAGAGCATAAAATGTTCCCACATTGCATCTACTCCATAGGGACCCAGACACCAAAATGGCGACCATGGAGGTCAGACTGCTGTCGCTGGAGGAAGCAGCTGTGGAATCCAGAGCAACAAACTGTGGTTGTTCTGATTTGAAGAGGAAAAGAAGGGTGCACAATCCCAAAATTGGAGTAAATATGTTTCTCTCGTCTTTATAACTCAGAGGGAAACGACAGGCATTATGACGCCATACAAGGGTAAGATTTTAATGGAAAAAAATTGACAGTTTACGTAGGAGTATAAGTAAATGTATCTGACCTGACTGTATTTTTTATTTGCTGACAGACTCAGCTTGACTCGCCCCACAATTCTGCTGTGACTTTACATTTGGTGGAAACTCTCTCTGCAAGCCCGGATATGTGTGGAGTAGACTCTGGAGTCTTTATATGTAAGTAACTTTAATCTAAAAAAAAATGTGTTTTTTTTTTTTTATATCAATGCCTGTTGCCTCTCTTTTTGTCAGCAGCATGTAAGACATACTACAAGACACTCCAGAAGAACTTGCATATGAACAGATAAAGTCAGCCAGACCTTGAGGCCCAATCAGGAGCAGTGAGAGGTGCAGCCCGGAGCCGACGGAGAAGAAAGAGGGTACGATTGAAATCAGTATTATTTAAAAAAAAAAATTATTGCCCTTAATACTAAGTACGAAGTGTGACATTTTACTAAACTCACTGGTTAATTAGACAAACGCATACGTACATACATGTGTATATATACACAAATGGAGCAGCACTGATTGTACTACTTGTGTTTCCAGCTGCTGGAAGCGAGGAGGGCTGTCCATCTCAACCAAGGATGAGATGGACTTCTGCAGGGGCATCACAATTGACCTGATGTCTGATGAGGAGGATGGAGGACAAACTGTGTTTTGTAATTGTGGGCTTTATAAATAAAATCTGATTTGATTTGATGGCTCAGCTGATGGGAGAAGCTGGGTGGATAGTTCAGCCTCCATCCTTCAACAAGAGAGGCTGGAGAGGGACTAGGGCTGAACGATATATCGCATTTGCGATAATATCGCGATATGATCAATTGCAATTTTCTAACTCGTGCCACGAGCTCTCGCGAGATTAAACTTGACGATATTTCTCGTCGCGGTAAAAAAATGTCCCGCGAGATTTGTGACCTAAAGAAGGAGAAGGAAAAGAAGAATTTTTGTTTCAATTTGTGGAAGAAGACGCTTATTAAAAGCTCATCCTTACATCAGGGTTTCCCCCAGTGTATTAAAGCCTGGCGGGTCGCCAGCGTTGCTTGTTTATTTATTTAAAATAGATTTTTTTTATACACCTCGGGGAACAAGAGCGCATGTAATCAGCGCAACGCACGATTGTCCATGTGCCGATTGAAACCCAAGTCACACTATCAAGTCCGTCATTATTACAGTTACATCATTCTTGTCAATAAAGATGTTATATTTAGGGATGCAGCAATAATTCGTCGGTCAAAACACGCAGCTGTTAAACGCTGGAAAGTCTCTGCGCAAAAGTGAAACTTGGCTGCGTGCGGCACAGATTATGAACTCCCCGCGACATTCATTTCACAGCAGAGAACATTCTCTCTCTTTGAGCAGTTAACTTAAGACATCAGCTCATCTGATGCATCTGTTATTCCCTTAATTACAGCTTTAAAGCGTCTTCTTTCACAAAGATTAAGACCACGGAGTGAAAACGATGAAAAGGGCGCTCTGCTCTTCAGAATCTGTCACGTTTCACTCAGATCACCTGCACTTTATCGTGACTGTACTCCATCCTCGTCATAAAGATCATTATTCTTATGTGGGGATAAAACACGTAGAGAAATTATCCAGTCTGCTTTGGAAGAGACCGCTTGGAGACGCAGGAGCGCAGAGCGAGGAACGGCGCAGGAGAGGGAGAAGAGAACAGCGCAAGGGCGGTTCGAAGAAATAAAAGGGCCGTTTGTCTGCACCAGATGAGGCAGATGAGGGGGCACTACCACTTTTATGTTTATGTTGCTTTATTTTACTTTTAAATGTAACCATTGCATGGCTTGTTTTAAGATTCACTGGCCGATTACTTAATTAATATTTAACTTAAGTGAAAAAAATTTATATTATTTATTTAATTTCAAGAGTGTCTTTTTGCAAGACTCTATAGTTGGTGTTTAAGTATTGTTAATAAATGTCTTACAATAACACATAATAGTCATAATTAAACATTTCCAGTGAACTTTTAATTAAATTTTTTTTTTTTTTACAAAAAAACGCAGTCGGCCGCCAGTGGGCCCTGAGAGATACCACCAGGCTTAGCCGGTTTTCTGGGGGGAAACCCTGCTTACATCATGCATGTAAAGAGTTATACATTTCAAAATGCATGTGCAACTTGTTTAAATAAATCTGTTGGTCCAGTCATATATATTGTCATTGTAATTTTCTCAAAATCACGTCTCGTCTCGTTCTCTTGAACCCAATATCGTGTCTCGTCTCGTCTCGTGAGCTAAGTGTATCGTCACACCCTTATATTTAATGACTGTCTAGCACATATTTTTATATATATATATATATATATATATATATATATATATATATATATATATATATATATATATATATCTGCAATCTGCACTTTGTGTGACTTGTGACTGACTTTCATTTTAACACCAGGGTTCCTTGTCAGCACTTTATGTTCAGATGTTTGTAAGTTCCAAATATGCTATTGTGATTGAAGTAGTTAAATAAAAATCATCTATTCATGCATCACCTCATGTCATCATAACAGAGGTCTTCCAGGAAAGAACAGTTTATTTTTAATGTAATATAGTATCGGCCATACTTACGATGTATTGCTCGTCTTTGTTTAATAATACAGACGATTAAGACCTTAAAAAATAATCGCATCGCAATCGCAATATTGGCACGAAAAATCGCAATTAGATTATTTTCCATAATCGTTCAGCCCTAAGAGGGACCGAGAGTACTGAACAACCACCACACAAGGCTGCATAATGGGCCACTCTCTGCAAGACCTGCTCCAACTTCTGACCCTGAAGCAGCCAAAAGAGAGATTTTTCATAAAGCATGTTTGTTATTTGTGGTTTCTTTTGTAAATAAAGCTTCACTTTCTATATGTACTTTATGTCTCTTATTCTCTATTGTGATTTGGAGTTATCACGAAAAAATAATAATAGCAATAAGAATAATTAGTAGTATCATTAATAATAATGATGTTATTATTAATATCTGTATTATTATAATCATTATTAAAAATGGGAGGGGCAAATGGCCATGTGTTCCAAAGGTGACCAATGAGTGAGGGGTTTGCTGTCCAATCACAGAGGATTTTACTGTGGAACTGGTTTCATCCAATGGTTGTTTGTGTCAGTCAGCTCAGGTCTGACGATCGCAACATTGATATGCCAATTTGAGCCGTTCGCACCTAGCGGGGGTTCGCGAGCGGACGGCCCCCGCGTTTGCCCCCGCGACCCCCCGTTCGTTATCATCAATTATCGGGTATTATCGGGAACAGGCGAACGTCGCGGAGAACGGATGTTAACTGCCGAGAAGCACGCCGTTCGCGGCAGTTATCGGGCGTTCGCGGCACCGATAATCTGGGTTTTCATGCAGTGATAATAACTACAACAGCAAACAGTGAATGAACGAGAGACAAGCTCAGGGCGCAAGTGTCGAAGTGGGCGCACATCGACTCACACGCTTCAAGCTCGAACCAGGTAATACCGCTTGCGGTACTAGTTATTATTTTTCCCACGAGGAATGCGCGTTTTTGAAGGCCTAAACATGTCCCAAAACTCACAAATTTTTGCGACAGCATCAGACCTGGCTTAAATCACAGAATGAAAGTGATTCGGGGAATGTGCGTCAAAAAATGAAAGTGGGCGGGGCTAAAGACTGCCGCAAAAAAGTGCTACTAGGTCATCTCCAGTCGGGTATAACGTACATGAACGAAACTTCGTACACACGTTCATTAGGTTGTGCCATGAGTAAAAGTCAATGACAAGTTTCCTGTGCATCCTACAGGAAGGCCGCCATTTTGGATTGAACGCGAAAACGGAGGCGTTTTTGGCAAATTTACACCAGCGCTACAAAATCCATCTAGTCCTACAGTTTTTTAGCAATCCCCTTCAAACTTGGTGAGGTCGATGTGGACAAGTTGAGGGACGGAATAATCTGGAAGGTTTTTTGAAATATTGCATGGCGAACAAGACAGGAGGCGGCAAAGTTGGCGAAAATTCCAAATTTTCCCAACACACAACGAAACTCTTATAACTCTGCGATGGAAGGTCAAGTCGGAACCAAACCATGATTGATGATGGGTAGTTGCTGAAGACACCTATGCAAAAATTATCAAGTTCGAAACCCTCGCCTCCTGGTGGTGGTAGAAAATTTACAAAAAAAAGGTTATTTACGATTTTTGGTAATTACTTTTACAGAGATTGTCGTATCCAACTCAAAATGAGTGGAAAACACTCCAAACACATGGTAGATGATGTGTGTTGAATGTGATAGCGCATTGTTTAATGGTATTTCCACGTGCGCAGTGCAAAGTCGAATTTTTGCGACAAAAAAACAAACTCTTATAACTTTGCGAGTCCTGGTCCAATCTGAACCAAACTTCCTTGGATTGATGTTCATCCAGCCCTGAAGACATCTATATGAAAATATTAAATTTTGAAAACAGCGCCCCCTGGTGACAATCGACAGAATTTTATTTGATATTTGAACGAACTCGTCCTAGAGCTTTTGTGCCATCACCTTCAAACTTGGTGAGGTCAATGTGGACGAGTTGAGGATCAAATTATTGAAGGTTTTTTCAAATGTCGCATGGTGTACGAGATAGGGGGCACCAAAGTTGGCGAACATTCTGATTTTGAACAAATCTCTTATAACTTTGCGATGGAAGGTCAGATCTGAACCACACTTGCTGTGGTTCATGATCGATAGTTTCTTAAGACGACTATGAAAAAACGGTCAAGTTCGGAAACAGCGCCTCCTGGTGGTGAGAGAATTATAAACAACATAAAGTACATTTATGATGATAACTTTGTGAATCCTGTTCCGATTTGAACCAAACTTCCTTGGATTGATGATAGTCCGACACTGAAGAGGTCTATACGAAAATATTCAATTTAGAAAACAGAGCCCTCTTGTGACAGCAGACTGAATTACATTTAATAATTGAACAAACTTGTCGTAGAGCTTTTGTGCTATCACCTTTAAACTTGGTGAGGTCAATGTAGACCAGTTGAGGATCGAAATTTATTGAAGGTTTTTTCAAATGTGGCATGGTGTAAGACAGGGGTCGGTAACCTTTAGGATGAAAAGAGCCATTTTTGTCGCCTCTCCACCCAAATAAAATTCATTTGGAGCCGCAAAAAAAACCCCACAAAATGAAGATAATAACACGTATAAAGGTTTTTATACAGACATACTATATACAATAGTTCATTTATGACATTTAAGAACTACAACATGACCAGTTTATCCCTAACCTCTAGACCCCGTGGACCTGGTTCTTCCATTGTTTCATTGTTTGTGTCAAATTAAAGAAATTCAAATGAACCCACTTTGAAATAAACGAAGCAAATATTTGGATTGTACGTCGTTCGCGCTCGAGAAAACGGTACGTGGATCCAAAGATGGACAGGACGCATCCAAACGTCTACTGAATATTGCATTTTACGTCGACGTTGGATGTGACGCACAAGATATTAAAATACTTTTATTTGTCGCCTCGATCTCTAAAGCTACAAGGAGCCACTGCAGAGTGGCTGAAGAGCCACATGTGGCTCCAGAGCCGCAGGTTGCAGACCCCTGGTGTAAGAGATAGGGGTGCCAAAGTTGGGAAAAATTCAGATTTTCAAAAACAGACAACTGAACTCTTATAACTTTGCAATGGAAGGTCCAATGTCCTTCCTTGGATCGATGCCCTGGAGACGTCTATGTAAAAATATAAAATTTCTAAAACAGCACCCCCTGGTGATGGCAGACTTTGCCAAGTACTGTGTAACACAAAAACAAACCGTTATAACTTTGCAAATCCTGTTCCAATCTGAACCAAACTTCCTTGGATTGATTACAGTCCGACCCTGAAGAAGTCTATATGAAAATATACAATTTAAAAAACGCCAGCTGGAGATAACATTACATTTTACACTTCTTTATGCTGCTATAACATGGATCATTGTATCCACCTAATACGTGATATGTGAGACTACAGACCCGCCCTGAACATGTCAGCGAAAGATGTCCTACCGACAGGAAGTGGAACCACCAAAACAGGAAGTGGAATGTAACTTTGCCGTACAATGCCTGATCTCCACGCAACATTATATGTGAGGGAGCTTAGTTTATATGTGTGAATAAAAATTGTTACAATTTCCTTGGCAGTATGAGTGCAATGTGTGATGTCAAACCTTGGAGGATACTCTTAACATAAAAAAAAAAATCAGTATTCTACACAATTGTATTCTATTAGCTAGACAAAAAAAAACTAGTAACCATTGTCAATGGTTACTAGGACTGGGCTAAGACTGAGAGGTGGACATGAGGGATATTTCAATGGTCCTCTGCCATAGTGACAAAACATCTAAACATTTTGCAGTGCTTACACAATGCCAAAAGGACAATGGATTTTGGGGACACTGACTAATTATCCATCCATTATCTACCGCTTTATCCTCCACCAGAGGGTCGCGGGGGGTGCTGTGCCTATGTCAGCAGACATTGGGCGATAGGCGGGGTACACCCTGGACAGTTCGCCAGTCCATCACAGGGCCACATATAGAGACAAACAACCATTCACTCACACACTCACACCTACGGTCAATTTAGAGTGACCAATTCACCTAATCCCCATAACGCATGTGTTTTTTTTGGTGACATTGACTATTTATATGGGAAAGGAATTTAGTTTTGAGCATGAGTGAACAGTTTTGGGAGAGATATGAGCTTTTACAAGTGAACTATGGTGTTGTGCTGAACTGTTTTGCCAAATGATTTTAGAGTTTTGATAATGTAATTTCTGTTTCAAGAAACGAGCCAAACCAATGGAGAAAAACTGCAATAACCCATGCAACAACTACCAACACCAGCGACATTACACGCATAATGACCCCTGGGGAGCCACAAACACTTCTTCTGGCATTGCATGCAACTGATGGTACAACCTAACTACTGAAAGACTAGAAGAGAGAAAAATAAAAGATAAAAAGTTTTGTTTTTTTACCAGCAGCTTCAGAGTTCAATGCTTTGTCCTTGTCCGTTTCCTCTCTTCCAACGAAAACAATGAGAGCATGAAGAGAAAGAGACAGAATGAGAGAAGGGGAGGGATAACAGAAACAGTGTCATTCAATTGGTTTCGTCCTCACTTTCGCTGTCACCGTCGCACTCTCCATGCAGCTCTTCCCCTCTCACCCTCTGTATATCAGCCTGTCATTATGGATACTACACATAGATAATGTGCTGCCCTTTTGTTTCCTATTCCTCCTCCTGTGCCTCTTTTAAAAATGCACCGTCTCTTAAACGTTCTCCCTGACCCGAGGGCTAGTTTGCTATTGGCGATCAGTTTGCAACTCCCTGTGACTTTCAACCTAATTGGCACAGACACCAGCATGAGATTATGACATGATAACAGTATGTCCATAGCAGCTTTACTTTTCTAAAGTAAAGGTAAACATTTCCCTTTATTGTATCACATCTATGGGGGAAAACAAGTGGATACAATTATATGTTTGGCTTAGGCATTTTGGCTTCACCACTAAATTAATGCCAGCAAGACCAACATTCAAAATAACTTATATAATAATAAAGACAGTTAAAACTGTGGAAATCACTACTCACAAATATAAATGTTTGCACCTGTTGAGAGAACATGGCTGACGTGCACAACCAAAAATAGTGTTACAGTGAAATTCAGAGACATTTTCTTAAAGAAAACAAGAAGAAGTTCATAGGGATCGTTCTGGTTTGTTGAAGTGTGGTTGAATGAGGTCGGGACACAAAGTCAAATCACTGATGGAGCTGTGATGTGAGCACCGCCATGTGCAGAGAACAGGCTACACTGAAAGCATGGCTGCCAGTAAGGAACAAAGAAAAAAACAGATTTTTAGCCACTTAACAAAAGGCTTTAACAAA
This sequence comes from Microchirus variegatus, assembly GCF_963457635.1. Taxonomy (NCBI): domain Eukaryota; kingdom Metazoa; phylum Chordata; class Actinopteri; order Pleuronectiformes; family Soleidae; genus Microchirus; species Microchirus variegatus. The sequence continues at coordinate 24,814,785 of NC_139802.1, read as the reverse complement.
ATTAAATACAGCTCAGCTTATGTATGTGATCTCATGAACAAACAGTGCTGACAACTTAGCTGTCGCTATATTATTATATTATGAACGACTTTACAGACCCCAGGTAACTTTTTTTTTCTTAAAAAAAAACAAATAACTAGCAGCAAATCTAGTGAGCCACAACTTTTAGGCCGCAAGGTGAACCTTGAGAAGTGCTTTACAAAAGGAATCCCACTCCACAGGCGTGGAACTACATAATCTTAAGTCCATAAAAAAGAACGTGAGAAAGTGTTCTGAAGACTGCCTGAACAGAAGTAGGTGATTTGAGCGGATCCAGCCACTAGGGGCGCTGCCACGCTCAAGCAGGCAAAGTGCGCCGATCACGAGAGAGAAGAAGAGACTGGCGACGGTGAGACGAGTGTACAGCGGGTGAATGAAGCGCCGCTGACTGAGACGTGCATGTAACAGGTAGGGCTGTAATAACCAAAGAAACTCTTGGTCGACTAAAGCCCTGAAATTTCTACCAAAAATCGACTAATCGACGGGGGGTACTATGCGGGTGCGGCTCTTTTCAAAATAAAAGAGCCGCACCCGCATAGTACCTGTGAGGCTGCGGCTCTTAATTTGAAAAGACCCGCAGCCGCGGCGGGAGTTCAACAGAGTCTGACGGCTCTGACAGCGTTTTGCATTACATTCATCTGCGCAATACCATAGCCCGTGATATCTGAAAATAACTAGTAATATCAGCACAATAACTGTTGAGGAGTACAGAGCGAGACTGAACAGGCGCAGCTTCGCGGCTGAGACACAAATAGACCGTGGGACGCTGCTGCTGCTGCGCGCAGGTGCGCCTGCACTTATGAAACCAATCAACGATTATTAGACTAAAACATTGAAATATGCTAATAATTCTGATATGTTCATACTTAAAACGGACGGAGCAACCTTAGCTTAGCGTTTTTAAATGATATGTCATATGATATATGTCATAGAGCTGTAGAGCTGTGAAAAGCAAACTGTTGCTTGCAAAGTTTGCATTCCACTTTTTTACTGTCATCTACTTTTGAAAAATGCTGCCACACTGCTGATGTCTTTGACATGGATGTGACAGGACTGACTGTAGCCTCAAATGAAAAGCACAAAATTCACATCTAATTAATGGCAACGCTTATCTGTCCGTCTCTCATGAGCCACGGAGCGACAATAACCCACTGGGCTGGACTAAACCAAAATAGTGAAAGACAAGGGGGGTGTTCTCCGAAGACAGGCTGTTACCTGTGAAGCACGGGCGCTGTACAACACCCCTATTAGCATGTGGTACTTTCCTCCTAATGAAATTCACCATAAAAAATAAAAATAAATTTAGTCGACCAATCACAATTTTGGTAGAGCCAGAGCGTGTCGACCAATTAGTCGACCAGTCGACTTTGACTTTACAGCCCTAGTAACAGGCAGATGAAGTTCAATCATTAAAGTTGATCCACCATTTATGGTTCAGTGTGCGTCCTGAGAAACGTGAGTTGCCTTGTTTATTCACTGCATGCCTCCTTCATTGTTGTTAATTTATCTGTGCATATGTCTGCTAGTTGTGTTAGAAGAGGTGTATATTCCTAGCAGTGTTATTGTAATTTATGTTATATTTATGCCACCACTAATTCTTTGTTGTCAGTTATATATATAAATAAAAGTTAATCTTCTTGGACGCAGCTATGTATGCAATCAATTCATGTTTATTTTCAGAGTGCATTTAACATGTACAGGGTACAACCCAAGCAACAATAACAACAGACAGACAGACAGACAAAAAAAGTCCTCAGTCTAATGGAATAATCCACAAGCTCAGCCAATAAATCTAGCAATGCGAACATAGTAGTCCAGAATTTTGTTGTCGCTGATAAAGTGCTGGCCAATGTTGATGGTCAACTCTGTGGTCAACTCTGTACGCTCTGTGAAGGGAGTTAGCATGGCACCTAACGGCAGCCCGGTGGATCTGATGGGGCAGCAGCAGATGTTTCACATCTCAGGTGGTCTCCTTTCAGTGGCCCTCACTCAGGTTTGCTCAGTCCTCAGGGAGGTGGTTTAAGATGAATTCATCTCGGCATATTGAGAGACGCTGAAGTTAAACGCGAAATAGGACTAGCATCAGCTAACTGACAACGGCATAGTGCTTGTTGACACTGACTTTACGCCAGCCACAGATAGTAAAACCTCTCAAACACTGCCTAGAAGCAAGTTGAATATTTATATTAGTTAAACATAAATTAATGTGCAAAGGAAACTGAATGAATATTTAATTTCAACCATATACACTCCAACTTCATTTATTTGTTTTTATTGCTTATATGCTTTTGTTTGCATACTCTTGTTGACCCAGTTATGAACTAAAACCATTCAGTCTAATTCTTACTTCACTAGTATTATGTTTATTACGCACCAAATAACATTATAAGTAATTAATACGTATTTATAACTTGTACAAATACATTGCGGTTTCATAAAAATAATAATAATTAAAAAAGGCTGCAGTGAGGGGTGTCACGGTATGAAAATTTTACCTCACGGTTATTGTGACCAAAATTATCACGGTTTTCGGTATTATCGCGGTATTTTTTTAAAAGTGTGTGAATATGTTCAGAAAGCATTGATAGTCCTAAAAGCTGACAAGTTGAAGTTTTGAAGAAGCCACTACATGCTTCAAATCACAGTATTGTGGGTCTTAAAACCATAAACTTTGTGTTTGAATTAAGGTTGTTTTATGCTGTGAATCATTCCTAGTTTGGGTGTGGTGATCTCACATTCCAGAGCTTTTGTTGCTTTTTCAGTCAATCAGCTGACGATCACGGAGAATACACATGGCTAATTAATATGCACGTACAGAGAAAGAGGGAGAGAGAGAGGGAGGGGAGGGGGAGAGATAGTGTGTCGAACGTTCCAGCACTTATGTGTGTGTGTGCAGTGCGAAATTAAAGCATGATTATCATCAAAGCAGTCATCATCAAAGCTTTGTTTGACAAAGGAAGGCAAGGAGAACAGGACAATAATTGTCTGTGGCTGAACGTCTTCACAAGGACAGAGAAAGCACAGAGACTGCTGGTGTGTGGACTGTTAGCATTTTAAGCTAGCGATCTTTATGCTAACGTGTTAGCAGACTTCATCGTCACAAAAACAACAAACAGATGGATTATTCAGCAGCTGAAAGAGAGCAGACAGACACGGTAGTTGTCTGAGATGATGACGTGACGCCAGCACCGCGCTATATTGTTATGGGTGAGTTTTTGTATACGTATATGTCCTGAGGGCTGTCGTCTCCTCCTTCAGCCATGATTCCAGCTTTGATAAAGTTTGAACATCAGGTTGTAGATTACAGAGTGCGCCTGCACGGCAACTTCAGCAGACTTGGAAACGCTGGAAAGGCTCACGGTGCCTACACCGCAGGCGCGGTTATTCACTGAGATATTTTTTTTTTTTTTTTTAATTAAGACGGTAATTGTTATAGTCAACATTTTTATCGGGGTTTACCGCTACACCGGTAACCATGACATCCCTAGCTGCAGTATCGCGATACTACGTGGAACCGTGATATGTTGTCTGGTATCGTACCGTGGTTACTCATTTTAACCAAGGCACGGTACAACTCTAATTATAAGTATAATAGAGTAATATAAGAATCTTTGAGGGTAAGACATGTCTTATCATGCTGACGACACCAATGTTCTTAGCAACTTTGTTACAAATAAATGATATATGTTTTTTCCAATTTAGCACCTAAAAACTGTAAATTAGTTATTATTTACATAAATAATTAAAGGCAAAGGACCATGAATAGAACCTTGCGGTACACCACATTAACTTCCTATAGCTAGGTTCAGAACCATTCCAAGAAACACTGTCTTGTGACTCCACACACAAGAGAAGAATGCCAAGAACAGTTACGGAGACAGGGACAGTGAATGCCAGTGCAAGACAGAGGTGGGACTATGACATCATCATTTTCCCTGTGTCACAAGCTGGTTCTTGGTGCAGATGGCAATCCAAGGGAGAGTTTAGTGCTATGACTGTCTCAGTACCAAAAAACCTGAACTATTACTTCAAGACTTTTGGTTTCACTGAAAGTCCCAGTACTCTGTAAACAAAAACACAAACCTTCACCCACTTACAGATATACAGAGTAATACATCCAAGAACACTGGTACAAACAGAAACAAAGACACCTCCACAGTTGTGACATAAAGTTGGCTGGACTGTTTTGTTTTTGTCACAATTACGAAACAACCAAAACCAAATTCCATAAAGAAAATTGACATTTTTAAATTGAGGAGACACAGGACATCGCTGGTGGTCAAAATAATGAAAAATTATTTACAGTACTGAATTCACAAAAGTACACATTTGAACTCAGTGATGAAGTTATCAGTGGCTCAACGACTGTGGTGTGTAGGGACGTAACATTACACTCAACTCACGACTCGATATAGTTCATGATCTTTTGTTCACGATACGATTTTCTCGCAATTTTTTTTTTTTTTTTTATCAAAATGAGCTACAGACAAATTATGACTAAATAAAATTATCTTTTATTCGTAGGAAAAAAATCTTAAAAACAGTTTGTGTCCTCTTATAAAAAGTGAAACTTACATGGTCATCTTAAACAACAACATATTAAATATTATATTAAAATGCAGTTTGGAAAAATTGATTATTCATTTTATTTATGAGTCAAAACATGCAGCTACATTTTGAAAATGAAAAAGCATTTCTGTTGATGCATTTTAATTTTCAAATTTGACATTTCAAATAGAATTTTGTTACCCATTTGCTGGAGGATGTTTTGTAAATTAAATCTTAAATGTCATTTTCTTTATCATTTTAATGAAGTCACAGAATGAGCAGTCTTGAATTTGAAAATGAAAATGCATTTTGAAATATTGATTATTCATTTTTATTTATGAGTCACAAAATGCAGCTCCTTTTTGAAAATGAAAAAGCATTTCTTTTAATTTCTTTTAATTTGGATAATGGCACACATTTGCTTCCATAAAACTAGGGGTGTCCCAAATCCTTAACTCTCTATTTTTTTCTCCTCTATTTTAGTGCAGATGGATCTGGCATTTAGACTTGTCTGGTTTGGCCTAGGATCACAGGTTTTATGTCATGATAACATGGTGTCATGAGTGATATAATGTTCATCTTTTGTTTGGAAGGCAACACCTCTGTAGTAAGGTTTGACCTGCTTGAAATTTCATAGTGCGGTTCCAGTACGTTAATTACTGTAATTTTAAGTAAAGCCTGATGGGCCACCAGGCTTTACTTGCCCCCTGCCAGGCTTAGTGTTGCTTGTTTATTTATTTTAAATAGATTTCTTTTTTTATATACACCACAGATATTTCTAAACTGGGGAACAAGGGAGCAGCGCCCAGGTGCCGATCCCAGTTCACACAATTCTTATTAAGCCTGTAAACCCAACACCCAACCCTCTCTCTCTCTGTATAACAATATTTAGTTTTCTTTAGCATATTTCACATTTAATGAGCTTCCTGACTATGCCTGTATGTGCCAAAAACAGCTACTGCTCTTCCCTTTACCACGTAGAACTAGATGCAGTCTGGACAAGTAATACTATGTTAAAAGTCAGATACACAATAGAAAACTTACTGAAGCGCCGTAGAAAACATCGACTAATTGGTCGACTCGTTCTGGCTCGACGAAAATTGTGATATTATTTTTTTTATATTATTATATTAATTTTTTTAGGGTGAATTTCATTAGGAGGAAAGTACCAAGTGCTAATAGGGTGTTTTAGAGCACCTGTGCTTCACAGGTAAAAGCGTGTGTTCAGAGAACACCCCCCATGTTTTCCACTATTTTGGTTTAGTCCAGCCCAGTGGGTTGTTGTCGCTCAGTGGCTTACGAGAGACAGATTAGCGTTGCCATCATGTAATTAATACATTATATCAACACAATATTTCGACAAAATGTGTATTTAAATCTTGAAATTTCCTATGTATGTATGTATCCTATCTATCTAATCATAATGTTATGTTATACATGCTGTGTTTGTTTGCCCTTTGTGCATCTGCATTAATATTTTGCCGAAGTTGTTTGTGAATGTAGTGATATCACTAAAATGTGATTTATATATTCTTCATTTACTACAGAGAATGGTGTGAAGGACCCACGGATAGTTCATGCTATCCGGATATGCAAAAAGGCTGTCTCTGCCTTTTCTTACAGCTGGAAAAAAAGAAGAGACATGACTGAAGTACAGGCAGAGCTTGGTCTACTCACTCATCAGCTGATAACAGAGTCCCCGACCAGATGGGGTTCACGCCAAAGAATGATTCACCGAGGAGTCTTATGTCAGTGTTTCCTACATTAACCCATTAAGGCCTGAAGCGCCTGGAAAAAATGTCTCTAAAACCTGAGCTTCAATGCCGACGAAATTACTGATTTCTCAGCCTCTGTAGCAGATAGGAACACAATTCAAAAAGTATTTGAGAGCTTACAAATTTTGTTTATTTAGACAAAAATGTAAAAATAAAGTGAATAACAATTTCAATTAAAAAACAGTAAGAAAATAAAATAATATCAACTTGTGTCAGTGCCTTGATTTAGTCCTGATGGAGTGTGAAGATCAAGAACAGCACAGAACATGTAATGACTGTAACAGTCTGCTTCACATGTGACGGTGATAGTGCTTACAGCGCTGCGGCATCTGCAGGTAAATCCACTGTCACCCCTGGTGCGCGGCTGTAAACACTCCGTAGATTACGGTGGTATTTACCGCCATTATCGCCGACCTCGTCGTCTTCAAACATAATTATGTCTTAACCATAAATCCTGGTCGATTTGTTAAGCGCGTTCGAAGTTATCAGCGATGACGTCATCGAAGACGCAACTCCTCAAAATCACTGCCTTCATAAATCTCTCCGCTGTCAAAGTCCTCCATGTTCGCACTAAGTGATTTCAAAACAATGTCGCGAGGAACCCTTACCCCCGGAAATTCACATATCCGCTTTTGTTGGTAGAATAAAACGTGCAGCCGCTCTCCCGGCGTCAATGGTAGAAGAGTGGCAATGCTTTCCCGGCGTCAATGGGTTAAACCGGTGCTCCATCTGCTCCAAATAGGGGTGCAACGGATCAAAAAACTCACAGTTCGGATCGTTCCTCAGATCAGAGTCACAGATCGGATCATTTTTCAGATCAACAAAAATAAATAAATAGACAAATTAACATAAGTTTTGTCTTTTCGTTTATTAACACTTTTAAATTATTCAATTAAAATATATAAAATCAACTTAAAGTGCACAAGGAATGATATCTTCTTTTTCAACACAATTAATGAAAAACAACTTAAAGTTGCAACATCAAAAGGTATATCTCCTTCCTTTTCAAATTCAAATTCACTATATGTGCAAAGCACCCTATCTGTGGGCCCAGTCCTGCCTCATTCACTGCATTTATGTGTATTGTATTGATTTATTTTTTGGCATTATCAGTTGTGACTGGGATATTAATGGTGGACCTCTTTATCTTCCATTCCTCCACTGCCTATGTCAGTACTTGCGCAAGATGAGTGCCTGTGTGACTCTCATAGAGGGGGCGTGTCTGCAGCACCAGACTTCTGTTGTGAGCGCAATAGACGGTGCTCGGGATAGTTCATTAGGGCTGAACGATATATCGCATTTGCGATAATATCGCGATAGGATCAAGTGCAATTTTCTAACCGCAAAGGCTGCGATTATACGATGTTCACGTGACATGCGCGTGTAAAACGTGATATAAATATAATGAACGAGATCGTCTAACCACAGACGCTGCACTCTGGTCACATGCAGGCTCCCTGCGCGCTCACATGCGTGCGTTGCGGAGGACGGCCCGTTTTTGTGAATGGAATAGGTGAGGGCGGGTCGGTAAGGTGACTATGGAGCTTCGGCCGCTGTCCGAACAGCTGTTCAGTGACTGTGCGCGTCCAAGCGTGTGTGTGTGCGCGTGTGTAGTGCGAACGAGCTTGCGCTAATGTTAAGAACGGGGTTGGACACAACAATAAGCCGTCTACACGATTGAAGACGGCATCTCACCCAGTCAAGATTCTGCACTCTGGTGCACAACAAGCGCAGGTTCAAAAACCTGAGTCGTCTGGAGACACACCTGTGAGACACACCTGTGCCAGCGGAGAGTTTCTCTCTGCTCCGCTTTTTTTTTTGACCCTCATTTTTATTATCGCTGTTTTGATGTTCAATAATGGACCGTTTTGAGCCTAAAACGACGTGGTACACTGTAGAATAGTTAGTTTCCACCCCCGCATTGCTGCGGTTGCTGCTGCTGTTAAAAAAAAAATAAAAAAATCTGAAATTCCCATCCCTAGTTACGCCATATGAACGCACTTCAAAACGGGTTGTGTATATTTTATTTATTTATTATTATTAGTATTATTATATTTAATGACTGTCTAGCAGTTCACAGATGTAAAAAAACTGAGTGTGGTAAAGCCACATATTTTTATAAATATGTGTGCATATATATACATATATATATATATATATATATATATATATATATATATATATATATATATATATATATGTATATGTATATACATATATATATACATATATATATGCAATCTGCACTTTGTGTGACTTGTGACTGACTTTCATTTTAACACCAGGGTTCCTTCTCAGCACTTTATGTTCAGATGTTTGTAAGTTCCAAGTATGCTATTGTGATTGAAGTAGTTAAATTAAAACCATCTATTCATGCATCACCTCATGTCATCATAACAGAGGTCTGTCTTCCAGGAAAGAACAGTTTATTTTTAATGTAATATAGTATTAGCCATACTTATGATGTATTGCTTGTCTTTGTTTAATAATACAGAAGATTAAGACCTTTAAAAAATAATCGCATCGCAATCGCAATATTGGCACGAAAAATCGCAATTAGATTATTTTCCATAATCGTTCAGCCCTATAGTTCATCCACAATTTTTTCTTCTCCTGCTCATAAAGATCGCTGAAGTGGGTGCGCGACAGGATTTTGTAACGTGGCTCAATCACTTTCAGCATGTGTTTAAAGCCCTCGTTTTGCACAACTCAATATGGCCTCATGTCTGCACCTATAAACACAACGATAGCATTTGTGATAGCTTTAGCCCGGTCGGATTGTGCAGCAAGGGGCTGCTTAAATGCTGCAGTGATAAGCGGTTGTTGAGCAGTTGAGCAGACTTTTTGAAACACTACGAATGAATGAAAATGAAATGAAAACTATTATACAGCGACTAGACAATGCAGGAGCACATAATATGTATAAAAAGTGGATTTTGGGTCATATAAACTCATAAATACTACGCAGTGTCCCTTAATATTTTATATATTTTACATTTTATATTATGTTACTTTACACTGTAACATAATAGCCTTTTTGGCTAGTTGTTCTTGATTGCACGTAAACCCTGAGGGGGGAAATCAAAATAATAATAAAAGGAAATATATATATTTTTGGAACAACTAATTATTGTCCTGTGCATATGATTTGTAGGGCTGTAAAGATTTTTTTTTTTTTATGGTGAATTTCATAAGGAGGAAAGTACCACATGCTAATAGGGGTGTTTTACAGCACCCGTGCTTCACAGGTAGCCTGTCTTCAGAGAACACCCCCCTTGTCATTTTGAGCTTTTCATGTAAGGCTACAGTTAGTCCTGCTGTCACATCCATGTCAAAGACATCAGCAGTGTGGCAGCATTTTTCAAAAGTAGATGACGGTAAAAAAGTGGAAATGGAAGGTTCCGGTTGCTCCGTTCGTTTTGAGTATGAACATATCAGAAGTATTAGCATATTTCTATGTTTTAGTCTAATAATGGTTGTTTGGTTTTATAACTGCAGGCGCAACTGCCCGCAACAGCGGCAGAGTCCCGAGGTCTGTTTGTGTCTCAGCTGCGAAGCTGCGCTGCGCTGTTCAGTCTCGCTCTGTACTCCTCAACATTTATTGTGCTCATATTACTACTTATTTTCAGATATCACAGGCTATGGTATTGCGCAGATGAACGTAATGCAAAACGCTGTCAGAGCCGTCAGACTCTGTTGAACTCCAGCCGCGGCTGAGAGTCTTTTCAAATTAAGAGCCACAGCCGCACATGTGCTTTGCGGGTGCGGCTCTTTTCAAAATAAAAGAGCCGCACCCGCAAATAACCCCCGTCGATTAGTCGATTTTTACTCGAAATTTCAGGGCTTTAGTCGACCAAGTGTTTCTTTGATTGATTACAGCCCTAATGATTTGGGGGGTGGGGAATCGGTTTAAATCGGCAATCTGATTTTTTGTGATTTTTTTTAGGCCATATCGCCCAGCCCTAAGATGCACGTAAAAAATGCAAAATGCTGTCAGTGCCATCAGACTCTGTTGAACTCCAGCTGCGGGTCTTTTCAAATTAAAAGAGCTGCACCTGCAAAGCAACACGGCGATAATCAACGCCATTTTACAGTCCGTCCTCCTGTCGCATCCATGTCAAAGACATCCGCAGTGTGGCAGCATTTTTGAAAGGTAGATGACAGTAAAAAAGTGAAATGCAAACTTTGCAAGCAACAGTTTGCTTTTCACAGCTCTACTACATGGCATATCATTAAAATACGGTAAGCTACGGTTGCTCCGTCCGTTTTGAGTATGAACATATCAGAATTATTAGCATATTTCAATGTTTTAGTCTAATAATCGTTGATTGGTATTATAACTGCAAGTGCACCTATTTGTGGTCTATTTGTGTCTATTTGTGTCTCAGCCGTGAAGCTGCGCTCTTATGTTCAGTCTCGCTCTGTATTCCTCAACAGTTATTGTGCTGATATTACTATTTGACATAGTACATTATATTCGGATATCACGGGCTATGGTATTGGGCAGATGAACATAATGCAAAACGCTGTCACGTTGCGGGTCTTTTCAAATTAAAATAGCCGCACTCGCAAAGCAAATCAGGCATATATTATTATATCAGGCAAATGGACAATTATGTAAATGATTTATCATTGTCGAGGTGAGCTGCTCAATATATCGTGATATTGATTTGAGGCTAGGGCTGAACGATATATCGCATTTGCGATAATATCGCGATATGATCAAGTGCAATTTTCTAACCGTAAAGGCTGCGATTATACGCTGTTCACGTGACATGCACGTGTAAAACATGTGATATAATCGAACGAGATCGTCTAACCACAGGCGCTGCACTCTGGTGACATACAGGCTCCCTGTGCTCTCACATGCGCGCGTTGCGGAGGACGAGTCACGGCCCGTTTTTGTGAATCGAATAGGTGAGGGCGGGTCGGTAAGGGAACTATGGAACTTCGGCCGCTGTCCGAACAGCTGTTCAGTGACTGTGCGTGTCCAAGCGTGTGTGTGTGCGCGTGTGTAGTGCGAACAAGCTTGCACTAATGTTAAGAACGGGGGTGGACACAACAATAAGCCGTCTACACGATTGAAGACGGCATCTCACCCAGTCAAGATCCTGCACTCTGGTGGACACAACAAGCGCAGGTTCAATAACCTGAGCCGTCTGGAGACACACCTGTGCCAGCGGAGAGTTTCTCTCTGCTCCGCTTTTTTTTTTTACCCTCATTTTTATTATCGCTGCTTCGATGTTAAATAATGGAGAGTTTTTTGAGCCTAAAACGACGTAGTACACTGTAGAATAGTTAGTTTCCACCCCCGCATTGCTGCGGTTGCTGCTGCTGTTAAAAAACAATCGACTCTCAAAATGTCTGAAATTCCCATCCCTAGTTACGCCACATGAACGCAATTCAAAACGGGTTGTGTGTATATTATATTTATTTATTATTATTATTATTATTATTATTATATTTAATGACTGTCTAGCAGTTCACAGATGTCGAAAAACTGAGTGTGGTAAAGCCACATATTTTTATATATATATATATATCTGCAATCTGCACTTTGTGTGACTTGTGACTGACTTTCATTTTAACACCAGGGTTCCTTCTCAGCACTTGCACGTTCATGTTTGTAAGTTCCAAATATGCTATTGTGATTGAAGTAGTTAAATAAAAATCATCTATTCATGCATCACCTCATGTCATCATAACAGAGGTCTGTCTTCCAGGAAAGAAGAGTTTATTTTTATGTATTGCTTGTCTTTGTTTAATAATACAGAAGATTAAGACCTTAAAAAAATAATCGCATCGCAATCGCAATATTGGCACGAAGAAACGCAATTAGATTATTTTCCACAATCGTTCAGCCCTATTTGAGGTCATATCGCCTAGCCCTATCAGAGGGTCTCATAATCTATGACACCCATGGTAGAAGCACAATATTGAGGATAGCTGGCCAGATCAACAGTTCTTTCACGTCAGAGAATGAAAGGAGCTGTATTGTTGTTTCCTTTATACACACAGTCTATCGCAGAATCCTGCAAACTCGTGTCCATTCAGGATTATCGCGTGATCTTCCATGAATACTGCTGGCTCCCAAGGCACCGCTACGTTACCGCTACGCGCCCGGTGGGGTTTAATACCGGACAAAGGACGGTGCAAAACCGCGCAGCTGACGTTCCGCTGCTGTAACACGCCCGAGGGAAATCCAGGGTTACTCCCACACCCAGTCTCTAGTCTCTTTCTGCCTCTCTGTGTATGTAAGTGGGGAGGGGCATGAGAGTCAAAAGTATGTCATAAGCTATGTTTCATGAACACAAATAATCGGAATAAAAGCCTGATTGGAACAAACGTGTGTCATGTAAACATATTAATCTGGAAAATTTCTTATCCGATACAAACCATTCGGGGGGAAAAGCATTCGGGGCAGAGTCGATTGTCGAGGTCCATGTGTCGAATCTTTTGTCGACTTTTTTTTTTTTTTACATCAGCAGCAACAGCAGCAATGCGGGGGTGTAAACTATTCTCCACTTTACTACTTCATTTTAGGCTCAAAAACATGGCTGTAATGTCCATTATTGACCATCAGAACAGCGATAATAAAAATGAGGGGCAAAAAAAAGACTCCGCTGGAACGCGTGTGTCGCCACTCGCCAGACTCTCCAGTTCAGTGATCCTGACTGGGTGAGATGCCGTCTTCATTTAGCGCTCGTGTTATATCCCCCACTCCCGTCCTAAACTTAAGCGCAACCTCGTTCGCACTGCACGCACACACCCAAACGCTTGGACGCGCACAGCCACTCGAGAGAACGAGCCGGTGACACGCGCATGTGAGAGCGCAGAGAGCCTGGACAGCAGGATCACTTTTCGTGCACAGCTTCTTTAACCTCCATGGTCGTGAACTTTACGTGTTTGTGACATTTCAACTTTTTTTACTATAAATGTTTTTGTCGAGGTGCGCACGTGTCGATTGTCGATCGATTTGTCGGCAAAAAAGTCCCATCCCTAGTGGACAGCTAGGGGACGAGATGTAAAGGATGGAATTGTAAATTCCAATTGGAATAAATCTTTTTGGAATGAAGAAATGTTGTTGTAAACATAGCTATAGAGCCTGCAATGGGGTGCATTAGAGGTTCCAGACCAGAGCTTTCAGCAGGAGTATCAAGTTTTTGTTGAAAAAGTTGAAAATCAGGTATGCACAAACCAGTCACGGGTGAAAAGAGTGCTGGGACAGGGACATATACTGTAGCTTTGAGTATGAAATAGCATAACCCAGTAATTTAAAGTATAAAAGGAAGCAAGCTACAAAATGACTCATTTAATATGAAATTCAAGGGGAAGCCTTGCCTGCATTTTTCCAGTGCGAGTGTTGTGATCTTGACTAGGATATTTTTAAGGCCTGGCTCTGTGCTATTATTCTTTATCGGGAATAGACACACCTATTCTGGTGAATCATGATGTCAAAGTAAATCTAGCTCTAGTTTAACAGAATTCATAAAGAAGGGAACAGTATCATCGGACAATAGCGTCATCTATTGACGCTATTGGTTTTTGAACTTACCAAATGCCGTGTCCATAGCAAATCTGGCTTAAAAATAGCTTATTGTGAGCACAAGCAAGAGGAAGTGGCAACAGTGGGGATCTGTGGTGTCAAGCTCAGGTGGCTTTGACCCTTCTCCCAGTCAGAGCGCCGCAAGGCCCAACATACACATGAGGACAAACTGGAACAACAGGAAACTAGCAACAATGAGCCTCTACACTTAGGACAGATGAGGCGTCCCTTTAGTTTTATTATGCAACACATGAAAAACAAAAAAAAAGAACTGTACATATGATCTGACAAACACGGCATTTTAGGAACCTCACATAACAAGTAAGATTATATAAAATCTAATCTCATTATACATGCTTCACCTAAGGTTATTTAGGGCCCTATGATTTCCGTGTTAACGGAATCGCGGAATTGGCCAATAAAAACGGAATCTAATGTTAAACACAGAATATCGCGGAAATTGACATAATGTGACTGAAATGCTGCCATCGTGAGGAGAAGGAACGTTTGTCTGGAGAAATGTTCCGGGGAACGCTCATTCGTGGCACCACCCGTGCATCTCCTCACAAACACTCACCCTGCCAGGGTCTCCCCCAGTGCGTGTTGCTTGTTTATGTACTTTATATTAGGGATGCACCGATTGCCATTTTTGGGGCCGATTCCGATTTCCGATTTTTTCAAGAAGTTTGACCTGCCGATACCGATTTTAGCCGATTCCGATTTAAATATTTTTGCATATTTTCTTTAATAAAACATTTTAACATAGAAATACAATCAGTTCACATCCAATATCCAACTAAAAATACAAAAACAAATCACTACCTGTATGTGTAGTTTATTTAAGTTTAAACATATTTCACAACATATTACCTACACACAAATACGTAAATGAACTAATGACCAAGAGCTCAGAGCTCACTCTCTCTCTCTCTCTGTCTGTGTGTGTGTGTGTGTGTCTCTCTCGCTCTCTCTGTCTCTCTCTCTCTCCCGCCCCGTGCCAACAATGCCTCGCACTCTCTGCGCACACAGGTTTAAATGACAAACAAACAAATGCTGAGTGCTGATCAAAAGTTTTGTGCAAGTGATTTAAGGTCCTGACTCTTGTCCCAAATATGACAGGCTTCATTCAGTGATTGAAACAAATATATAAACATTAATGAAACGTTTACATGCAGAGCACCCACTCGCAAAGCAGACAGCTGCGCCGCTGCGCGGATGTTGTGTAATCAAATACACCGGTATGGCCGTATATTAAAAATTCATATCATAACGGAAAAAAAACAGTATTAGGTGTGAACCGGTATACCACCCAGCCCTACACTCTACTACATGTGCGTGTAGTAGGGGTGTCACGGTATGAAAATTGAACCTCACGGTTATTGTGACCAAAATTATCGCGGTTTTCGGTATTATCGCGGTATTTTTTAAAAAGTGTGTGAATATGTTCAGAAAGCATTGATAGTCCTAAAAGCTATGCATTTTTAATATGCTGGCGGTGGGCGCTGCAGCTGTACTATCATGTTAACATTATTGACACAGTATTGTGGGTCTTAAAACCATAAACTTTGTGTTTGAATTAAGGTTGTTTTATCGCTGTGTGTTAATCCTAGTTTGGGTGTGACGATCTCACATTCCAGAGCTTTTGTTGCTTTTTCAGCCAATCAGCTGACGATCACGTAGAATACACATGGCTAATTAATATGCAGCTCTCACGCAGAGAGAGCGAGAGAAAGGGGAGAGATAATGCATAGAACTTTCCTGTGCTTATGTGTGCAGTGTGTGTGTGCAGTGCGAAATTAAAGCGTGATTGTCATCAAAGCAGTCATCAACAAAAGCTTTGTTTGACAAAGGAAGGCAAAGAGAACATGACACTCATTGTCTGTGGCTGAACATCTTCACAATGACAGCGAATGCTCAGAGACTGCTGGTGTGTAGACTGTAAGCATTGTAAGCTAGCGATCTTTATGCTCACTTGCACGTGTGTTGCTGATGCTGCCCGATGCGGGTGCATTTTGATCGGCTCATTAAAATCGGAATATTCTGACTGATCGGCCGGTCACCGATTTCGGCCGATCACGTGAAAATCGGCCAATTCCGATCACTGGTCGATTAATCGGTGCATCCCTACTTTAGATACACTTTTTTTTCTAAACCGCGGAACAAGTGCCCTGGGCCCGTATGTAACCGGCGAGCGTCCCCTTGTCCAGGTGCCGATTGAAACTCAAGTCACACCATCAAATACGCCATTAATACGGTTATATTGTTATTGTCAATAAAGATGTTATATTTAGGAATGCACCGATAATTCGGCGGCCGAAACACGGCGAGTAAACTGTGGAACATTGCCTATTAAATGCTGGAAAGTCTCTTTGCACAAAATGAAACTTATGAACTCCCCGTGACATTCACTTCACACCAGAGAACATTCTCTCTCTTTGAACAGTTAACTAAAGACATCGGCTCATCTGATGCATCTGTTATTCCTAGGGCCCTATGATTTCCGTGTTAACGGAATCGCGGACGGAATCGCGGAATTGGCCAATAAAAACAGAATCTAATGTTAAACGCGGAATATCGCGGAAATTGACATAATGTGACTGAAATGCTGTCATCGTGAGGAGAAGGAACGTTTGTCTGGAGAAATGTTCCGGGGAACGCTCATTCGTGGCACCACCCGTGCATCTCACAAACACTCACCCGGCCAGGGTTTCCCCCAGTGCGTGTTGCTTGTTTTTTTACTTTATATAGACTTTTTTTTTATACACCACAGATTTTTCTAAACCGCGAAACAAGTGCGCTGCGCCCGCATGTAACCGGCGAGCGTCCCCTTGTCCAGGTACCGATTGAAACTCAAGTCACACCATCAAATACGCCATTATTACGGTTATAATGTTATTGTCAATAAAGATGTTATATTTAGGAATGCACCGATAATTCGGCGGCCCAAACACAGCGAGTAAACTGTGGAACATCGCCTATTAAATGCTGGAAAGTCTCTGCGCAAAAGTGAAACTTATGAACTCCCCGCGTCATTCACTTCACACCAGAGAACATTCTCTCTCTTTGAACAGTAACTAAAGACATCAGCTCATCTGATGCATCTGTCATTCCCTTAATTGCAGCGTTGTAGGGGTAATATTACGTGTAGAGAAATGATCCAGTCGGATACGGAGAAGCGCACGGAGCAGGAGAGGGAGAACAGTACAGCGCAGGGGCGGTGCGTAGAAATCTGTCTGCACCAGATGAGGGGGCACTACTACTTTTTTTATTTATGTTAATTATTTTACTTTTAAATGTGACCAGCATTGCATGGCTTGTTTAAAGATTCACTGGCATTTACTTAATTAGGATTTAACTTAAAGGGACACTGTGTAGTTTCTATGGGTTTATATGACCCAAAATCCACTTTTTTATACATAGTATGTGCTGCTGCATTGTCTAGTCGCTGTATAATAGTTTTTGTTTCATTTTCGTAGTGTTTCAAAAAGTCATGTAAAATAACATGGTCGCGAGCCACTGTTGCATTGCCACTGTTAGCAGCGAGATGCCATGTTTCTACCGGAGCCTTTATAGACAAACGCGAGAGAACAAATCAAGTGTCGCTTTACTCGTAGTGGAAGTCCCGCCTCCTCTCTCTCCGCTTCATCTGCTACGGCCGCGGTAGATCGCCCTCTCCCTGACACGGAGAAAGACGACGAGGACGGCATTTGACCGGCTGAGGACACAGTAGCGCTAAGGGAAGGGAGGGGGTGAGCAGAGGAGCAGTTCTCTGTTGTAAATTTCAGCCTCTCCTCTAGATGTCACTATAAACTACTTACTTCACCTTTAAGTGAAAACAATTGAACAATTGAGAAGTCAGTGGATTCAAGAAGAAAGTTGCATTTCAGTGGACATTTTATTCACCGACACAAAAAGCACACATTCTATGGTGGTAAAGTAAGTATAATAGGTAAAAAAAAAATGTGAACAGAAAAAAACGGAATTTGGAAAAAAAATAAAACGGAATTTGGAAAAAAAATAAAACGGATTTCATAGGGCCCTACATTAGACATATGAGATAAGGGCTGAAACAATCTATGTTACAGAGAAAACTTAATGGTATAAAATTTGCATTCATTCATTTTCGGTAATGTCATCACACTTCTCTTTCATACTGAGGACTTGAAACAGATCTGATTCATGTCACTTTCTGTATAGAATGTATAGTTATTTTAAAGTCAAAAGCTTCATTCAAAATGTCATGTTCAAAGCCACTTTTTAACGTGCAATAAATTCCATTTGTTTCAAGTTTCAAGTCATGAAATAATCATGCTTATGCATATGATACTTTCAGTTCAACAAGACAACTCACTGAAACAACTGATCAATCGTATGAAAAAAAAAATCAGGGCTGCAACGAAAGATTATTTTCATAATTGAATAATCTCAGTTATTTTCTCGATTCAGCAACAAATATTCTGGTCCATAAAATGGTGAAAAATGTCTTGTTTTGTCCACAAACCAATTATTCCGTTTTAAAGATCAACTAGCCTACGCTATCGGGGGCCGACAGCAAGGGGTATATCCGCGAACTTGTCCAATCCTCAACTTTGCAATATACCGAAAGTATACGCACTCGCACCTGCCACTAACTGTTTTAATTATTAATAAATTCAACAAAATAACTGTTAAATATTATGATATAATGCTGACTACACTTTATACATGTTCAAAGTATCCATATAAACTCAATATTGAACACAGAATACCTGAACTCATAAATGTCTCTCTAGTTTTTAATAAAACTAGTTAACCTATTATACCTTGTTAAATATTATGAATATTAAAATGCTAACCACACCTGCCATATCTTCTAAGTGTCCAAATTTCACGAAAAAGTATAAACTATGTTTATTAAAGTTCATGAAAAAGCATACAATATGTTCAAACTTTCCATTCAATGCATTAATAAAGAAATGGAGGCTAAACTATTTTGTATATGATAATTAATACATTTATATTATAATGTAAAAAAGATATGAATAATATGCTAAATACTAAATAAATCCATGATATCCTCAATGTGTCCAAAATTTGAAGCAAATACCTGCAATACTTTGGAAGATACAGGCGAAAATGTGTTTTTTATATCATTAATTAATTAACTAATTAATAATAATGGTAGACAGCTCAAAATCAATAGGGATCGTCTACAGGGGGTATGTGGCCCATAAAAAAAATAAGAAAATTTAATCTCAAACGCCTTTCCAGTTATCGCGTTAACGGCTAAAATATGCGGAGGCGCGAGACCGATTCCATAATATCCGCGCGCGTTTCTCGCGGATATAATTAGTTATATGGAAAAAAGGAACCAGAAAATGTTCACATTTAAGAAACAATCAGTGAACTTGTTTTGATGACAAAAAAAACACACAAACACTCATTAATTGATTATCAAAAGCTGACAAAGAATCTAGTCATCGAATCTTTGCAGCCCTAATCATAATAGTTGATGGTTGATTTAGTTATATTCTGTGAATTGCTGAAGCATGTATATCACACACAAACACACACACACACACACACACGTTTCCCCCCACCTTCATATGATCCCCCTCATGTTGAGATGGTTCCGGACACACACACACACACACAAACACAAACACACACAGTTAAACTTAATACAATGATAACAGTACTTTCTCTACTATAACTAACGGTACACACACTGAAACTGTGACTGAGCGGATGCGCGTCACTACAGGCATGAAAGGGAAGGAGGTTCGTCAGGAACAGCTTCTTCTTTTATCAGCCCGTCCTGCGTTTTTACGTAACTCAACTCTCATATGACCTAATGAGGCTGAGGCAGACCCTGCGGGCTTAAACGCTACGTGTTCACTGAAGTAGCAAAGGCCAGCTAACGTAGCCGCTAACGGAGGCTAAATATGCGGGGTGGCGTCACAGAGAACATCAAAGAGAGCCGGTGTTGAAGCGGAAAACAGCGGCGGCGCTGTGGAAAAACTCACTTACCCGCTGGACTTTCTTTGTATTTAGACGAGCGTCTTCCATTCACACCGTTCTCCAGCCTGCTACTCCCACAACCCTTCTTGTTCGACGCCATCTTCGCCCACTCTGGACACGGGCTGCCTCTCCCGTCTCCATACCTGCCTGGGAGCGCTCATGATTCCGCCCACAACGAAAAAGGGAGCCAATGAATGGCTGCGCTGCAACTCGCTAACCAATCATGGCACGGAAAACATCAACAAGCCCCCGCCTACTTTGACTCTGTTGCACAGCTTCAGAAAGGAAAAGTTGGGTTTATTAGGCCTGGCAAACTCGATTCTTTTTAAAGATTCAGATTATTCTGAGTCACTCACTCGCCAAGAAAACTCAGTCTTAGCCCCATTGGCTCTAACTACTAACATAGTAGAAAGCACGGACTCACTATTTCAGATCTGGTATTTTTGAATCTGCGATGTTACTGGCTTTATTATGACAGCAGTTTTCTGCAGTGTTTCCCTTTGATGAAAGTGGAGTTAATAAATGATGATGGACCCAGACTTTGGCTACCAGTGTAGTAACAAGCATTAATTTTAAAGTGGCACACATGAAAAAAGAAACACACATTTAGCCACGCATAGGCAGGGACATAATAATAGATTTAAAAAATGCGAAATGTGCAAATAAATGACAAAGTGACCAAGAATGCAAAAAAAAATGCAAAATGTGCAAACCAATTTAAGCTAGACCAAGCATACACAAATCACTAATACAAAAAGCAACAAAAATGCAAAATGTGCAAATTACTAGAACATTAATACAACAACAATAAAATATAACAATTAAATATATTAACCCTGTAAGACCCACATTAAGAAAAACCTAAAAAAAAAAAAATAATTAGAAATTGACCTCTCAGATGTTGTTGGAGGCCTTTGATGCAGAAATCAAAAAAAATTTCGAGAAAAAAAATGTTTATGTACGTTTTTAGAGAAATTTTGCAACTTTGGGCTCCGGTGGGAGCAGAATTTCTGTTTGTACTCACTTTGTCTGAACAACAATTCAGAAAAACTAAGGGTTCATTTGCAGGGTTGATTGCTTACATAGCCCCATAAACGTATATAACATTAAAAATAATCACACATTAGTCATATTTTTATGAAATCATTAAATAATTTTGACTACCACAAAGACCCAGTGTTGTAAAATTGCAACAAATATGTAACAAGCTCTAAATGAAATTTGATGCATCTATTCCACAATTACTAAATATGTACATGCTCTAGACCACGTGCCAAACTCAAGGTCCCGGGGCCAGATGTGGCCCGCGAGGTCTATACTCCTTTAAGGCGTGTGTTGACCATAAACTACATTTCCCACAATGCATGGTGATTGTGTCATCAGTGAAGTGACAGCATCCCGCCAATAGTTTGCAGTGTATCATTGTATATGCATCATGCGATGAATGAAATTGAGATTGAAATGTCCACTTATGATCCCAAAATGTTCAGGAAGAGAAAGATAGATGCAGATGGAAGGCATTTTCAAGAAAGATGGGAATGCAAATGTCACGATCCACACTCTCATTCACATTAATACGCATTCCTGTTGCATTCCAGTGTTTTCCCTGCTGCTCTGTCTTCTCTCTCTCTGCAGGAGGTGTGAAAGAAATTTCTCTGGAGTCATCGGTGTTGAATAAATCAAGTCTTTACTGCATGCATGAAGGAGAGACCCTGTCACCAAGATGGTCTAAATGTTCTCTGACTTTGCTTCAGGGAGCTCGAATATATATACAGTCACATCAAAGCAAGTTACAACAAGACAACACAGTTTGTTTATGACCCACAAATGTCATCCTGTGCACATCATGCCGACCCCTGCTTTACGATCCCATCATTTGTTCACAGCTTGACTGTTGGTTAATTGTTATCTTAAACAACATACAGAAAGCCTTAAGGCCACATTATACTTCTCCGACTGCGTATGCGTAATCCGTCTGCCGGACACTCGCTGCAATTTCCCGCCCGATCAGTAGGGGTCGCTGCGAAAGATTGTTGTGCTTCTGGCTACAGTGAGCAATGGCGTCCGAGAAAGAAAGAGAGAGAAAGACTGTTGTTGTTGAAACAGTGGCCGTTTCTCACTTTTCTTTGTGACGGAACGCAGTTTTAAGATAATTTGAGGCGAGAAATTGGCCATTTAGAGTCTAAACATGTGCTGTGTGTGTTAAGATATGACGTATTTATAGTTCGGCAGCGGCGTTATCGGCGGGGATCAGCTCCGCCTCTGTCAGGACGCCCGGAGCGCACTGAGAGCCGGCACAGAGCAGCTTCGCTCGGCCTGTCCTGAGGACCAATCGTAGCTCTTGCCGTCTCCGTTGTCCCTTGACGGAGTGACGGACACTTAAAAAATATTCCGTGCACCCGGAGACGACGCAGAGGCTCTTCGACAGGTTCTGCGTCGACGCAGAGTCTCTGCGTAGCCTACGCAGAGCACTTTACGCAGAAGTATAAATTGGGCTTTACACTAAAACCATCCACAGGAACAGGAAAACAATTTATTTCCAACATTCCTATCTTTTGACACAAAGTGTCAACATAATTTATTTGGGAAATCACATGGTTTTATCAATTAACTCTTTACTGCAAACATATTGGTATAGGCTAATGTTTTTCCAAGTCTCAGAATACAGAAAGCAACAAAAGAAAAAGAAAACAACAACATAAAAACAAAACAATTTTTCCAATCCGGTTGTTCAAAAAATTGTCTCTTTTTTTTCTGATTAATTTCTCTGTGGTTGTGAATTGTTTATCCATGTTCATCCACACACAGCTTCTACCTCCTGTAGAGTTGGATTGACATTTAGCTGTAGGTGATTGTCCTGCTGTGTGTCTCTGAGGGAGGAGTGGTGCAGACACGGAGTGTGGACAGCACATGGAGAAGGCAGATTCAATCATAAACACACTTTGGATAACTTTCAGCACAAACACATAGTCTTCAAGACACTCTTCAAATTACTCACAGAGACACTCTCACACAGACACCTCCCTGGAAAGATACTCATCATTCTGTCCTCCAGGTCACCACGTCTCCTGCCACTCGAGAAGACACAGAGGTTCCAGCGAATCCCACCACTTCTGGGATCACTTCCTCCTTCCGTCTCCTCGTCTCCAGCGGAGCTGCCGCTATTTCTCCGAGGACCTTCCCGTGCTCTGGAATCTCCTGCCGCTCTCCGTCTCCTCCTGCCGAGGCGCTGCCTCTCTCCAAGTATCCACGTTGGTCGCTGAGGACACGTTCCGCTCTTCGTCTCCTCCAGCGGAAGTGTCGCTCTTCTCCAGCATTCTTTCGCATATCCAGAGACTCTGAACAAACACCACCAGCAGGAGTGAGTCCGTTCCTTTGGAACACCAACTCGAACTTTGCTTGCCACAGTTCATTCTCTCACTGGTACAGCACATACTTACTTCCGGTATTAGCTTCTTGTTCACGTAGGCTAATTAAGACCTTTAAACGTACCTCCTGTGTCCTGGAGGTACGTGTTTGTGCTTCAAGGAGAAAAACCGGTATGTCTTTTGTGTTATGAGGCGGTGTTGGTCGTCAAGGAGTACAATCTACGTCGGCATTTTGACACCAAACAAGGAGCCAAATATGCCAAAGGCAAACTGCGATCGCAGCGGAATGTGTTCACAAAAGCCAAAACCAAAAACGTTGTGGCAGTGAAAGCTAGCTTTATTGTAGCTGAAGAATCACCCTTGCTTCAAAGTCTTTTTCTGAGGGTGCGTTTACATTTAGTTACATTTATTCTGTCTTACATTTACATCTGGCCCTTTGAGGGCAACTATTATGCTGATGTGGCCCTCAGTGAAAATTAGTTTGACACCCCTGCTCTAGACATTGTAATAACAACCAAAAAAGACATTTTACTTACTTGAAATATTGAGAGGTTGTGTGCGTTCATGGCCATAAAGCGGGACTTTACCATCCACTAGCATTGTGAGACTGAACAATAGAATCCAATGACTATGTAAATGTGGTTAAAAAAACCAAAAAAAAAACAGATAAAATATAACAGATTGTTTTTTTGGGATGTCTAAAGGTAACATTGTGATTTTAAAACAGTGGGTTTTACAGGGTTAAATACAAAAACAACAAACAAGCATGCAAAATGTGCAAATAATAAATGCTAAGAAAAAAAACTAAAGAACTATTTACATGACAAGGAGTGCTCCATTATTATTATTATTATTAGCCTATTATTATTATTAGCCTATTTAACAACTCTACCGACGTAATTTTTATATGCTACATCTATACACCAAACCTAGGCCTATTACCTAAGCATGCTATTTCAGAAGTGAAAGTATGGCTTTTGTTGTGGATTTGCTGTTCAAACTGACTTGTGGAGAAATAGCCTACTCTCGTCTGCTAGGAAACAGATCCACTCATGACAACGTAGCCGGCTGATTCGCACAACTCGACTGACTCAAGAGCTCTGTTACCGACTCTGCAGGAAGTTCCTATCTCGGACTTGAGTTGAATTGTGGAGTTGTGGTTGCCTTCGAAATTGTAAGTTATACAACTTTTGGCAGCTAAGATGGCTAGCACTATTAGCTAATGTTGCAAGATGTTTGTGTGTGGAGCTGTTTATCATTTTAAATTAAATTGTAGTATGACTCAACTGATCCGGGTTAATGATGCTAGAAACTCGCGACTCATGGGTTAATTTAAAGACACGGGTGAAAGATCTGAATGAGTAAGGACTCAACCAGCTCTAGGGTTTATCCCATTCAGCACAGATTTGCATGGGAAAACACTTTATGTAGAATTAAGAGGAACCCTTGAATCTTTTTACGCAACTTTATTCTGAGAACACTCACAGGAATGGCAAAAAGCAAAATACATTGTTATATTGTGAAGTCATCAACAGCCACGGGTGTTTCAAGGCTTGTTGGGGACTCAGGGAAAGGGGACACGGGGCTGGGCCCTACAAAAAAACAACTCTCATTGAAGTCTCATGTTTTTCCCGGTGTTTGTCCTCTCTTTGTAACTAAAAAAGTCAAAAACAAGAAAGAGAACACCTTGTCTAATATTTTGCCCTATTGCTTTCAAATTTGATTATGTCCCCTATCAAAAATTGTCTCCTTCACCAATACCAAAAATAAGTATGGAGAGGCCGTTCATAAACATGACAGCTTCGCAGGCAGTTGCCTGCTTTTGCTACATTGCATTTACATTGGAACTTGGAAGTCGAAGCTGGAAGTGACGTCCCCTCGGAGTTTCTCCAATTCTCTCCAGAGAGAATATGGGGAAAAAAACATCAGATGCAGATGCACATCAGATGTTAAATATGAAAGTACATATTGTCTATAGCCTTATCATTCCCTGACCATGAATTCATTTGCTGAGGAAGATCATGTGCTACTTGAAAAGCTTATATTGTCAACTCTTGTTTCTAAGCTCAGAAATTGACATACATGAAGCAGATTGAATAACATATTTAAAAATGCTGCAGGCTAATGTGAAAAAAACTAAGCTTTCATAATGGATTTCTTTCATGGTTTCTCCAGCTGAATCTCCTCCTCTGCTTCCATAAAGTTGCACACATCCTGGTAAGGGCCCTGAGCCTGGGGACGCTCGATCTGGTCATATGTGGCACAACAGTCGTCCAGATTCAGCCCCTGGTGTGTGAGATGAGCAGGATGGAAATCAAGCAAATCAGACAAACAACTGCAACGTTTTGTTCATATTTTGTGTCACACATTCCATTTTATTCTTTGGTCTTCTTATCAAGGAAAATGACTGGTTTTAGTGTTGCTCACACATGCCTGTCGGAACATGTCTGACTTCACTTCAGCATGGATGGCAGCATGGATGGATGGATGGATGTTCAGTAAAGGTGGTGATATTAGCTCAAAAGTCTATCACAATATTCCATAATTGTATTGCATAATGATACTGGTGACCACAGAATTTAAAAAATAAAAACGTTTGTGTAACTATGGAACGATATATAGTTAGATGCTAAATTAATCTAGAAATAACTCATAATAAGTTTATATTAAGTGTCGGGCCGCATGACATTGATTTGGGGGTCGCATGTGGCTCACTGGTCACGAGTTGATACCTCTGCTCTTGGATGATAACATTGTACATAGTGCTGCTTTTGTAGTAGTGATTTCTACTCTCTACAACCATGGCGATCATGTGTATTTGCACACTGCGCTGCACATCGTTACTTGTAAGTGATGAGAGAGAAGAGCATGGAAAATGTCTCAGGAACTTGTTGGAGCTGAAAAAAGAACGGAAGAAAGCAGATGACGACAAAAGAGAGCAAGATAAAGGTATGTTTGGTAATGTAACATAATAGGAATGTCAAGGTGATTGATGAGGAAAGTCATTAAATATCTTTCATATCCATATCGACCTATTTGCATGTAAAAAAAAAAAAAAACATATTTACAGCTAGTTAGCCTGCTAGCAGTAAAGTGGAAAGAGAACTTGGCTTGTGACGAAGGGTTGCTGGTTCGAGTCCTTGCCAGGTCAAGGGCTGGGGTTTCCTAGATTAAGTTACCCAATCCCTGTTGTTGTGGAGCGGCTAAGTGATATAATCGTTCAGTTTATGATACAAGCGTGAAAATTGGCATGAGCACTCTCCATGAGTCACTTGACAAGAAAATTGTCCAAGATATTTGAAATTTCAAGATGGTGGCCATTTTTCAAGATGACCGACACCGTAGTGGAGCACTTAAGCGATACAATTGTTTCATTGGTGATACCAGCATAAAAATTGACATGAGCAGTCTCTGTGGGTCACTTGAAAATAAGCCACTCTAAACCACTTAAAATTTCAAGATGGCGGCCATTTTTCAAGATGACCGTCAGTGAGTGGAGCAGTTAAGCGATACAATGGTTTAATTGGTGATACAAGCATACAAATTGGCATTCAGTCTTTGTGGGTCACTTGACAATGAACCACCCTCTGCTACTTGAAATGTCAAGGCGGCAATTTATTTCAGGATGGCTGCCGCCCGCCCGCCATCTGGATCTTTAAATTATACATTTTCTAATTTTTCACATACGACCGGTCCAGATTGGTAAAACCTCTCAGGAGTTCCCTCCCACTGGCATTGCTCTCAGAGTTCACAGAGGTACACAAGCTCCCTTACCACGACAAGGTAAAAGTCGCAAGGGACGTTTTTTTTAAATACTTAAAAAAAACAAAAGAAACAGGCACATTTCTAGCAGGGGCAACTACATAGGCTTGTGCAACTGAGTCCATATCTGTAGCATTTACACTTTCCAGTACATGCCTTGGTGCACCCACATTTTGTCAACTCCCAACAACTCTGCAATAGGTGGAAGTGGAGTCCAGAAGACTTTCCACTCCTCGTGCTGTTTAACCCATCCCGTCGGAGGGGCTTGGCATTTGTGGCTGATTCTTCAATGCCTGTCCCCACACATATCCAGCCTCATAAGAAGCACTTTGGCATGCTCTTTGAGTGCTGCTTGGTTTGGTGGGATCAAGTCATATTTTCTTTGCTTTCTGGCAAAGAGATCCAGCCTGGCCTCGTTAACAGTTGTGTCATTGCTGGACCTGTCGTACATTAACACAACAAATCTCTCCAAAGCTTGGAGGTCACTGTCCTCCACTGCAGAGGGACATTTGCTGAGTCTTGCAAAGGTCTTTGAGACCTCATCACACACGTCCCAGGTCTTCCAGGCAGACTTCTTCGATTTGCCATGGAAGGATGACACAATGTCGCAACCACTGTAGGCATGGAAGAAAAGGATACCATGTGTTTTCTCTGGTCCTATGGCTGAAACCACCTCATGTTTTGGGATCCATCTGGTCTTCTCTTTGCCAAAAGTCACCCACATTTCCTCAAGGCCAAGTTGCATCAAAGAGGGCATAACAGAAGTGGCTATGATTACACTTCTGGGTGTCCTAACCCTTTATGCTTGTATCACCAAATAAACCATTAAATCATTTAATTGGTCCACTATCGCCATCTTGAAATTTCAAGTAATTGTGGGTGACTCATTGTCAAGTGACCCACAGAGACTGCTCATGCCAATTTGTATGCTTGTATCACCAAATAAACCATTATATCACTTAACTGCTCCACTAAGGTGTTGGCCATCTTGAAAAATGGCCTCCATCTTAAAATTTCTTGTCAAGTGACCCATGAAGAGTGTTCATGCCAATTTTCACACTTGTATCATAAACTGAACGATTCTGGCATAAATCGGCACTTAGCCGCTCCACTATTGCTCATTGTTAATTGGACACTCTAAAATCATCCCAGCCACAAGGGGCCACATCAGTGTACTCCTTGTGCTGGTCCCAAGCCCAGAATAATGGAAGGTTTGCATGAGGAAGAGCGTCTGGTGTAAAAAAAAAGTATGTGGATCATCCATTGTGGCGATCTCTAGAGAGGGCGAAGCCAAAACACAC
Source organism: Microchirus variegatus (assembly GCF_963457635.1). NCBI lineage: Eukaryota > Metazoa > Chordata > Actinopteri > Pleuronectiformes > Soleidae > Microchirus > Microchirus variegatus. Next base: position 24,786,446 of record NC_139802.1, on the reverse strand, counting down.
ACAAAAGAAAAATGCTAGTTAGCCCGCTAATTAAGCTAATATTTTAACTTATGTGTAAAAGTGAGTTTGAATTATGGCCAATTTGCTTCTTACCGAAAAACTTTATGCTGATAACGGTCAGTAGATTTCCATGCACAGTTTAATCCAGCTAAGGACATAGTCCGACTAAGACAGCCAATTGGACAACTTTGCAGAGTCTGAGAAAATCCTTTTATTGGCCGTGTATGTCTGTCTCAGTTTCCTGTTGACCTTTACATCACAGAAAAACAAATAGTGAGATGGATTGTGCTGTGGTTCTGTATGTTTTGTACACACTGTACATTTTAATAGTGAAAGGTCCAAAAGTGGTCCTTCTCTGTAGCTTTCACCGAGCCCTCACCAACGCCATCATGTTGTTTGTTCTTTGCCAGCAACAGAACTGCAGTTTATATGTCATCTCCATCTACTTCCAGGTCACAGACCGGGGAGGAAATTTGGGTGCATAAACAGAACGCCAAGTCCGACTCGAGTCTGACTAAGCATATACATGCAGGAGTAATTGGACTCATGTGGAACATGTGGAAGAATAAAAATAGCAAAGATGCAGTTGCTATGATATTTACATGTTATATTGCTTCTAGAATCACTGGGTGAGAACAGACTAAATAACATTTTGCTTAGGACCCCATAAAGGCTTGGGCTGATCCTGCATTTAAAAATCTCACCTGATATATGTTTTCCTCTTCCTTTTCTGCTTTCTTCTCTAGTTGTTGTAGTTTCTTTGACTGTGGAGATGAAGCAGAAATTAGTCAAATCTGTGTCATAACTCCCCTTTGAGGCAGGGCAAGATAAACTATGAGAGACTAATACAAGTATGTGGGAGGAGCAGTCACAGCAGGACTGGCCTCACAAACTCTAGTAATTTCTGTGATGATGTAATAATCCCTGGTGTCCTCATGAGTGATGGCAGTGTTGTGAAATGCTGGGAATGTGCTACACGTGTTAGTGGAAAGAGAGAAATGTGATGTTCTGACCTTGAAGAGGAGGTTTGCAGTTGGTAAGAGCATACACAGTAACAGCAGGAATCCCTCAGCTGTCAGAATCTTGTTTTTGGTGCTTTCACTGAGATTTATTGTCTTCTTCAGTGGCTCTGTACACACAGCGTTAAGAGGTCAAACAACAAGAAATTTTGAAAGATTGTAATCATAATAAAATGATCATGGATGAAAATGATCTATCTATCTATCTATCTATCTATCTATCTATCTATCTATCTATCTATCTATCTATCTATCTATCTATCTATCTATCTATCTATCTATCTATCTATCTATCAGATAGACCAAGTTGTGGCTGTGTGTCTCTGTGTGTCTGTGATGGGCCTATCTTGCTGATCGTTAGTCAGATCACCCTAAGATTTTGGATATGGTTTTCGCATGGCCCGATGGTGTGCATCCTTCACGATTTTTGGAGTAATTTTAATTTTCGCTGATTTATCACGCTACACTTTTGCTGATTGTCAGAGTGTCAACAACGGGTAGGCAGTGTCTCAGCAGCAACTGTGCTGTCTGGAGCAGGGAGGTGGGAGGGAAGAGGCTTTCCTTTGGTGCAAAATTTACAAGCACATGTAACTGCAGATTTTGCATGCGCACACAAAGTCACAAATGTGTAACCGAAGTTGTACATATTTTTTTATACGTTGTAAACACAAAATAGGGGCTACGGGTTCACAAATCCTTGTTACAGGTACACAAATCCTATCCTGTCCATCACAACTTCCAAGAGTCATGCACTCGACACTTTTGCTCCAATCGTTGCGGTGCAGTTGGTGCAAAACACATTTGCACATCCGTGTTTCATAATCTGAGAACATGCACAACATTTGTGCATTTGTAAACCCAAACGTGAACTAATGCATCAGAAGTTGTGCATCTGTGAAATATTTTCTCATTAATAAAATTCTGTCGCTATGATCATTGAGCAGCAAGTGCTCGAATCTGCTTCTACGAGTTTCAGCTGTTGTTTGACAGATACTTTTTCACCTGGCTAGGTGGTATAAATGGTGCAAAAGGATTTGTAACTTGAGCACGTTGAGCGACAGCATATTTCAAAGTTGTCATATTTCATGAGAAACGGGTTAGAATTGACTGAGTAATGACAGTTTTAAAATCACCCTCATCTTGATTTTTCCAAACCTCCAAATCATCAATTTTAACATGGGAGTCAAAGGGAGCTTAGACCAGAACTCTCTGAACTTTTACGTGATTTTAGGAATAACCGCAAGTCGTATGAAAATAAAAACAACACACAGGGTTAGACAACAACCATAGCAACTTTTGATGTTAAAAATGTTTGTTAGTAGGAAATTGTGGGCAGGAGAGGAATTTGTTTGGAGATTTTTGTGATTAATTTTCTGGATCTCAGCAGAGTGGCACTAATGGACACAATACACACCCATTCTAAAATGAACAATCTTCAAAAAAAAAGTACAAAACTTAAACTATGATTGTGGAAAAGCGTAATATGTATCAAAACCTTGAATTAGGTGATAAAAGTCCCAAGTCTTGTGACCCGTTTAAAGTTCACGTTTCTAAGTGACCATTCCTTATCAAACCGCATGTTTTGATATAACTTCTGTGAGGGTTTTCTCAAAGCTGCGGGACCGGTTAGGCGGCAAACTTTTGGCGGAAGAGGAAGCAGCGGAATAAACGCGCAGTACGATTACAAGAGATGCTTGCTCCACAATGCATTCTAGCCAGAATGCATTGCGGCGCAGGCAACTAATAAAAGAATGCAGAGACAGGCAGACTCACGGTAGACCTGCAGGTAGGTGCCATAGGAGAGGATCTTACTGGTGTTGAACCAGCACTGGTAAAGTCCAGTGTCATTCAGTCGCACTGACCCCAGAGTCAGTTTTCCACATTGTGAACCACCTTTGGCTGATTCTCCCACACTCACAGACGACAGCTTCACACTGAGTGGACCCACAGTTTTGCCTTCATATTCATAAGTTCTGACCCAAGTCAGAGTGGGTTTCTTGTCCTTTACACCGATGGTGTAGCAGCACTCAAGCTCAACGCTTTGAAAGACATGCACGCTTGAAAAGGGAACGTCGGACTTTAGAGTCACCTCACTCTGTGCTGTACCCACTGTGGAGGAAATGTACAAATCATACAAAGGGAGAAGCCGATAGAAGGAGAAGATAATTGAGTCAATATTTCCTAATTAGGTTGCATGTAATTACAATGGACACATGAGATTTTCAGAGACAAAGAACTGAGCTGTACAGCAAAAATTATGTTGGCACACCCATCTGCTCTGACAGGAGACGTGGTTCACTGGACCGGAACTTAAAACAACTACAAATAAATAGACTTTAAGTAAAAGAATATAAATACTACAGGATAAACAGGAGTAATATGTACCAAAAAAAAAAATAAGTTTTCAATAAAAGATCAATAAATGTATTCCAATTTTAGCCATTTCAAATAGAATAGGATAATTTTAGATATTTTATGGCTGAGTACAAAACAAAACAAAACAAAATCATTCTTACCTGCAAAGCTGCAGAGAACAACAATGATAGTTATACCCATTTTTCTCTCAGTCTGAGAATAAATAGTTTGACACAAAAAACTTTTGACAGTTTCTCAGTCGTCTGTCACGCTGTGACTCTGCTCTTCTGCTGCTGTTCAGGATTTACACTTGAACGGATTTGGACCAGCCCACACATACACATTTCCATAAATGTTATCAATTTGTGAACAACTTTCAATATTTGGCAGTTATTTACTGCATGTTAAAATAGTGTATTAACATTTGAACACCAGATTTTACATATCACCAGATAATACTCGTCAAAAAATAAAGTCATTTTTTTGTCCAAATTGTTTTATTTTGCCTAAATCTCATCATGACGCCAGGCATGCGGAGCTTTTGAAAATTTGAGGTTGAAATTGGGCTTTCTGAGGCTTTTAGAAAGACCATCATGGTGAGTAATTATCTCATGAAGTAAAGCCCAATTTATACTTCTGCGTAAAGTGCTCTGCGTAGGCTACGTAGAGACTCTGCGTCGACGCAGAGACTGTCGAAGAGCCTCTGCGTCGTCTCCGGGTGCACGAAATATTTTTTAAGTGTCCGTCACTCCGTCAAGGGACAACGGAGACGGCAAGAGCTGCGATTGGTCCTCAGGACAGGCCGAGCGAAGCTGCTCTGTGCCGGCTCTCAGTGCGCTCCGGGCGTCCTGACAGAGGCGGAGCTGATCCCCGCCGATAACGCCGCTGCCGAACTATAAATACGTCATATCTTAACACACACAGCACATGTTTAGACTCTAAATGGCCAATTTCTCGCCTCAAATTATCTTAAAACTGCGTTCCGTCACAAAGAAAAGTGAGAAACGGCCACTGTTTCAACAACAACAGTATTTCTCTCTCTTTCTTTCTCGGACGCCATTGCTAACTGTAGCCAGAAGCACAACAACCTTGCGCAGCGACCCCTACTGATCGGGCGGGAAATTGCAGCGAGTGTCCGTCACCACGACGCAGAAGTATAAATGCTCGAGGCGTCTCCGTGGTGACGCAGACGGATAACGCATACGCAGTCGGAGAAGTATAATGTGGCCTTAAGGGTAAGTAACTCAAAACGAAAAAAAACCAAAATTAATTATTAGTCCAATTCTGTAACATTGTTTTTGATCTAATTGTGTTGTTATGGCTCGGACTGTGTGTACTGACATCACTAAAGTCAAGGCATTGCAATTATAGAGCGTGCCCCTCATCTGGTGCAGGCCTTTTTTTCTCCACACCGCCCCTGCTAACTCTGCTCTTCTCTCTCTCCTGCATTGTGCGCAGCTACAAGGGGGCTCTGCGTTTCCAACTCAGAATGGATAATTTCTTTATGCACAGTTTTATCCATATGTGACAAATACAAATTGATCTTTATGATGAGGATCGAGTGCAGTCACGATGAAATACAGGTGATCCAAGTAGATCTTAGTAAAACATGTTGACAGATTCTCAAGAGCGCACATTTCATTCATCATCTCTCAAAGAGAGAGAGAAGAGAGTTCTGTCGTGGGGAGTTCATAATCTGCGCTGTTTGCAGCCAAGTTGTCACGATCCACATTCTCACATTCTTCCAGTATCCTCGTTTTTGTTCTCTGCTGCTCCGTGTCTTTCTCTCTCTCTGCAGGAGGCGTGGTTGACCCACTTTCCATGATGACGCTGGTGATTGCCTCCACCTGCGCAGCTCCACCCTAGCTGCCTCTGATCAAGAGGACTCTTAAGCCGGAGCTACGCTCATCACCAGCGTCAGTTCGTTGTTTCGCTTAGCTGGTAAAGACGTTACTTACCTTGCTGTTAGAAACTTGACTCTAGAACCATATTCACTGATCGTTCTCTCCAGGTCGCCACGTCTCCTGCATCCGAGAAGACACGTAGGCTCCCGTGGATGGTCACTACTTTGCTCACCTCATTCTATTCCCCCTCCAGTTCACTCTCACTCGGTTTCATCCGCTTCACCACCTGTGCCATTTGTTCCTACCCCTGAACGATTTTCAGGGGAACTGAACAAATGTGCTAGCTTCCTTTTTTGTGTTCGCTCATCTTCGACTTACAACCCGCTACGTACCCATCAGATCATGCTAAAATAGCGTTTGTAGTCAACCTCCTCTCTGGCAGAGCCGCTCAGTGGGCTTCTGCCTTGTTTCGTAACCCTCACACTCGACCTGCTTCCTACTCCAATTTTTCCAATGAGCTAAGCCGTGTGTTCGATCATGCGTTTCAGAGTAGCGATGTCGCCAATCGTCTTCTATCTCTGAAACAATGTAACTTGTCGGCCACAGATTTCTCTGTCGATTTTCGCATCCACGCTGCAGAAAGCGAGTGGAATGAAACCGCTCTGCGCTCCATATTTCTGCGTAACCTTAACGACGAGTTAAAATATGAATTGGCAACACGTGATGTATCACCTAACCTCGACTCCTTGATCGAACTCGCGATTTGCCTTGACTGTAGGCTCAGGGAGAGGCGACGCGATAGGCGACGCTCTCCACCTTCGCTCCCGTCGATTTCCTAGGTTCACCCCTTAGCTCTCCACCGACACCTCCTCCCTCCGTCAATCTCACGAGCGACACTGAACAGGAGGACGAAGAGGAACATGTCCAGCATGTCCGCTTAGTGCTCCAGCGGCTCCTGGAGAATAAGCTGTTTGTTAAGGCTGAAAAGTGCTCATTTCATGCGAAGTCCGTACCCTTTCTAGGGTTTATCGTGGAGGAGGGAAAACTCTCTCCCGATCCTGCCAAGATCTCGGCTGTCAAGGACTGGCCCACCCCCTTAACCCGCAAACAGCTCCAGCGGTTCCTTGGGTTTGCAAATTTCTACCATAAGTTCATAAGAGACTGCAGCCGAATCGCAGAACCACTAATCAAAATCACTTCTCCCAAACAGATTTTCCGATGGTCCCAGGAGGCCGACTCTGCTTTCCTCCACCTCAAGGAAAGATTCACCTCGGCACCCATCCTTTCCCACCCTGATCCAGAGAGCCAATTCACGGTGGAGGTCGTCGCCTCAGACACGGGGTGGGAGCGGTCCTCTCCCAGCGCAACCCAGGCGACCAGAAGCTCCATCCCTGCACCTTCTTCAGCCGTCACCTATCACCTACCGCACATCAGAAGAATTACGACGTGGGGAACAAGGAGCTCCTGGCTGTCGTCCTGGCGTTGCAGGAATGGAGACACTGGCTGGAGGGGACCGCCCAACCTTTCGTGGTCTGGACCGATTATAAGAACTTGGCCTACCTCCGTGACGCTAAACGGCTCAATTCCCGGCATGCTCGAAGGGATGGGCTCTTTTCTTGGGCCGGTTTAACTTTTCATTGACATTCCGCCCAGGGACCCAGAACGTTAAGCCGGATGCCCTGTCTCGTCTCTACTCCCCTGACCCTCCGGAGCAGGAACCCTACCCGATCCTTCCTCCCTCCTGCATCCTGGGCGCGGCATCTTGGCCAGTGGAGACGAGAGTTCGCAGAGCGCAACGAACCGAACCTGATCCTGGGGGTGGTCCTCCTAACCGGCTTTTTGTTCCCACGACCAAGGTACTCCAGTGGGGACACTCCTCGAAATTGGCTTGCCACCCATGACCTCACGCACTTGCCAATTCCTCAGGCAACGTTTTTGGTGGCCAGGACACAGCCGCCTTCGTCTCTGCTTGTCCCACCTGCGCCCGGGGGAAGACGTCGAACCGCCCTCCTGCAGGACTGCTGAACCCCCTCTCCATCCCCCACCGCCCATGGTCCCACATAGCAATAGACTTTGTCACTGGCCTTCCCCCCTCTGACACTAACACCACGGTCCTGAAAGTGGTCGATCACTTCTCCAAGAGCGTCCATTACATCCCCCTCCCCAAACTACCCTCTGCCACCGAGACTGGTGACCTATTGGTGCAGCACGTTTTCCTCCTCCACGGAATTCCCACCAACATCGTGTCTGACAGAGGTCCCCAGTTTACATCACAAGTGTGGAAGGCGTTCTGCTCTGCCTTGGGGGCCTCTGTCAGCCAACTGAACGCTCTAACCAGAGCATGGAGGTCGCCTTACGCTGTGTGTCTGCACGTCATCCCGATGCCTGGAGTTCTTTCCTACTGTGGGTTGAATACGCCCACAATTCCCTCACATCTGCCTCCACCGGTGTCTCACCCTTCATGGCCTCCCTGGGTTACCAACCTCCGCTCTTCAACTGCCAAGAAAGGGAACTGGTCGTTCCCTCAGTCCAGGCAAACATCCAACGATGCCAGACTGTTTGGCAAGAGGTACGTTCCGCCCTCCTCAGAGCCTCCCAGGTAACCCAGAAACAGGCCAACCGACACCGAAGACCGGTACCCAACTACCAACCGGGCCAGAAAGTGTGGCTTTCCCCAAAGGACCTTCCTCTCCAGGTGGAATCCGAGAAGCTGGCTCCTCGATACATTGGTCCCTTCCCCGTCGACAGGATCATCAATATCAGTATCAGTATCTGGTGGACTGGGAGGGTTACGGTCCTGAGGAGAGGTCCTGGATCCCCCGCCGATTCATTTTGGACCAGTCCCTGATTCGGGACTTCCACCGCGACCACCCCGAGGCTCCCGTGAGGGGGAGGTACTGTCTCTTCTCCAAGTCGCCACATCTCCTGCTTATGGCAAAAACACGGAAGCTCCACGATCGCCACACTCCTGGGTTCGTCTCCGACTTCCGCCTTCTGCCTGCTTCCCTCCTCGTCGCCTCCTCGTCAGACGCTGTGCTGTTCTTCACGGATCCTCCTGTCTCCGGTGAATCCTCACCATCTGTCTTCACATCCGCTGAGACGTCGCTCCTTCCTCATTCGTCCTGTGGAGGACGTGTCAGCTACTCACCTCATCTCCAGAGCTTCTACACCCCGAGTGAGTTTGTTCCAGTCGGAACACAACAACGAACTTTAATCTGCCACAGAGGAACGGCGTTTCCTTCACCACCGCTGCAGACTGACTCACACACACACACATACACATACCTACCTGTTGTTGTATATACTTACCTTTTGGCTTTAATAAAGTCCTTTAAACTGTCCTCGTGGCTCTGTCTGCATCCGGGTCCTCTGTATAATAGTCATCGGTTTCTCCGTAAAGAGAAACCGTAACAGAAACTGTTGATAAAATGAGAAGTAGAAACACTCGTGAAAAACTGTTTTTGGAATTTGGAAAAATTATAATAATAATGATTTGAATTGAATATTGCATTTGAACTGATTAATAAACTGAATTTGACTTGAATATTATTTACTCTAAATTTAATCTCCAAGCAGGTGATTAGGTAAATTAGATGCTCTAAATTGACAGTAGGTGTGAGTGTGGGAGTGAGTGGTTGTTTACTATTATTCAAAGTCAAGGTTTGGTTGAGAGAATTAATGCAATGTTGAGAACAAAGTTAAATGAAATGTGTACTACCACTAAACTAAATTGAATATATGTTTGGCTGCTTACAATTATGAATCCATGCATGCTAATTAACACCAGTGCTAACACTGCAGGAAATGCTAACAGGTCGACCTATGTTAATACAGCTGCTGAGAGGACCCATAAGCACCCACTGTTGACGGAAAATTATTCACATACTTTATACATAAGATTAATATGTATACAGCAAGCTGAAGCTGTATTATATAATTGCATTGTCTTTATCAAATAACCCACATTAGTTGACTGCCCTCCATAGGCTTGTCCATAGGTTTGTTTACTTTCAGAAAAGATGGCAGGAGCTCAGTTCGAGATGAGGAAGTTGAGTGACTGATGCTGCCTGTGAACCGTATACCCGAGGGGGGTCCAAAGGAAGTGGAATGAGCCAATGAGAGAAGGAGTGTGATGAGACCAACATTATCGGTTAAAGTCTAAACTAAAGAAGTGTGGCATTGTGTCAACTGAGCCAGTACAAGGAAGTGTATGTTACAGGTTTCAAACTTGTGAAACTGAAGCAACAAAAGATAATTGTCTTCAGCGTTCCACTCTCTCTCTCCAGTCTGGGAAAACAGAGTTTCGGAGTCAGTCAACAAGAGAGCGAACCACCATCTTTTCCTCTGAATATTGATCTCATTTATTACAAATTTTCAGTATCAACATAATGAATAAACAATAAACAATCCCTCATGTAATCACATTTCATGTTTCAATGTCCGTTAGCTGGTTCAAATAACAATACACCACAACAATTGTCTCTGTTTCAGTAGGTGACATTTTCTTACACACACATGCCAAAAATAACCATCTCTTTATGAAAATAAACACTACTCTTGCTTCAGGTGCAACAATACGCAACAACTAGATCTCATTTGTATTATCTAAATAACTGTATTTTCATACCCATGTACTGCTCAACAAAATAAATCTACCATTATATTCATATAATGTATAACTTAAACCTGAAAGATAAGTCCGTGCAACTTGAAATTGAGTAGTTAATGTGAAAGATTGTGAAGAGAAGTAGGTATTGAACTTCAGTTGAAATGTAAACAAATAGAAACACTGATAATTTGACTCAATTACCAGGGAATAAGACAATGGCTGATGTTAATCTGATCTAACTAACAACCTTGGCATAAGGAAAGGCAGATAGTGTACAGATGACTATGATAATTAGGAGAATGAGGACCTATGCAGATATGTGTCGAAGAACTACAGCAGGTCGCTGACAATGATAGTATAAATTGACATGGTAGACTGTAAGAGAAATGACTAATGTAAAACTGAGAATGTGTGCTTAGATCCAAACTATGTTACCTACAATTAGAACCATGATTGAGGAATAAGTATCTGGCAATTCCAGCTAATTCTATTTGCGAACCATGCATAAAAATTAGGATTTTTACAACTCGTGGAGTGGAGGATTCTCCCTACACAACAGAGGTGTTGATGTGGGAAACACAACTGTTAAATATAAAAATGTAACATTTGCTTTCATATTTCCCTGGTTTCCACACTCTAAGATGAGATCGCTATATGTAAGAAAACAGTTTTGTGAGAACAATTAGGATCATCCTTAATTTATTCTTGTTAAGGGAACAAAGAAACAAAAAAAAGCAATGGTAGACAGTTATTAAATGTGTGGAGATAATGTTTGTTAGAGGTTTTGCCATTCCAGACAATATGAATATGAAGCAAGCACCGGAACTGGTCCGACACTTTGGACATGGACTGTTTGGAGGGAACAGGAGAGCTGTTTTTAATCAAAGAATCTGTTTTGGACGTTTTTTCCAGGAAAAATCTTGAAGTGCAAGAGAGCAACAGCTCAAACAGCGAAATTGGACTGTGGGCCCTGAACACAACAGTAGCAGGATTCACTGATTCAACGTACTCTGGAAATTACATATTATTACATCGCATTAGGAGGCAATGCTACTGAAGTTTTAACATTCAAATGATACCCTGGATGACATATGTGTGAATGTTTATATATAGAAGCACGTATTTTATGTTTTCTTTATTTGCATTATGTGTTTTTATAGAATGGGGTTTCGTTTTATTATGGTATAATTTCCAATATTGATGTTATCAATGGTTTGGAAAGTTTTGATGTATTATTGTTTGAATATTACTAATGTTGGACAGTATTTATAGATACTGACAGTGTGAGTTATATGACCGATTGGCAAAGGGTCATACAATTAGAAGATAAGTATTAATTGTTAATTTTAAAGGAGATTTCTTATCCTGATTGGCTTGTGGATCGGGGTTTCTCCAATTTCACTTTAGGAAAGGTCTCATAGTCTTTTTCCCACCTTTTAGGAGGGATGGTTTTTCTGATTGGGAGATAACAGCTGATCCGTGAGGTTCCTCTACACCTACACTTATGGAGTATTTGTTTTAAAGGAGTGTGGCTGGAAGGAGATTGGCGGATGAGGCTAAGTGTAGCCGAATTTGATTGGTGATTAATTTACCTACTCTAAACTAATGTGCGAGTAGGACATCAAATAGGCAATCACTTAATTAGCTTCCCCCCTTCGGGACTCTATGAAGTCCCGAAGGGGGGAATGAAGTGTATGAAGTAAGATGAACACAACACAAAGCTAATCTTTGGTTCTGAAGTGCTACTGTTTAATTCTGACTCAGCTGATTTCTGTCTTGACCGAGTGAAGAGTAAGCATTGAGAGGCAAACAGGAACTTCCTCACGAGAGGGTTTAGTCTGCATCCAGACGCATCACATAAAATCTGGATGCAACAGAAGCCTGTCCGACAGTCCTGAACAATGTATAAGGTCAAAGAAGCACAGATGTTTCCTGTTTGGACCAAATAACACCAATGTCAAAACTTGTATGTACGTTTGTGAGAGGATCGATTCTGAGACAGTCGTGAGAATGTAAAGATTTGGCTGACACAACTTGTTTCACAGGAAAGCTACCCTCATAAAAGTAGGAGACAGGGGCGACCGCCAAATGTGGGGTTTAAGATAAGGAAGTCAGAGAATCCTTAAAAACTAGGTTTCTGCTCTTTGCAGGCAGAGTTGTTTGGAGATTCGGCATGTACACACTCTCTCGAGTATCTGCAGTACTCGATCTGACGCTTGACTTGTGACATAAATAATAGAGGGTAATAATTATTTATTAATAATAATAATAATAATAATAATAATAATAAATAAAATTCCCTTTGTTCGATACGAGTCTTGTGTCAGAGGAGTTTCTTAATACATCATCATCTCATCACCTGCTGTTCTGAAGAAGAAGGAAGCCTGACTAAAACGACACCATATAATGCTGTATTTGCAAATGCAAACGTAAAAAGTGCTTGCACCAACATAAACGCTACTGCTACCTGGAATGCTTCCATGATCATAACCAAATGTAAAAATGTCGCACTTTTGGAGTGTAGATTGTCATGGTTCCTTAGTCTTCATAACATTTTTTCTAGGGCTGTCAAAAGATTAACATTTTTAATCAGATTAATCACAGGGTAGCTGTGGATTAATCACGATTAATCACGATTAATTACCATTTGTAAATATGCCAGAAAAATTCAAATTTTCTCTTTATATTGTTGTAGGAACGGAGAGATAAAAAAGTATGTGAAAATATAAATGTGAAGAACAATAAAATACTGTAAATAACTTGTAAAAGCCTATACAACATTAGTAAAAAAAATAAACATTACATAATAAAGAACCCACATTATAAGACAATATAAATATATATAAAAAATAAAATACTGTAAATAACTTTTTTTTTTTTTTTATTATACATTGCACTGTAAATAACTCACATTATAAACAAAATATAAAGTATAGAAGTTAAATAGTTTTCTTACTAAACCCACAGCAGGAAATTCCTCATCAGCACTTTGAAGCACTGCTTCTACTAGTTAGCGTTAGCGTCAGCTAGCATTCTGACGCTAATGTTAGCTGATGTTCAAGTCTGTGTCCCAGTTAGTTAGGCAATGACTGTTAATGTTATGATTATATCATTATCTGCGCCAGTAGCGCCACTTACAACTGTGTGTCTTTCTTTCTTTTTTCTTCATCCTGTCACGATCTCACCAGCACCTTCAGCACTTTTTATTATTTTGTAGCTGTTTTTGTTTTGTTTCGGTGCTGCTGTGCTCTTCTCCCCCCTCTCTCTCTGCAGGAGGCGTGGCTGACCTACTTTCCTTGAGGACGCTGGTGATCGTCTACACCTGCGCGGCTCCGCCTCACCTGCTGCTGATCAGCAATCAGGAAGACTCTTAAGCAGAGCCGCCCCGCTCACCAGCGTCAGATCGTTTTTCCACCTCAGTTGGTAAAGTCGAACTCTAGCTTACTGTCGTTAAATCTCGTTGACTTCCTGGATTTCTCACTCGCCTTTCTACGCTCCAGGTCACCACGTCTCCAGCCACTGGTCGTCGTCAGTCCTCCCTCTTCTCCTGGGAACCTCATCTGTCGACTCCTCTGCTACCAGTGAGTTTGTTCCGTGAAGGAACGTGGCTCGATCTCCTAGCCTCGCCAAACCCAGACACGGCTGCATCGGCATTACTCCCTCGCTTCCCCCTTCACTTCCTACTTTAGCAAAGTCGCTTTATGTTTATATTTATTGTAAATAAATGTTATTATTTTTACATATACTTACCGTCTCCGTCTGCTTTCGGGTCCTCCTCTCTAAATTCTACTATCGCCTCCCCGAGGCAATCGTAACACATCCTATTTTTTTTCTTCCTCTTCTAACTTCCTGATTGATAACTCCTCTTCATTTTCCTTCAGCTTCATTTACAACTTGCAGAACGATAACTTCACACAGGTTAACGTGAGGTGACGTGGGCCCCTTTAGGGAGGTTTCCTACTGAGATGTCATTGCAAATCAACCATTGTTGTTTAAGGGGGACGGCGATGCGGCTGCTCACTGATGCATTAAGGTCCGAGTGTTGGGTGCCCCCCTATTGGCTCGGGGCCCCAAGCAGTTGCCTGCCTTGCCTGTTCATAAACAGCACGTCTACTTGTAGCGCAATGAAAGTGAGAAAGTGCGTTAATGCGTTAAAAAAAATTAACACGTTAATTCCACAAATTAATCATCCTGCGTTAACGCGTTAATTTTGACAGCCCTCATTTTTTCATTGTCTGTTACTCTGATCACTAACTCTGCTGTCATTTCAGACACTGTCACTCACTCCCAGTGTTGGGGAGTAACGAATTACATGTAACGACGTTGCGTAATTTAATTACAAAAAGTACGTAATTGTAATCAGTCACATTACTGGGAGAAAATATGTTATTAAATTACAGTTGCTTTTGGAAATTGAATGATTACAACTTAAGTTACATTTGAAAAATCGCCACAAAAGCTCAGAGTTTTTTCCTCCCCATGGATTCATGTTTGTTTTTAGTTTTTTTTAAATCAACATCCTCCTTCCAAAACTGACGCTTGTGATTGGCTCTCTCTGGTCATGTGCCATTCGACTCAACAGACAAACCGTACACAGCTGGGTGGGAGAAGCAGTTGGCACTATGTGTTTCTGTGGCTGCTTTCTCCGCAGGGCTGAGGATGAGAGGCTGAGAGGCTGCTCCGGGACTGTTCAGTCTTTTCCAGGGGAAGCGGAGCGTCATGGACTACGCAAATCGAGTTTTGGACATTGGGGCCAGAGAGCAATTGGAACGAATCCTGTCTGACCGACGACTTTTACCATGGACTCGCTGACAAAATTAGACGAGTTGGCGCCTCGAGATTCTCCGGCAGGGTTAGACGCTCTGATTGTCACTGCTATTCGCATTGTCATTACGTTTAGCCCTGTCCGTTAAAAAGACAGGGCTCACCAGGGATCCATTGGGCGCTGGTGAGCCGCATAATGAAGACTCAAACCCCCTCTCGTCCACTCGTTCAGACTTGGCTCACCTGTAATGGCCAATCTCATACGGTGACTGTTCTCATCGACTCTGGTGCTGACTCCAATCTCCTGGATCGAGGCCTCCCCAGGCAGCTGGAAGTTCATCAGGAGCCATTAGTTGACCCAATCAAGGCTACTGCTCTGGACCAACGCCTTCTCTGCACGGTTACTAATCACACGGCTCCTCTTCATCTGGGCATATCAGGTAATAGGTAACACACCAACTCGTTACATTTCACCTGATAGGCGCACCACAACAGCCGATCGTTTTAGGCTTCCCGTGGTTACAGAGACACAACCCACAAATAGACTGGATGACTGGTTCAATTCTCCAATGGAGTGAACATTGTCACGCCGTGTGTCTGAACTCTGCCTTGCTACCAACCTGTAACATTTCTGACTCTGATCAGTTCCCAGACTTGTCCGGCGTTCCATCGGATTACATAGACCTAAAAGAAGTGTTTAACAAGGTTCGTGCTACTTCTCTTCCCCCTTACCGGCCGTATGACTGTGCTATTGACCTGCTTCATCACCGCCTAGGGGGAGACTTTTCTCACTATCGGCACCTTAAACTAAAGTCATGGACAAGTATATCAGCAATTCCCTGGCAGCTGGTATCATCTGCCCATCCTTGTCTCCTGCTGGGGCTTGTTTTTTCTTTGTGGACAAAAAAGATAAAACCGGCCATGCATCGACTACCGCGGATTAAACAACGTCACCATTAAAAACAGGTTATACCTCCCACTCATTTCCTCTGCTTTTGAACTGTTACAAGGTGCTTCTACATTTACTAAGCTTGACCTGAGAAACCCCTATCACCTTGTTCGCATCCGGGAGGGTAATGAATGGAAGACGGCGTTTAACACTCCTAGGGGCCATTATGAGTATTTGGTCATACCGTTTGGCCTTACCAATGCCCCCGCTGTTTTTCAGGCCCTTGTGAATTACGTGCTCAGAGACTTTATCAATCTATTTGTGTATGTGTATCTAGAAGACATCCTGATCTTCTCCAAGACCAAGCAAGAACATGTGCAGCATGTTCGCAGCGTCCTCTAGCGGCTACTGGAAAACCAGTTATTTGTGAAAGCAGAGAAATCAGAGTTTCACACGTCGGAGGTCGCCTTTTTAGGCTACATCATATCAGTAACTAGCATCAGTATGGACCCTGCTGAAGTTAAACTAATAGAGGAATGGCCAGTCCCCGACACTCGTAAGAAACTGCAACAGTTCCTTGGCTTTGCTAATTTCTACCGCAGGTTCATCCGAAACTACAGTTCGGTGGCAGCCCCTCTGACAGCCCTCACCTCCCAGAAGTTTGGCTTCCAGTGGTCACCAAGTTCGGCTTCCAGTGGTCACCTGTGGCAGAAAAGGTATTTGCAGAATCTTTCTTATGTGAAAACACGCAATGCATTCTGGGTAGCCCTTGCTCCCAAGGGTGGTCCCGGAAAATCTCAATATTGAGGGCGATACAGCCCTTAAACTTGCCCCTCAACTTAATTTTTCTGAGAATCGGGACAGCACTTGCACTAGCGGGAGTGCACATTTTTGAGATTGAGGGTTAAGATTGAGGGTTAAGCAAGGAATTGGAATTCACCCTTATACTTCCAGGTCCCGAAAACCAGAAGTGGACGCATCTGACTCTGGGGTGGGGGCTGTCCTGTCACAACGCTTGGCAGAGGACTAAAAGGTACATCCGTGTGCCTTCTTCTCCCGGAAGTTATTACCAAGCTGAGAAGAATTACGACATCGGAAATGGGGAGCTTCTGGCAGTAAAACTGGCTTTGGAGGAATGGAGGCACTGGCTGTAGGGAGCAAAACAGCCGTTCATAGTTTGGACGGACCACAAGAACCTGGAGTACATCAAAACCGCAAAACGACTAAACTCCAGACAAGCCAGGTAGGCTTTATTTTTTAGTCGTTTTGAATTCACCCTGTCTTATCGCCCAGGTTCCAAGAACGTCAAACCCGATGACCTCTCATGCCAGTTCCAGTCCCACAACAGTTCTCCTCAACCCCGATGATATCTTGCTATCTGAAATGGTCATCAGCGCTGTTACCTGGGACATCGTGGAAAGAGTGAGGCAGTCCCAGGTAAATCAACCAGCTCCCAGCGCATGCCCTGACAATAGCCTGTTTGTCCCCGCTAACCTTCGCTCTCAGGTTCTCCAATGGCGACATTCTTCTCGTCTCGCCTTTCACTCTGGGATGCAACGCCTCTGGTGATCCTCTATGGAGGAGGACCTCAAGGAGTTTGTCTCTGCCTGCTCTATCTGCTCTCAACACAAAACTTCTCGTCACGCCCCGTCTGGTCTTCTGCAACCTCTACTTATCTTTCATCGCCCATGGTCTCATGTCCCCCTGGACTTCGTCACCGGGTTACCCCCCTCTGAAGGTAACACGACCATCCTCACTATTGTGGACAGATTCTCAAAAACCGCCAAGTTTTTTCCTCTACCCAAATTACCATCAGCCAAGGAAACCGCAGAACTCCAACAAATGTTGGTTCATGTTTTTCGTCTGCACGGCCTCCCATGTGACAGACAGGAGGATCCAATTCACCTCTCTTTTCTGGACAGAGTTTTGTCAGCTGTTGGGGGGCCACAGTCAGTTTAACTTCTGGCTATCATCCACAATCTAATGGACAGACTGAGAGAATGAACCAGGAGATGGAGACCATGCTACGCTGTATCGCGTCCCAGAATCCATCTACCTGGTCCAAAAAACTTTTATGGGTGGAATACGCCCACAACACCCTCCTAAGCTCCGCACGGGACTCTCAACTTTTCAATGCTCTTGAGGGTACCAACCTCCTCTGTTTCCAGAGCAAGAGAAAGAAGCTAGTGTTCCCTCTGTCCAGGCGTTTATCCGGCAGTGTCGTCGCACCTGGCTACGGGCTCGTTCTGCTCTCCTGCGTTCATCCAACCGCTACCAAAAAAGTGCAAACCAACGCCGGATTCCTGCACCCAACTACACGCCTGGACAGAAGGTTTGGCTCTCCACCCGTGACCTTCCTCTCCAGGTGCAATCCAGAAAGTTGGCCCCTAGATTTGTGGGGCCATTTCCCATCAGTAAAATTATCAACCCTGCTGCAGTTCGCCTTAGACTTCCTCGTTCCTTCCTCGTTTTTCCCTTTTAAATTAGTCAATCTTTCAAAACGACTTCACCCTGAAATATACATATCAAATATTAATTAAATTTTTGGCATTTTAACCCTTTAAAGGCCATTATGTTTATTAACAAAACCCCCCACAAAAACCATACAACTACAGTTATTTCCTATCATTTCCAATTACAATCATAAAATACATTTCAAGGAATATTTGGTTATTATTATTAGTCTTAGGCCCTGAGATGGGTCAGTGATTGGTAGAAACATTGATTTGTTGTTAGTTTTTTGTGGTGGCAGATCCAATTTAATAATCTTATCTTGTGATATATGTTGGATTTTGAATCGGTCTCCTGCTACAAGCAAAATGTTTTTTCCCTGCTAAATAATTATTACCCTGTTTTGTTTTAAGATAAATAAACATACAATAATAGGTTAAACCCGAAAAAACATTTATTTTGCAAAGAAGGACACTGAATGATGAACACTGAATGATGAACACTGAAATATGAACATTGAATATGAAACATGGGGCAGTTAGGTGTGTTGTTGGTGATGGGGAGAAAGGAAAAGATAGAGATGGCGAGTGAGCGACTGAGTGAGTGAGTGAGTGACTGACTGACTGACTGCAGCATGTGTGAGAGTCCAGCTCAGGTGGAGCAGAGACTTCAAATGTACAGGCTTTGGTCTTTGCACGTAAACTCCCTACATTTGCAGCAGGTGCTGCCAACTCTTGTCTTTCTATCAGTGCAAAAATGCGGAGCCTCCTGTCCTCACATTTACTCATGAGAAAAGGACCTGCAGCATCAGCACCCTGCAGGTATGCAACCATTCCTGCAGCAGCTGATGAGCAGAGAAGCCGCCCTCTCCTCTCGATGTGTGGGGGGTCACCAGCATCTCTCCCACCACAGCATAAAGGTGTTGTACAGCCAAACATCAACCAGGTTGTGGAAAGGGCCAGTTGCTACCTATTTATTCTCCTTCTACAGGGGTTGGTGCCGACAACCTAACAAAAGAAAAACAACACTTAAAACAACAATATAAAAAAAAGTATCCAAGTATTCTTTCTCATGATACATATATTATTTATGTTATGCCATATACGCAAATTTGCAACAAAAAAAACAGACAAATATTTGAGACAAGAATATTAGAGTAACAATAAATAAATGTGTGCGTAACTGATGCGTAATGGCACGTACCTGATCAAGGTTATCGTCACCTCTTTTGCATCTGTTGTAATATTTCCTTTCTCTTCCTTTCAACACTTATTTGTGGAGTAGCACATTCTAGCCTCCTCAGGGGATGGAAGAGACCATTGTGTGTGTCTTCATAAAAGCATCATCCACCTCCACTTCACTCTCATCTTCAGATCAGTCTTCAGATGAGTTGGAGTTGGACAACAGCTGGTCTGTTTCTACTTCTGAGGCCTCATCTATTGTCGGCCTCCGAGTCGTCAGAGTTCATGATCATTTCCAAAGCCTCCTGTGTGGTGTAAAGTCTTTCCATTTCCAAAATGACTGCTCCTGCACTACTGCCCATATGTATAACCATGGCTGCAGTGCATCTGCATACTAGAACTATCTCAGCAAGACTCAAAACTTTGTTTTGGTTCCTGCTGCCGAGCTATCTTTGAAGTGCTAAAAGGTGACTCACTGTTTTTATTATTGAATGATTTTATAACGCTGACTGTGGTCTTCTAAGAAAAAAGTCTTATGAAGTTGGACATAAAATACACACTCAGGCAATTTTTAATACATACACATTATCCAACATCAACAGTGGCACACAATTATCATTTTAGTAGCAATAAATGTGTGCAGAAAACAGTGGAAATTTTCTGCATGCTTTGAATAGGAAAAAATAGCACCACCTGGTGGAAAAATATAGAAATGTTAAATTTAATGCTTGTAGTCCAACATGAAACCTTAAAGGTGCATTATGTAATACTTCTAAAGCAACCGGCCATAAAATCCTCCTAATATGTCACAGAGGACCAGGAATAATGTTCATATAACATACTGACCTCACCAACAAAAATAGTACAACAAAAATATTTGCATTAAAAAAAATATTTTTCGCACCACAAAGTTTGTTTATGTTTTGGCATGAGGCGCCATCTACCAATCATAGCAGTCGGGAGAGTCTCAGCTGCTGAGACTCTATCATGCTGACCTTAACACTGTCCTCTCAAAACTCTACCAACATGTCACCTTCGAAACAAGAGGGGAAAACACATTGGATTTGGTTTACACTTCCCACAAAGGAGCAACAAGGCCTCCCCACTCCCCCACGTCGGACTCTCTGATCACATCACTGTCATGCTAATGCCAGCATACAGGCCCAGAGTGAAGGTTGCGAAACCGGTATGCAAGGAGGTACGAGTGTGGTCGGAGGACGCCATGTCTGCTCTTCAGGACTGCTTCGCAACAACAGACTGGGATATGTTCAAGCAAGCAGCCACATACAACAACAACACAGACATTGAGGAGTTCACAGACACTGTGACCTCCTACATCCAGAAGTGAATTGATGATGTGACACACAAAGACCATCATCACTCGGGCTAACCAGAAGCCATGACAGATAGGAGCAGTCCACCAGCTGCTGAGGGCCAGAGACAAAGCATTCAGAGCTGGGGATGAAAATGGCCTAAGAATAGCGAGAGCCAACCTGTCCCGTGGCATCAGGAAAGTGAAACAGGATTATACAAAAAAGATAACCTGCCACTTCAAGGACAGCAGAGACACACGGAGCCTGTGGCAGGGCATTCAGACCCTCACGGACTACAAGCCTGCACCACAGATCTACGATGACATCTCTCTGCTCAAAACAGCTACTTCACACGGTTTGAAGCTACAAACAATACAAGCCCACAGAAAACATCACCCTCCCCCCACAACCGGGCTCTGTGCCTGTCTGCTGCCAGTGTGAAGAGGTCACTCTCCAACATCAACCCCTGCAAAGCAACAGGCCCAGACAACATCCCAGGACGTGTGCTGAAGGACTGCGCAGAGGAGCTTAAGGAAGTCTTCACAGAGATCTTTAACACTTCTCTGAGTCAAGCTGCTGTCCCATCACACTTCAAGGCCACCATCATCATCCCTGTGAACTGTGGGAAAAGTGGGAGGCACATATATAAAGTGTTGTAATTCCTACACTGTTCACTTGATTTGGATGTAAATGCCCTCAAATTAAAGCTGAAAGTGTGCAGTCAAAGCACATCTTGTTTGTTTCATTTCAAATCCATTGTAGTGGTGCATAGATGTCCAAATATTTATGGACCTAACTGTATATTTCAGGCTGAAGTAGCTTTAAAAGACTGACAATTTAAAGTGGAAAAAAATATTAATATATAATGTTTTTATAGCAGTTTTTTGGGGAAGGTGGCCGTTTTCTGTCACGAGGAACCCTTTAGTAAGTTCTTGCGTTGCTTAGCCATTTTAGGCTATTTTGATTTATTTATGTCCTTTGGAAAAAAAACAGAAAGCCACGAAAAGGGCCAAGGGACCCCTGAGGGCAAAAAATACCCATGCTAGTGTAAGTGTAGCACAAAACAGTTTCCTGAAAAACTTAGTTTAGTGCAGATAATTTAGTTTAAACAGTGTGACGATATTAAATTTGAAATTTGAACAGTACAAAAAAAAGTAAACTATGCACAGCCGTCTTTCCCACTTGTTCCCTTTCTGATACTGATTTGCCAGCTTCTTGCAACAGTGTGAGTGAAATTACCGTAATAACTACACATTGCATTGATGTGCATCTTCTTAGATTTCTGAAACTGTTTGAATTTTTCAATTTCAATTACGATAATGCAAAGAGCGCTTGTGCGAATGTTTCGTCTGCCAACGGCTTGGTGTTAAAAGGGTTCAATGTAAACCTTTCCTGGTTTCTTTGCTCCATAAAACAAATAAATCATTAAAACTGAACCATTTTGGATTGTGGACAAAACAAGAATCAGTTCCAGGTTATTTCTGACAGTAAATGCCACACACTGCAACTCTTCAGAAAATGGTCATATCACAATCAGTCAAACGTGCAGTCAGGGTAGGCAGAACGTTTGAGGTAGAGTTCATGTAAGGTTTGATTTTTTTTTTAAATTTTGTATTTTTTAATTTCAGATAACTTTACTACAGTTTTGAATGTGTCCGCATTTGGTGATTTTCATAGTCTAATAAAAGTGACTCAACAGTGCTGTCTTGAGTCGCATAATAGCCATTTGCCATTGTGTTCTAATACAGAGCAAAGGCACAGACCTCCCATGGATGTATGATATGAACTGGATAGAGCACCACCCCCTCTGCCTTGAAGACAATTTCAAGTTGACTTCTGTTTTAATCAAGCTCTCTCACACATACTAGTATACTCACATCCACTGCATTTCATTGTCTCATACATTCACTATCATGTTGTTGCATCGTGAAAGTAAATATGAAAATAGCGTGAAAGAGAGTATGATAGTAAATGTACATGACTATAGTACTGTTTGTGAGAGAGTATGATAGTAAATGTACGTGACTATAGTAGTGTTTGTGAGAGAGTATGATAGTACATGTACATGACTATAGTACTGTTGGTGAAAGAGTATGATAGTAAATATATGTGACTACAGTACTATTTGTGAGAGACTATGATGTAACGTGAGCGCAAGACTGAATTATTTCTCAAATGGCCTCTCATATTTTAATCTTTAACTACGTCATTGTACTTTTCAGCTTACTGTATTCACTTCACTATTGTTGGTTTTGCGCCTACACAACACAGATTGGGTGAGAGAGCATGTCTGACGTGATGACGTTTATGTACTTGAAAAAGAAGGACAAGAGATCGAGAAGGGAGAAGGACGAAGAGAGAGTTTAGAAACGACACAAAACAACGTAACATTCTTACAATGACAGAGGAAAAGGTAAGAATGGATAAAGAACACATTTTGATATTGAACATTGTGAATTGTGGCATCAGCTTGAGAAAGGGATCATCATTGGATGCACAATTTCAGTGATCCCCTTTGCTTTGGCCATGAACATGCTGGTCACTCCATCAAGGGACAACGGAGACGGCAAGAGCTGCGATTGGTCCTCAGGACAGGACGAGCGAAGCTGCTCTGTGCCGGCTCACAGTGAGCACCGAGCGTCCACAGAGGCGGAGCTGATAACCGCCGACAAACGTCGCTGCCAAACTATAAATACATTATATCTTAATACACAATCCACATGTTTAGACTCTAAATGGCCAATTTCTCGCCTCAAATTGTCTTAAAACTGCGTTTCGTGACACAGAAAAGTGGCCACTGTTTCAACAACAACAGTCTTTCTCTCTCTTTCTCGGTCGGACGCCATTGCTCACTGTAGCCAAAAGCACAACAACCTTGCACAGCGACCCCTACTGATCGGGCTGGGAAATTGCAGCGCGTATCCGTCCACAACGCAGAAGTATGAAGGCTCGAGGGGTCTCCGTGGTTACGCAGTCGGATATCGCATACGCAGTCGGAGAAGTATAATGTGGCCTTAATGTCTTCATTATTTTGTTATATAATTTTGTCTTATCAGTGAGATAACACTGCTTGGGGAACAGCTTCATAGCCACATGTCCAAGGAAGCAAGACAGGAAAGCTTCGTGGGGCAATTCCAGAAATCCTTGAGGGATTTCTTAGGCGCCTGTAATCCATGCCACACTGTTTTCAAAAGTGTAAATAGTTCATTATGTATTATATAAATAAAAATAATATGTCATTAATTTCTTGTACTCATTACATGGATTTGAAAGTTATACAACTTTCTGTAAGGAAGCAAGTGTTTCAGAGCTTTTGTATGACTTCATTCATCAAAATATCCACTGATGTCCAACTGTGTTTGATTCAGATACCAGTGTTTCACATATCTACCTGGAAATAGGTAACAACTCCTTAGTGACGTAATCAGCAATAGTTTAGTTAATTTTTGATTTTGTAGAAAGCTTTGTTGAGTGATTTCTTGTACCTCATGGGAGTGTAAAAACAGAACAAGTAGACTTTTATAGTTCTAATACTAATAGACTAATAAGACATTCAAAAAGTGTAGGCCTATTAAACACAACTTTTTATAACCTACAGTTTACTGTGATCATGGAAGTTTGCAAAAATAAATAAAATTACTCACAAACGTTACATTGTACAGAAGCTATTGCTGTCACAGTGGAAATGTTTTTTGGGGATCAGTATCACGTTATAATGTGATACTGTAATATATAAACGTGATCATTATATTTTATAAACGTGATCATTATATTTTATAAACGTTATAATTATATTTCATGAACGTAATACTTTATTTTGTAAATGTGATCATTATATCATAAACGTGATAATTATATGTATGTGTATGTGTATAATCTGCATTTATATATTTTAGCAGTTTGGCTATATTATTTAATAGGATTTTATTTTTTAATAGATTATTTAATAATCTTGCCACGCCGCGGAGACCGGGAGACATCGGCTTCAAAGAACTGGTGATGATGGTGCAGAATCACCACAACCCCAAGCCATCTGTAATTGTCCTGCGCTTCAAATTCCACACTCATTCACGCAAGCCGGGAGTGACGGTGGCGGCATTTGTCGTGGAGCTGAGACAGTTATCGGAGCACTGTGAGTTCGGAGCTTTGCTGGAGGACATGCTGCGGGACAGGTTAGTCTGTGGTATTAATGACGACGGCATGCAGCGCCGGTTGTTGGGAGAAGCCACACTAACATTCAGAAGGGCGCTTGAGATCGCCCAAGCAATTGAAACAACAAACAACAGCAAACAACACTAAAGACATTAAAAGTGCAAACGGAGGCCCGCAGCCATGCGCTGTTCATCTTGTGTCCAGAGAGAAAAGAGGCAAGCCATTAAAGTCCGTGGAGTGTTGGGGAGCCCATTTCGCAAATGACTGTGGTTTTAAGGACTCTGTCTGTCATAATTGTCAGAAAAAGGGACACATTGCTAAAAAGTGCAGGGGAGCTAAAAATAAACAGGAGAAAGAATGGGGAAAATCAAAGCCCAAGATGAACACACATCACCTGCAGACTGAAGAGTCTGAGGAGAAGTGTTCATTCAACATGTTTAATGTCATTGGTCAGCCCCGGGCTGAGCCTATCTATACAGCACTGCAGGTAAACGGCAGTAAACTGAAGATGGAAGTGGACACTGGTGCCTCAGTTTCAGTGATTAGTCAAGGCATTTACCACAAGTTGTGGAGCTCAGAATGTGCACCTGAGCTTAAAGAGACTAATATAAGACTGAAAACATATACGGGTGAGTGCATTCCACTTGTTGGTGCTATAGATGTGGACATTGAGTATCGTGGACAGAAAGCTAAAGCTACACTGCTGGTAGTTGAGGGGGAGGGTCCTAGTTTGTTGGGTCGTGATCTCCTACAGAAAGTTCACCTTAATTGGGGGGAAATTTGGGGGGAAGTCAAAAACATCACAGTAGTACAAGACATTCCAGCTAAATATGCAGATGTTTTTAAAGATGAGCTTGGCAGCCTCAATGGCACATCAGTGAAGTTGTGTGTGGACCCCGAAGCACAGCCACGCTTTTTCAAACCTAGCACAGTGCCATATGCCATGAGAGCTATGGTGGAGGCTGAGTTGGAGAGGCTGCAGCAGGCAGGGGTGATTGAACCTGTTTAGTTCTCTGACTGGGCAGCTCCAATAGTGCCAGTGGTGAAGGAAGATGGCGGAATACGCATATGTGGAGACTACAAATTGACAATTAATCAAGCCTCACAGCTCGACACCTACCCCCTGCCTCGTGTGGAGGACCTGTTTACCATGCTAGCAGGTGGCAAAACATTCACGAAGCTGGATATGAGTCACGCGTACCAGCAACTGCTGTTGGACGAAGAATCAAAACAATATGTAACTATCAATACGCACAAGGGTCTTTTCAAGTACAATCGCCTGGTGTTCGGTGTTGCATCCAGTCCAGCGATTTTCCAGCGCACCATGGACAATCTGCTTCAGAACATTCCCCATGTTGCTGTCTACCTGGATGATATCCTGGTCACAGGCAGAACAGAGGAGCACTTGCAAAATCTTGACCAGGTGCTGAAGAGGATGTCAGACGCTGGACTGCGTCTGAAGAGCAGTAAGTGCGTTTTTCAGGTTCCAAGTATCACATACCTGGGCCACTGGATTTCAGCTCAGGGTCTGTCACAGGTGGAAGAGAAAGTGAGGGCGATAAAGGAGGCTCCAAGTCCAAAGAATGTAGCAGAACTCAGGTCGTTCCTGGGCTTAGTGAACTACTACGGCAAGTTCCTACCAGACCTCTCTACGGTACTCGCCCCGCTCTACCAGCTCCTGCACAAAGACAGTTTGTGGAAGTGGCAGCAGGCTCAGGAGGAAGCTTTTCAGCATGTTAAAGGACTGTTGCACTCAGCACGACTGCTGGTGCACTTTGACCCCAATAAGGATGTGATCCTGTCGTGTGACGCCTCCCCTTACGGCGTGGGGGCGGTGCTTTCTCACCGTTTGGAGGATGGGAGTGAAAAGCCCATTAGCTATGTGTCACGTACTCTCACTGCAGCAGAAAAAGGGTACTCACAGTTAGAGAAAGAAGGGCTAGCTATAGTTTTTGCTGTAAAACGCTTCCATCACTACCTATTTGGTCGCCCTTTTACCATTTTTACAGACCATAAGCCCCTAATGGGTCTGTTTAGTGAGTTAAAAGGCATTCCTCCCATGGCTTCAGCTAGAATACAACGCTGGGCATTAACCCTGTCAGCATACCAGTATAGAATAGAGTATAAGGCAGGTAGTGAAAATGCAAATGCTGACGCCTTCAGCCGCCTGCCTCTCCCTGACACACCAAGCCACACGGGTCTGCCCCCAGAGACTGTTTTTCTAATGGACAGACTGTCAAATTCTCCAGTGACAGCAAAACAGATCAAACTATGGACTGAAAGAGACCCAGTGTTATCACAGGTTAAGAGGTGGGTGATGCAAGGATGGCCGGTGACTGTAGAGCAAGAGGAATTCAAACCTTTTGTCAAGCGCAAACTGGAGTTGAGTGTGCTTGATGGTTGTCTGCTCTGGGGCTCCAGAGTGATTGTTCCTTCTCCAGGGCAAGCACAAGTGATGGAGGAGCTACATGAGGCCCACCCTGGGATATCCCGTATGAAGAGCCTCGCCAGGTCATTTCTGTGGTGGCCTGGGATGGACTGTGCCTTAGAAGAAAAGGTAAAGGCATGTTCACAATGTCAAGGTAACCAAAAGATGCCAGCGCCAGCACCGCTTCACCCATGGCAGTGGCCAGGCTGTCCATGGT
The DNA here is from genome assembly GCF_963457635.1 of Microchirus variegatus. Taxonomy (NCBI): domain Eukaryota; kingdom Metazoa; phylum Chordata; class Actinopteri; order Pleuronectiformes; family Soleidae; genus Microchirus; species Microchirus variegatus. The sequence goes on along the minus strand of NC_139802.1, from coordinate 24,759,224 downwards.
CCAGGCTTCATCTGGATTTTGCTGGTCCATTTATGGGTCGGATGTTCTTGGTGCTGGTGGACGCCTATTCTAAGTGGCTCGAGGCACATATCACGTCAAGTATTACTGCCCCAGTTACTACAGAGACACTTAGAGGCATATTTGCAACACATGGACTGCCAGACATGATTGTGACAGACAATGGGCCCACTTTCACCAGTGAGGTTTTCAAGGAGTTTGTGGAGAAAAACGGGATCCGTCATGTCCGCACCGCTCCCTATCACCCCGCCTCCAACGGCTTAGCAGAGAGAGCTGTTGGAACTCTGAAAGAGGGACTGAAAAAAATGTCAGGAGGCTCTCTGGAAACCAGGCTTTTCCGTTTCCTGTTCCATTACAGGATTACACCTCACACTATTACAGGAGTGCCCCCAGCAGAGATGTTGCTGGGACGGAGACCAAAATCTCATCTGGATCTCCTCCACCCAGACGTCAGGTCGAGAGTCGTCAAGTCGCAGGATGAGCAAAAAGCTAGACGAGACCAACATGCTAAAGAGAGACTTTTTCACCCAGGGGACTGTGTGTATGTTAAAAACTTTGCCACAGGGTCGCCCTGGTTGCCAGGGGTCATTCACCGCCGGACGGGTCCAGTGTCTTTTGTGGTGGACTTGTCTGATGGTAGGCAGGTTTGCAGGCACCAGGATCACTCATTCTGAGGAAAGGTCCTCAGAATGTTTCACTCAAGGACAGTGTGAACAGTTCTGGAGACTATGTTATGGTGCCAGTGACATCAGAGCACAGCGAGTTGTCACATGAGGGACTGTTGGAGCACACAAATGTGGCACCTGATGGACTGTTTGTGCAGGCTGCTCCACCTGCCCCTGTTTCCAGGTCTGGAGACACCACTCCAGAACTAAGGAGATCAAAGAGGCAACACAAGCCTCCAGATAGACTGACATGTTGAACTGTTAAAGCTATGCAATAAAAAGGAAGAGGGTTCAAAAAAAAATAAAAATAATGCAGTTAAATCATAGCATATGCTTTGGGTACGTTCTAACCACTGAGGTAACAAGTTTGTGTTCTATTTTGTGCCTGTGTATGTTTGCACTTAAAGGGGGAGAAGTGTTGCAGAGTGAATGTAGATCACTGCTGAGTTAGAGCGCTGCGCCCGGCACCTTTGTTAGTAGGTTTGTGTTATCCCGCCCGGTACAAGAGGCGCACTGTTGTGTGTTACACTTTGGAATGTTCCGCCTGCTGGCTAATGTGTATGTAGCAGTCCAAGGCAATAAATGAGCAAACACGGTATCCTACGTCTGCGTGTATTATTGCTATACAAAGCAACCACTCAGGTTATCACAATAATAATAATAATATCTATCTATCTATCTATCTATCTATCTATCTATCGATCGATCGATCGATCGATCTATCGATCTATCTATCTATCTATCTATCTATCTATCTATCTATCTATCTATCTATCTATCTATCTATCTATCTGTCTATCTGTCTATCTGTCTGTCTGTCTGTCTGTCTGTCTGTCTGTCTGTCTGTCTGTCTGTCTGTCTTAGGGTTGCCACCTTTCAGAAATGAAAATAAGGGACGCCCCAACGCGGCTCCTCTGGGCCATGACCACCACGGAGCCGACTAATCTAGGACATCTAGACACGTGTGTTGTAAGGGTGTCGTGGGTTTTTCTAGTAAAATTTCACTATTGTGAGTACATGGTGAGGGAGCGGAGCGACCGGGCGGCGGCAGGTTGGTGTGGAGCATTTGAAAATTTTAGGTAAAAATGGGGCATTCTGAGGCTTTTTGAAGGACCATTATGATGACTCATGAAGTAAGGCCAAGTAACTCAAAACATTACAGAACTCTGTATTACAGAAAACATCTACTTTGGGAAGCAGCTGGGGGAACACATGAACAAGAAATGTCTTTATTGGCAAGAGCAATATAACTAGGGATGCACCGAAAATCAGGAAACAGTTGGCCGAAACGGAAAAACCGAAATAAGTTATTGTGCTAATACTGTACCATTGTTTTTTTTTCTCTAATTTTGTTATGGCAGGGACTGTGTGTGCTTACCTCACTAAAGTCAAGGCATTGCAATTATAGTATATTATATTATAGAGTGTGCCCCCACATCTGGTGCAGCGGGCCTTTTTTTCTGCGCACCGCACCTGCACTGTGGCTTCTCTCTCTTTCTCTGCTGCGTTGTGCGTCGCTGCTGCGCTCTGCGCTTTTCCTTCAAGTGATCTTTCCGTATCAGTACAGACAGGATTATTTCTCTACACGCAGTTTTATCTTTACATCCAATAATAATCTTTATGATGAGGATCGGTACAGTCGCGATGACGTACGATGACGACAACTCTTAAAAGCGCACTTTTCATTGTTTTCACTCCGTGGTCTCAATCTTTTTGTAGAAGAGCTTTAGTTTAGCTGTAATTAAGGGAATAACCGATTAATCAGATGAGCTGATGTCTTTAGTTAACTGTGAGCAGCACTGATGTGTGGCGTCTGTTGCTAAGCAACCGTGACAGCAGCAAGCGCACAGAGGACCGGAGCCAGGGCGGACGAGATCCTGCGTAGATCCCGCCACGACAAGTTTGCTGGCATTATTATTCCATGTGTTTTACTTTCATCTTTATCTTTAGTGTTGATGTGTGTGTGACAGACATGTGGATTGGATATTTAAGTAAATACGGAACAAACCGCAACATTTAATTGCCAAATAAAGGACGATTCCGTATTTTACGGGACGGGTGGCAACCCTAGTCTGTCTGTCTGTCTGTTGGCATTGCTCTGAAGGCAAAGCGGTAGTACTTTTATTTTGAAGAGTACAGCGCAAATATATCCAATCAGAAGCAAGTGGGCACAGAAGACCCACCCACCCACCAAAAGGAAATATTGGATGGTATATCTGTTTGTCAGTAAGACCAGAGAAACGAAAAAACGAACTGAATTTCCGTTTTTGTTTTTTTGGCACAAAAACGAAAAAATGACCCATTTCCGGTTTCTGCCTTTGTCAAATGTACCCGAAAAACAAACGGAAAAACATACCTTGGTCTTTTACACGAGTCCCTTTTTTGCTATTGTGGTCAATGGGAAAATTGCTTTTTGGGCTCCATGGGATTTTTTGTTGCAGTACCCACAGTGGCCACCATGCAAAAATTGTCTTCAAGGCAGAGGGGGCGGAGCTCTATCCAGTTCTATCCATATATATATACACACGTAAAAGAATCACAAAACAGGCATTTATTTCCCCAATTTATTTAAAAACATAAAAAATTAAAATAAAAAAAAACAAACGTACCACAAATTCCTTAAGTAAACATCATTAAAGAGCCTCTTGCACAATAAAAATCAAAACCCAAATACACAATATAGTTCTTGCATATTAATTGTAATTATTATATAGGACGCTCACATGATAACAAAGCCAAAGTCTTCTTCTATACATGGTAGCAGTGGCTGGCAGAGTGGGAGGGACCTTGCCTCCAAAACCTTAAAAACCAACCAATCAGAAGCCTGGGATGATGATGATGACGATGATGATGATGATGCCTCTATGATAAATAGTCATTTGGATATCCAAACAAACAGTTTGTAGGGCAGACAGTGTCTGTGGTCAGAACATGGCACCACTCTTTATATACATTTTCTATACATCTAGGCATTTGCATATAGCATACATGAGGAAAAGCAGGAGAGAGAGAGGAGTCATTCATTACTGTCACCTGGTGTGTGTTTGCATATAAACTTGCATCGACAACTAATCACTGTTTGATGAATCTGTCCATTCATTTCTCCATGAATTGACTAATTGTTTGGTCTGTAAATAGCCAGAAAATGTTGATCTGTTTACCAAACCTGGAAATGATGATGTTCCAAATATCCTGTTTTTTCCACAGTTTGAATGATTTCTTTGTTAAACACAGCATAGAAACCAGAAAATATTCACATTTAAAAAGCTAAAAAAATCTAAAAACGTGTTTTAATGATCAATGGCTTATCAAAATAGTTGATGAAGTGATTCGTCGAATAACGGTTGCATCCACTCTCTCTCTGTGTGAGTATTTTCAGACAAATGCAGAGGACATCATGACGAATGTGGTTTGAGAGAGAAAAGATTAGCGGTAACAAGAAACCTCCCCGACCTTCTTATTTATGTACAGTAAATGAAAAACACAACGTAAGGGAAACAAAACATGATTATGCTCCAGAAAAGAGGCGAGTGTGTTATACCGAGAGGTGTATGTTGCTAAAAAAAACACCAAAATGGGGTAAAAAAATTTATGTTTTTCTAAATTTTTCTCCTTCAGGGCGAAATGTATTTACAGTTTCTAAGGTTGAAACGTGGGGGCACAGTGGCAGTCGTGTTGAAAACCTGCTTTTTTTCACTCACGGGTCTAACGGCACAGTCATTTACTGAGGTCCATTTGTTCTTGTTAGTAAAAAACAACAATTGATAATGTATTTGATGAAGTGGTTGGAATTATAATAGTAGAACAAGATCACAGACTTCTAAACACTCAATGTTTACGTTGCATCTTCACCGCTTCACTGTTTGATTTGATTCGAAAATTTGTCAAAATTACTAAATCTGATTTGTATGAAAAGCAGCAGCAGTTACTTTTAGTCATAGTTTTATAGCGTTTTTAAATGGCTGGTAATAGTTCCAGTGGTTCCCAGAGACTGGGTCATGACCTACAGTCGGATCGCGGGAGATTCTTTTTGGGTCCCCAGACAAATATGCAGAATTTTCCCAAACTTTTATTAAAATTTAGGTGTCTGTGTTTTAAATAATAAAGTTTAAATTTAATTTAGTAAATGTGAAAATGATTAATTTATCCATTCAAAATCGTATTATGTTTTACAGGAAATAGCTATAACTTAGTCACTATATTCTCACTTGTACAGGTTTGGAAAGCTGGAATATTGGTATCATGAGTCCTATGTATTCAGTTCAGACTAGGGATGAGCTGATACGATACTTAGGGGAATATTTATTACACAGTAGGAGAATTACTTAGTCTGAAATAGTTTGAAATGGCACAAATGTGTTAACAGTTTCATAGTTTAAAATGTCTGATATCAGTATCAAAAAAGTCGGTAATACCCGCTGCTAATTGTGTCATTCCTAGTACCCGGCACTGATATGACACAAGAATATGTAGATCTAAAGATTCAGTTTGGATTTAGTTAGTTATTTTACTTCTTTCTTCTTCTTGTCACTTCAGCTTAAAATGTGTGCATACAATATGATAATTGACTATATATAATTGACTAGTGTGAGTAATGCGGGGTCCACGCCATGTTGAGCTCAGAGGTGCATTCAATGTACCCAGTAAATTTCATTATTTCTACATTCGGCCCATTAAACAAAAGCATGCTGCTGCTGCCACCTTGTGGTAATACACTTATCAATACAATAATTTATTAAAACACTGTTGTTTCTTTAAAGATTTTAATATTGTCATGAATATTGATGCTGTGAATGTTCTTGGAATATCAGATGTCGGCTGCTATCGGTCAACCTCTAGTTTTAAAGGCATATAAGATTACAAAAGGAGGTAAGTGTAAGCGTAATTGGTGTTAGGATTTAGAGGGAGTTGGTCCCTGGAAACTTTTCTCCTCTGTTTGGCCCACAACATTTTGAGAACTGCTGTACCAGATACCAGGTCATCTTTTGGAAATCCCTCCACCTCAGAGTGAGATGTTGGAGTTTGGTATGAAGAAAAAGCAGCTGCTGCACTTGCTTAACCATCATGTCATGTGCTAATATACAGATGAAACCTGTCATTCCTGATGAACAATGACAGTTTGTATGAGGATCTAACGGTGCTTTGTTGTGTCTTTGGTTCTGTGTACACGGCCACACTTTTTGCCACTGCTTTAGAGACGACAGCATCAGAATTACAATTACAATCAAATGCTGAACAAAACACAAAAACGGAGCTCAGTTATTGCTACAAGGGAAGAATGGATTTGTTTTTTCTTTACACTAATAACACGTGAATTTAATGTAAAGTTAAACAAAAATTATAACCACATCTCAATGAATTCAGTGTTTGGAATCAGGAGCTGGGATTTGTATTCTGGAGAAATAATTCTGGCAATGATTGACCTTTTTGAACACTGGGCCGTGTGTGTGTGTGTGTGTGTGTAAATTTTAATTTCACCACAGCAACTGCAAATCCAAAGCTCATGTTTTTTCTACATCAGCATCTCACGACCTTTCAAAGTACCTGCAATTAGAGATGGGACGATACACAATATTATTGCACACTGCAACTCACAGTAAGTTGATAGTGGTGAATTTATGGGGACAAATACGAATGGAGGAATATGTTTGACTTGAAAATGCTGTCTAGCTTGTCAACATACGGTCTGCATATTTCCACTCACTCCTGGACCTCATGATTTATAATGATCTTATTTATTTATTTATTTAAGATATGCATACTTACTGCAATTCAATAATTATAATAATAATTTTCCTGTGTTTTAGAAACAGCAGCCTGGTTTTTATTACAATGAATCATACATTTTAGCAGAATTTTCAAACACTCGAGTGTGTTTTAATCCACTGTAGACAAAGTAAATTTGGGAGTTCATATAGATAAACAGTAGGTTTGCGCAAAATTTAAAGTCAGATTAAATAAAGAGAACTAAGCAATATCAAAACATCATAAAGGACATTATGGAAGAGGATTTTGTTTCCACAAGAAATGTTTTCACATGTGGCCCTAATCCTCCTCCATAGGACAAACCCTAACTAATGCTCAGCTAACTAAGTGAAGGAATGTTGTAGTTTCCTCATCAGTCCACACAAACCTCCTCTGCTGTTTACATTTAATCCTATGTTTTTTTTCATTTAAATGCGAAAACTGAATCTCTAGATGATCCTTTATTCGCTGTATCTGTTTCCATTGCATTTATTTGCATTTACCATTTATGAAAGTGGAAACTTTTCCACCTCCCTCGAGCCTGAAAACTTTTATGTGATATTTATAGATTTATTTTTCAGGTTTTGCATAAAAACAGGCTGATGGCTTATGGAAGCCACTTATTTTAAGTGATAAAAAGCATTTTTTTTACACAATTTAGGGCAATCATCATAGGGTTTTCACATCGTCCCATGACTTTGCTGCGAACACACAAAAAGCAACTACGTAGCCTGATCTCACTCTCCTGTCTTTCATCTATCTTCTTTTCCTACCATCTTCATCTTTGTGACACTTTCTCAGTTTTCCATCTCAGCTGTGTGTGTGTGTGTGTGTGTGTGTGTGTGCGTGTGTGCGGCCCAGTGCTATAACAATCTGACGCAGGTGAAGGAAACCCACTGACCCAACATGACTCAGAAGAATAAATAAAAGTGGTACATACAAACAAATTATTAACAACATGATTACCTGTAGTAATACTATTTATAAATGTTTACTTTGTTTGTGGCCTAATTTCAGTAAGATCCCTCCAAATAAGCACTTCCTTATTTCGTAAAAATAACTTTGTAACACACATACACACTTGCATTTAATAAAAGAAATGTGTGTTAAAATTTGTTTTGATCAGAAAAATCTCGGCTGCATCTCGGTGTAACTTTGGCATATAGATGAGTAATAACACAAAATATCAGCAGTAGTTTGTTTTCCATATGCTACATCCATACTCCCAGTACAGCTAAATGAGCAAGAAATAATCTGCATCAGTGTTTTTTTTTTTGGCACCATCGTTTCATGATTCTGCAGGGTGTGCATATGTGTGTTACAGCAGATTATAATCTCTATGTTTTCAAAGCCAGTGTCTCTCTCACAGGCAAATTACTGCTTCTTATTTTGGCAACTCTTTTGCAAACACAACTTCCCCCTCAAAAGTAAGAAGTCTTATCTCTGTACGCTTCCCTACCCAGCATGCACACACACGCACATACCTTCCACATTCCGGCACTGATCCACCGCATGGAGCACAGCGCCCGCCCTCCCACCCTCCCACCTTCCCTCTGTTTGGCAGAAAAAACAAACCTCCTGCTTGACACAGACAAATAAGGCAGCAAGGGTCCAGACATGACTTATCATGAGAGTTTTGGAAGGAAGCCATTGAAGGTCACTCTTGCAAAACCAACTCCAAACTCCAGCACCAGCAAAAATCTAAATGACAAGAAAAGACCCAGACCCTTTACAAACGTGACAGTAGAGCTGAACAATGAATAGAAATGGTACAATGGCCAAGTGCCCAAGTTTTTTTTTTTTTTTGTTTGCCATATTTTAATCAACCACATTGTCTGATTTCAGTCCGTCTTTTTCATCCAAAAGTCTTTTTTTTTAACTTACACTGTTTTATGTATTAAATGTTGAATGTATACTTCTTTTTTAAACTGAAAATACTATATATAATTGCACTGCAGTGCAGACATTAAATGTGGGCAAATAAATAGCACAAATGTGAAATGAAAGTGAAAATGCCAGTACTGATCCTTCACTGTTTGACTGTGATGTTCTACAGTTCATTTATGAAAAAAATATGAATGAAAAAATATGATGATAATGAAATTTTAGTGTTAAAATAACAGCTAATCAGCAATTGTCATTCCTTCCATTTGTGAATCAAATCATAATCTCAACTATTTTCACCACATAGTTCAGCTCTAACAAACAGGTGACAACAGACAGTCATTGAAAACCAGGTTTATCGTACACTGTTGTCTCACCCAGTGGCCAGCAGGTGGTGTGATGGTGTCTTTACTGGAAGTTGCGTCCCTCCAGAGAAAACTCAGAGAGAGCCTCCTGCAACTTGTGGTGCTCCTCTTCAACATTCTGCAACACACGCGCGCACACGCGCGCGCACACGCACGCGCACACACACACACACACACACACACACACACACACACACACACACACACACACACACACACACACACACACACACATCAACCAAGGATATCAGGGGCATTTTATGCCAGCACACTATACTAAAAACGTGTGTACAGCGCCTATGCGATGATATCAAACATCTAACGTGCGTGTGTAAATTCCATTCACTTTCAAAGGACAAACGGGCATCGCGTATGTGTCACGCAGACGCTGCACACATGTTGTTGCACATACGACTACGTGACAGGTGTGTGACAGGTGAACTACGCCTCAAATACATGACGTGAAGACCACGCGTAACTGTTAAGTACAATTCTACATGAGCGGACAGACACACACTGTGTAGTTTTTGTGGAAATCAAAAATCATGCTGTGCCACCTGCAAATGCAGTGTTCAACAGCTGCAAGTATTACCAAGAGAGACCGATATGACAGTTCAGGCTATTTCAGTCACATGTGCACACGTAAAGGCATCTGAAGCGTTGGCTTCAGTACAATAGTGATACATGCATTAACACCTATAGTGTGTGAATGCCTACAGTATAACTCATAACTAGAACATTTCATCAAAAAAGGTATGTGAGTGGATGGGGGCAGCCGGGCGGAGGGATTTCCTGGGAGCACATAACATCACCCGGGATTCCCCTATTTGTCCCGTCCAGTTTCATTTTTAAAATTTTTGAAACCAAGATAAGAATCACATTAGATATGAAAAAAGAGGAAAAAAACCCAACAGATTTTACGAGAGCATGGAGGTACAAGCACAGCTACTTCCATAGAAGTTTCCCACAGCAGAGGACACGGCAGAACCGGGTGTGGGCCGGTCGATGTAGTGCGGTCATGTTCCCCTGTCACATACAAAGTGGGGAAAATAGGACCTTTTTTGGGAAAAACGGGGAACATAGGACCCAGGGAACATCGGTACGACCCCGCTAAAAAGCAGTATCCCTAATCTCTAAAGGTTTGTGTTTATGCAAGAAACGGTCCTAAAGAGGTAACAAAAACAAGCGCACACACACACACACACACACACACACACTCTCACTCTCTCTTCACTTTGTCGACCACACTGCTCCTCTGACATCCTGATTTCAGCGCTAGACATAATTGCCATTGTCAGTGAAGTCCAATTTCACAGTGCAATTTTGGAGCGATCGAGAGAGAGTAATAACAGCAGTGGTTAAACGCCCTTTTTCTCTGGTGCCATTTTGGTCCCATTTGTCCCAAGTATATCACAGCTTTGCTCCTTACGCGGGTTAACGTCAGTGGAATCCTCTGCATCTCTTTTCAACCAGCTTCCATCTCTTGTCCCCCCCCCCGCCATAAACCAGCTGTTCCCTGCACACTGTTTTCTCTCTATATCTCACTCAGCTATCATCTCTCCATCTCCTCCCTCACCTGTAATCTCTTCAGTTGTTCCTCCAGACTGTGCAGCCTCCTGCACACTTCCTCCATCCAACTGTTCTCATTCTCCTCTTCAGCTCCTTTGTTTGTGCTCAGGTTTTCCTCTGTGAACACACAGACCTGACTTAATCACGTTAAACTTTGACCAGTTATCGTCACATTCAGGGTCTCGGTCTTGCTGTGAGGCAACAATGCTAGTCACTCCTCCTCCATGAGCATTTTTACCTTATAATACTGGGCATTAGAGAGGTTATACTATTATTCGTGTCATGATTTATATTGTGAATTGGGTCACAACGGTTTGTTAATTGGTCCCTGTATAACATGCTTTTCCATGTGTTTCCACATGCTAATAAGGTATGACTTGTTCATAGTGATAAAAATGGTTGTGCTGACCATGTAGTTGTGATCCGTTGTAATCAGAATCAGGTCAAGTATATTGTCCTCCTTCAGCAGACATGAGAACTCCTCCAGAGATTCAGAGAGGATAATTACTTCTCATGTTTTCATGATTTAAACCCTGATTAAAATTTGGCTGAATGGTTAATAACTCCTTTTAACGGTGTGATAAACTCAGTGGATATTTTACAGGGGTTTTAGTTAAAAAATTATATCAGTGCAACTGTTATTATATGATTTAAATGAAACAGGGTCAGTTAAAACTTGCCAGTGATTGAATTACTGGGCTGACAATAGTGAGGTGTAAAACTTGATATTGCGTCTTATCATTTGCGTTGTTCGCTCCAGCAAATTTGTCCAATTTATCTACAATAAAAACTCTGAGATTAGTTATTTGTCCTGATAATTCCTTAAACCATGTGTAGGTTAGTTTACCTGCATGACAGCAGTTATTAAAGGATTGTAATCTTCTTATCTGACTCATGTGATAATATTCTTTTCAATAGACAGTGGCCCACCTGTTGATTGACAGCTATCCATCTCTTGACCGGGCCTCTGTGAATGATCCTCTCCGTTTTCTTCGTCGGGCTGTGAGTCTTCTGACAGACTGATGCTCCTGACCAGTAGCCTTTTCAGCAACATGACTGTGAGGTGAGACAGAGTGAGTGTCAGGTAAAGAATGGAAAGATAAGAAAGTTATAAAATAATTAACATAGAAAATTAAAAGGAAAACTCTCATTCACCTTCATCCAAAGCACAGTTGGCAACCTTCTCCTGGTCACTGTTGGAGTGGCCTATCAAGTCAAAGCCTTTCTCTGACAGGAAATCGATCAGCCTGTGCCTGGGGTCTGAGGACTTGTCATCCGTCAGACTGTCCTTATCTCGATCTGCACACAGACACGAGGGCTTAACTTTGCCTACAGCCATCAGAAATGTCTTCCAATAACAAATGTCTACTGTTTATTAAGTGTTCAGCTTTGCTCTGCGCTCTCTCACCACTGACGCTTTTGAAACCTCCATTTTCAGTCTGGCATAAAGGGGCAGTCAGCCTGACCGGGAGAAAATGAGAAAAGAAATGAGAATTTCTGAGATGTATGAACTTTGGGAGGTGATGAAGAGGACTTGATGAGTCACACAAAAAATATACACATACGTCGAGGGACTGAAGGGAGCTCCTCCATTTCCAGGCAGCGTCAACCTCATTGGTGCTCCACTCTTCTTCAGGTCATCCACTTCTGACTTTATTACATCAGTCCAGCTAAAGAACACACCCACATTAATTATATGATTTACCTGCTGAAACAATGGCATTTATCTGTGCACCTGTCTTTGACAAGGCAAAGCAGTTTTATTTATGAAGCACTTTTTAATACATGAAGGTGCTGTATAGAGAAGAGGTTGACCGATGAGGTTTTTTCTGCGGTTGATGCCAATTTTTAAAATCAGTGCAGGCAATGGATGATACATAATGCAGATTTTCTTCGGCTGATTTGAATCTATCTGATTAAATATAACAGTTTGATAATAACAAATGACAAATGACTGTATCCAATTTGCATTTTATACGCACAGTAAACTATATACATAAAAAAACAAAAAAACAGGGATGTGCTGATAAGATATCTTGTATCCATAATTGTAACATTACTGTAAAACGTAATTAAAAAAAAAAAAAAAAAAAGGAATGTTATTTATTTATTTTTATGGGAGAAAAACATTTGTGACACAGTTGGAGAATTCCGTCTTCGAAATAGCTTGAAATGGCAGTTTAATAGTTTAAAAGGTGTAAAATGAGGTTTAGAAATAAGGTATAAAAGATCAAAAACTAATAATTGGCCAATTTATTAAAAAGTGGAAAAGTCTAAATTGAAATTGAAATTGTCAAAACCATTTTGACAACCTTCATAATTAGCTAAAAAATAGCATAAAAGACATTAAAATGTGGAGAAAAGTCCAATAAAACAGCTACAAATACTAAACACCTTAGAATAAAATAAGAATAGGTAAAAAAAAAAAGTAAAATGATATAGATATATTAAATACAAAATATGGAAAATAATGATAGATATACTCACATTTTCCTCTCTCCAACAGACTGAGCCACTAGTTCATAGATCTGAGCTCCACTTTCCCAGGTGAATATCACGTAGAAGGCCTTTCGATCTGACAGGACACGTAAACAAACAAAAAAAGAGAAAGACAGAAAGTTGACTGACACTGATCTCACAGCAGAAGTGACCTGTATATCATTCACCGCGATGTGCCACTAACCTGTGGCAACCTCACGCAGAAAGACCGAGTCCAGCTTGATAATGGGGCTCAACATCTGCTTGCCCTCCTGTACGGCGATGTTGCTTTTGCTCTGGCATTTGAGGACCATCTTGTCGTCCTGCCTCTGCAGCAGCACCAGCAGGTCCCCGAGCAGGACACACTGCACGTCTGACAGACAGAGACCAAGAGGAGAACAAAGTGACCACAGGAATCAAACTCCAGTGACTGCAGGGGGGGTGGGGGGGATTTGGGGCACTTAGCCCATGAGGCACCAGCTCTACCGACTTAGCCATCCAGCACCCCGATTGACAATGTTTACTTTTCAGCAGCTCCAGTGTCCCTATAAGCTTAAAATGCATGCCCACGGTTGGTGTAGTGGTCAACGCTCTTGCCTTTGCAGCAAGAAGACGCGGGTTCGAGCCCTGGTTGGAACAAGAAGTTTGCATGTACTCCCTGTGTGTGCGTGGGTTTACTCCGGGTTCTGCTGCTTCCTCCCACAGTCCAAAAGCATGCAATATGTGAGCGTGTATGAGTGAATGGTTGTTTGTCTCCATATGTGGCCCTGCAATGGACTGGCGAACTGTCCAGGGTGTACCCCTCCTATCGCAGGGCTGTCACGTGGCCCCAGGCTTCACTAAGCACCTCAGTCAGTACCTCATACGATACATGCCAAAAATTCAACTTGGCATAAGTAAAACAATTTGAAACAGGTTTTTCAAATGTGAAATGTTTTGTGAAAGGCATCAACACAAAGTAAAACAGGTATTTTACCAATTGCTTTCTCTTTTGTGACTCTCCAGATCAAAGGACCTTCATAAAGCATCTTCTTCTGAGTCAGGTCAATGTTCTGGAGAAAACATAGGGGCAAATAATGAGAAACCTTCAAATGACAAAAATGTCAAACATGCTTTTGTTGAAAGACTTTACCTTGTATTCAGTATATAGCTCATTACTTGGTTTGAGGCCTGATGTGTCCAATCTGCGCTGGTATTCCTTTAGTTTCTGACAACGGAAACAAAGTTATGGGGTCAGACAGAGGACAGACAGCACAGCTCTGAAAGTAGGAGTCGTCTTTAAAAAAACAGAAACCTTCAGGTCTGAAAATTAATTTACTAGACTCCAATTGGTGCTCAATCACTACCTAACAGTGTGCCAAGTGATGGTTTGTGTGTTTCTCACCAACAGGTTCTCCATCACTTTGACCTCGTCGTTGACATGGTTGAGGATCTTTCTGCAGCATTCTGCGCTCTGCTGGATCCTCTCCTTCTCTGTCATGTCCTCTGCAGAGACAGAAAAACACAGGGCTTTCACAGCAGCCAAACAAAAGCCATAAATCACCAGTGTGACCAAGAGTCTGTGACGGACAGTCATCTATTGTTCAAAAGTTTTGCTTGTGTGATTAAGTTAGTGGTCCACAGTTTTTCTGGTTCTGATTTTGTTTGGCACATACGTTGTCTTGTTGACAAACGTACATACAACATACAATGTTCACATTGTGAGTTTGACAGAAATATAACACATTTGCTAACCATAACACGATAGAATGGGCTCTTTAAAAAGGTACATACTACTAGTTACTTTCTATGCAAAGTTACACTGTACACACGTTGTTGCACATGGTGTGTGACGGGTGCACCACGCCTCAAATACGTGACGTGAAGACCACGTGTGACTGTTCTGTGACAATTCTACATGAGTACAGACACACACTGTGTAGTGTTTGTGGAAATCAAATAACGAGGTGTCATTCATGCTGTGCCACCTGCGAACGCAGCGGACACCAGCTGCAAGTATTACCAAGAGAAAGCGATGTGACAGTTCAGGCTATTTCAGTCACATCCCCTATTAGTCCCGTCCCGTTTAATTTTTTTACATTTTTGAAACCACGATTTCATGAGAATCACGTTAGATATGAAAAATAGAGGAGAGAAAAAAAAAAACAATACGAGTGCATGGAGGTATGAGCACAGCTACTACCACAGAAGCTTCCCAAAGCAGCGGACTGGGTGGAACCCGGTGTGGTGCAGATCAACTTAGTGCTGTCCATGGTGCTGGATCCTCATTTGATAATTATAATGACATATAAATCAAACTGTAAGGGTCTTGGTTTGGCAGCTGAATAGAGCGGACTCTCCCGTCTCGTCCGGAAAATATTTCCTGAACTATTTTCCAGCATTGCCGAGGTAGTAGATGATCATAAATGAATACCACGTCATCAATCTTAAAAGGGTTAGTCAAGGTGGTTGAATTTGAAACATAAGCAATACTCTACTCTCCAACTCTCGATACTGCCACCATTTTTTTTTTTTTTTTAGGGCAGTGTGCATGTACAATATTCATTTAAAGCTATGCTTACCCAGCCTATAGTCAGAGTAGAGCGGAGAACCTTCGCTGCTAATGAATGCAGCACGCACATAGCCGCTGCCGTTGCGCCCTGGAGGGTGGGACTTTAAAGCAGAACTAGACCGGAAGTTCCAATTAACGCTGTTTTTTAGTGTGTATCTGCGTCCTTACCTTGTTTTTGAAGCCCTGAAGTTTCGAAACAAACAATTCAGCCACTGCTGAGAATGCTATGTTTTATTGTAATCTCGGGCTCAGCGAGATCTCTGAAAATCCCGTAATAGTTACGTAAACATCGGTTCTCCGGAACAGCCGATCGTCCTGCTCCGCGCACTAATCTGGGCACATCCGGTTGCGTACATCGAACCGCAGAATAAGAAGAATAATGTCCGTTGTGGAGGTGTAGTGCGAGCGACAGTGTCTTCTGACTCTGGGTCTGACTCAGGGTCAAAGTCATAAAAGGGACTGCGGCGGGGAGTCTTGAAGAAGCTATTTTTAAACATTGTTAAAACAATGTTTTGATAATGAGCAGCAGTGCATCCACCGTTCCAGAGGGGGGAGCTGCACTTCTGAGAGCGAATGTGCTGATATGTCACTTCCGGGTTGAGAGATTTGAGTCTCAAATCTCGCGGCTGGGAAACACCATCAGAAAAGAGGATTTATATCGGCTCGTTTACAGCAACTAGGAGGTTTTTGACCATAAAAACAAGTTAATGTATGTAAGTAGACCTCCATAACTAACATATATGTGCAACAGGACCACTCTATGTGACCTTTAAGGGAGGCGGAGGTGTTCATGTTCAAAGTGCTGTGAGACATGCAAGAAAGCTAAGTATAGCTTTAGATAAAATGAAAAGTTGGGTGTCAGTACATTGAGACGAGCGTGTGCACAGACGTCTGCTGCGTTCGCATGTGGCATGACACTTATCACCTGTCACCTTCGTTATTTGGTGTACGCGCAATACGCGTGTCTGTATGCACATGTATCAGACACATGTTTTTCAGTTTTTATGCAGGTGTAGATGACGCGGTTAAGGCGGTTTAGTATGGTGTGCTGGCATGAAATGCCCCTGATACACGCATGCATGCACGCACGCATACACAGTTAAGGAAATTTTGTATTTGTATAAGAGGAATGTTCAAAAGTAATGGTTTATCATGACCTGTAGTGATCTAGGATTAAGAGACCATTTGTATTGTTTTACCACAGTTTGCAGCACTGTTGTAAAAAACACCTCCATATTTCCCCTTTCCCTGTAGGGGGTCATCTTTTGTCCTCCTTTGCCTGTAGGAGGTCATAAGTAGTAATTAACATATAGATAACACACCCAGAAAGACAGATAAATGAAATGCTTTTCTTCTAGATCTTCACTTGTAACAGAACCTGCATGTTGCTCTGTGAATTCTCCTCTTGTACAAGATTAAACCCTTGTTTGATTCCTGAGCTGGCTCCAACTTACTACCTCCATTATCAAAATATTACTGGATTCTTCTGACACACTCTCACCTGTGTTCTTGGCGATATTCTCCAGCAGTAAAGGGTACTTGGTCAGTCTCTGCATCTCTATAGGAATGATGTCTTTGAGTTGCAGCCTGCGGCACTGAGGTTTACTTTCGGCTTCCTGGGATTAAAACACAAACAGTCAGGATGAGAAAACATGCGACATCGCTCATGGAACCCTCATCCAGCCCCCCCCCCCCCCCCCCAAATTTCTACATCTTCTTCTTTTCCTTTTGGCTGCTCCCTTCAGGGGTCGTCACAGCGCAAACTATCCGTATCCTCCTCTCTCACACCAGCTAACTTCATGTCCTCTTTCACTACATCCATAAATCTTCTATTTGGTCTTCCTTGAGACCTCCTGCATGGCAGTTCCAACCCCAGCATCCTTCTACCAATATTCACTATCCCTCCTCAGTACATGACAAAACCCTCTCATTCTGGCCTCTCTGACCTTATCTTCAAAACATCTATGTGCTGTTCCTCTGATTAACTCATTCCTGGTCCTATCCATCTTCGTCTCTCCCAAAGAGAACCTCAACATCTTCATCTCTGCTAACTCCAGCTCCGCTGCCTGTCTTTTCCTCAGTGCCACTGTCTCGAGACCATGCAGCATTGCTGGTCTTGTATACCTTTCCTTTAATTAGGGCCCGAGCACAAATGTGCCAGGGCCAACGGCTCCTGGCAGGAAGTGCGAGGAACCTATTGTTTTCCTTGAGATTATTATTTTCTCCGACGTTGAAAACTCTTGAAATTTGGCATGGAGGTCGGGTAGGCAAAAAATGCGATAGTGGCATAGAGCCCTAACCCGTGCCTAGTTCTGGCTGATACTCTTTTATCACACATTACCCCTGACACTTTTTTCCATCCGTTTCAACCAGCTTGAACATGTTTCTTCACCTATTTTCCACACTCTCCACTGCTCTGGACTGTTGACCCAAAGTACTTAAAATCCTGCGTACACACAAAAATGTGGCGTACGTCCTTTTCCACTCTCACGTTCAGATGTGCCCACGCCAACTTCATGGCTGGCGTACACACGTTTCTCCAGCTATTGTTCCTTTGGCGACACTTGGTGGTGATGCTGGGAAACTCTTAATAATGTGAAAACAAGTAGTCATCAGAGAGATGTGCACATCAGAGACACACTTAGGAACAATTAACACCTTGCAAATGGTGCAATCCGACGTGAGCGAGTATTAAGGGAACGTGAGGATTAACTAGCAAACGATAATAATTGGCTCATAAGCCGATTTTCGGTCAGGAGCAATTTTCAGCGAGAGCCGGTTTCCCTAATGTAATTGGAGCTAATGACTGCACACACATTGCTATAAATATCATGTTTTTGGTTTTCTTTTAGAAATGCACCGGTTGCCAATTTCAATTTTTTAAACCACTTTACAGCAGAGATATGTATTTTTGCATATTTTCTTTAATTGAACATTTTTTTTTTTTTGGAACTTATTTGTTGTTTTATTTAACAATAAAAAACACAATACACAAAATTCCTTGTGTATTCCTTGTACACAGTAGCACAGAATATATATATGACAATGCAGAAGAACGGAAAAAAAGCAAAGACACATTAGGGCCTGGCATGCTGAATAACAACAATGAGTAAATATAAGTAGGTATAATTAAATAAATAAATAAATGAATGAATGAATGAATGAATGAATGAATGGATGAATGAAAGAAAGAATAATAGACAATCGGGACAGTGTAGCACAGTATGGGTTCCTTTCAATTAGAAAAGTAACTTGCAATAGGTAACCATCTCCTCTTAAAGACATCCGACCGTAATTGTAACTGAGCAGTTAAAGCCTCCATTCCATACACTTGGAAACCACCAGAGGTGTCTTAAAGAATCTCGTCTTCATCTTCCAGTCAAACTCTTTCCACATATTACTATTAATACCCTTATGGCACCCAGTGCATATCGTTTCCCATTCCCCATCCCCAATTATAACGTTTAACTCCGGCTCCCATTTATTTTTTACATAAAAAATATTATCTGATGTATTTAATACCAAATGTCTATATATATGGGAGACATGCTTTTTGTTAGGTATTTGATGTTTAATTATAGTAATATGGTACATTTCTGTGTGTGACGGAGCTTCTTTAATTGTATTCCAATGCGTATGGCTTGTGATATAATGCCTAATCTGAAAATACCGGAACATATCACTTCGGGGTAAAAAGAATTTGTCTTGGAGATATGAGAATGGCTGTAGAACATTATCACAAAACAACTGGTCGATAATTCCCTAAGTCCCTACCCGCCCAACTTTTAAAAGTAATATCCGTTGTTGAGGGGGGGAAATCCGGGTTTCCGTCAATTTGTATTGCCTGTGAAAGGGCAGACGTCCCTCTAATTCTCTTTTGGATAGTCGACCATACTTTTAAGGTGTGCTTCACCCATATATTTTTAATTATAATTTTCTTCTGGGACCGTTTACTCAGAAACACAAGGACAGATAGAGGTATATCTGGCAGTGATTTCTGTTCTATGTTTACCCATCCTGTCTCCGTATCATTATTAATCCATGCTACCACTGCTGTGAGTTGCGCTAGATTGTAAATTTAAGGCTCGTCTAACATTGTTAGTGCCATGTCGTCCGGAAATGAACACTGTTTGGTCCGGGTTCACTAATTTTCGGTTGTATTTCTGTATTCTATTAGCAAGAATAGATGTCAAGATTTTTAAATCCTGACAAAGTAAACTTATTGGCCCATATCCCTCTCTTTGTGTATAACCAAAATAATTGCCTCTGACCAAGTTTTTGGGAGGTCCCTTCCCTCCAGAACATAATTATATACACGGCATAAAATAGGGGTTAGTTCGTTAACAAAAACTTTATAGTATTCCCCAGAGTATCCATCGATACCCGGGGATTTATTGTTTTTTAACTTAGTAATACTATATCTAATTTCCTGTACAGTTATGGGGGAGCATATCAACCCAGCCTCATCCAGTGATAACCTGTTCAGTTGTATCCGATCCAGAAATGTTATTTTCTCCTTCTTCCCTGATAATTCTTGACCTTCATATAATCTTCTATGGTATGCAGCAAACGCCTCTGCGATTACTTTCGGTTGGGAAGTAATTCTGTTTGTGTCGGGGTTGTTTAATTTTAGGTACAACACGGTTCGATTGATCGTTCCGTATAGGGCTGGGTATCGATTCAGATTTCAAGAATCGATTCGATTTCGATTCTCAAGATTCAGAATCGATTATCACAATTCAATTCGATCCGATCTTGATTTGGGTTAGTGTTAATAAAACCATTTTTTAGAGCCGTTACTTGAAATGCATGACTACATAGTTTATGCAACATATTAATACTAGTATTATATTGACATTTAACAGTAAATTAATGAAGTATTGGTAGTTAATGATGGCTGTAAGGATCAATCCCCCTCCCAGAATGTTGATACAAACATGCTGTGGGCCAGAATTACCTAACAGATCCAGGGCAGCAAACAGAGGAAGGCAGAGTTATACATGCAGCAATGGACTGCTATTGGGACACTAACCTGGTGCATTATTAAAAATATGACATTAAGAATTCACCCAAAAAGTGTTGCTGTTGCAAACAAATGTACTTTTATTTTAATTATCTGTATGCAAAACAAAGACATTCTGTAAATAGAGATTACTGGTTTCAAAGTAACCTAACTGTCGTTACTGTATGTAAATAAGAATTAATCAAAAGGTCTCAATAGTTTTGTGACCTTCAATTGCCTTTAGTGCGAACATGTAAACGGAAGATTTTAAACTTAAACATTAAATAGAAAATAAAAAAATAGAAAGGCGTTGCCTATTAAAGTGCAAACAAAAATAAACTTAAGACAGACTGTAAACTGTCATCAATTGGGAATGTTAAGATTCTTCTGCAAGAAAATGAGTTCATTAACATGCCCTGGGGTAAGGCAGTTTCTTTTAGCAGTGATGGTGTGACCTGTGGTTGAAAAGACCCTCTCAGATGTGACATGAAGGTCCCGGGGCACAGATATCGCTTTGCCATGAGAGCTAAAAGAGGATACTGCTTTTCATTCTCCCTCCATCAGCCCAGAGGATTGTCCTGCAGCCCCGCAGGTGTCCTCGCCCTGTACCTTTTGAGCTCGCCTTCTGCGAGCTCAAAAGGCTGCTAGAGTTTTCTATGTGTGGAGTTATTGACCACCAGTCGTTTTCAAAGCCGGAGCTTGGCTAACTTCACCGCAGCGGCTAACAGCGGCTAACTTCACTGATATCCGACGCCATGTTCATTGTTTTGAGAGTGCGTCACTTGACGTGGGGTTAAAGTTCACCGGGGAAAAATGTTTTAATTTTATTTTTTTTAATCGATCTCCGGACGTACGAATCGATCTTTAGGAATTATTATGAGAATCGATTCAGAATCGGAGAATCAATTTTTTCAACACAGGTCTAGTTCCGTAATTGAAATGCCAGCAACCTACTTGCTTTACTACCCATTTCGTAATATTTACTTTTCACAAATCTGAGCATTCCCTCTGCTTTATATGTAGATCATCTAATTTTTGTCTCTCTTCTTTTAACAATTCCAATATATTCCCCCCTCTTGATATTTTGTGTTCTCTTTCCAATCTCGTAATTTTGGTCTCCAATGCAAGTCTTCTGGCTTCTCTTTGCTTTTTAATCCTTGAAGCAATTTCAATAATATGTCCCCTCATTACAGCTTTAGCACCATCCCATAAAATAGACGGAGTAACATCTCCGCTGTCATTTATACTCATATATTCTACTAACCTATCACGCAGTTCCTCTTGGATTAGGGGATCATTCAATATTGAGACATTAAGTCTCCAATACCTGAATGTTTTTTTCCTGACCTAAGTTTATTTTCATTTTAATGGGGCCATGATCCGACAGGGTTATAGGTTCTATCTTACACTCCGTCACTCTATGTGCATCAACTTTTGAAACAAGAAACCTATCTAGTCTAGAGTTACTCCTGTGAACCTGGGACCTATATGTGAAGTCTCTGTCTCTGGGATAATAGTAACGCCATATATCAATCAGTCCCAATCCATCCATCATCCCTCGGACACCAACTGATTTTCTGGATTGAAGTCCCTTCTCAGGAGGAAGTCGATCCATACTCTGATTTAGTACACAGTTATAGTCTCCCCCAACCACTATGATTCCGTTCCCATAAACTTGAAACAAGTCATCAAGAATAAAGTATATATATATACCCCGACAACACTACTGTAACGGGAAGGTAAGGAGAGCATTAAACTTAAGTGCACCAAACCAAATTATTCACAGCTGTACAAATCTGCCTAAATTTAGAAAAAGAAACCCTTACTTCTCGCATCACAGGCTCAGACATTTCAGGGGAAGAAAAACCTGCAGTCTTCCTCCGTAAACATGCCGACTTTCCGTCCATCTCGTCTCTCCCACCTGCGCCTGGCCAACTCCCGCTCCACTTTGTCCCGCTCGTCAACCCGGACCTGGATCTTTAAGTCCCGTAGTATCGGCACTGGGTCCATTACCGTTAGAAAAGTTTTTTCCTCAGAATCCACCGTCATCCTCAGCCGAGCCAGATACATGCACTTCGCTTTAAATTTTTTTATCCTTCAGGTTTTTAACAACATATCTGACGTGAGAGCGTTTCCTCTGCAGCTCAGGTGAGTAATCATTATCGAAGTAGATCTGCCTCTCATCCAACTTGAGTGTGCGCTGTTTCCAGGCTCTCTGCAGAATCTGTTCCAAGGTTTGTGGACTACGAGCCTTCCAATCAGGTTCGTAGTGCTTCAAGTCTTGTGAATGATTTCTTGGTTTGGCCCTTAAATTCCTTTACATCCGTCCTCACCTACATAATGTCCTCCCGTATTTCTCGGTTGGATTGTACAATAGCTTGCAGCATCTCATCCATGTTTTTAGCCACTGCTTTAGCACCTGCTCTAGCGCTAGCTGCGTCAGACTTAGCAGGTTTGTTAGCGTCAGTTGTTTCTAATGATTTGTCCTCCCTGTCCTTGTATCTAAACTGATATCTAGAGAGTCTATCGGTAGAGTTTGTCTTTGTGGTGTCGCCGGGCATGTTTTTTTGACGATTTTAGTTCAAATTTCGTCTAGTAGGGTAGTTAGTCAGCAGAGCTCAAACTTTACGACTTACACATACATGGCGCCGCCAGAAGTCCATCTTAATTGAACATTTTAACATAGAAATACAATCAGTTCACATCCAATATCCAACTAAAAATACAAAAACGAATCACTATAAAAAAGAAGTATATAATAATTATATAAAAATACAAAATCAATTGTCATGATACATTGGGACATGCTGCTATTTGCATCGCACATTTGGGGGCTTTCAATCAGCCAGACTGTCAGGTGATGACAGCATGACGTCAATAACAGGACAAACTAATACAACGAGACATAACTACCTGCAGATGTAGTTTATTTACGTTTAAACATATTTCACAATATATTACCTACACAAAAATAAGTAAATGAACTAATGAGCGCAGACCTCACTCTCTCACACTCCCTCTCTCGCCCGCCCCTCGCGCTCTCTGCTCACACTGGTTTAAATGACAAACAAACAAATGCTGAGTGCTGATCGAAAGTTTTGTGCAAGTGATTTAAGATCCTGACTCTTGTCCCAGATATGACAGGCTTCATTCAGTGATTGAAACAAATATGTGACCCGCCACGTACTAAGCTGGAACAAGTAGGCCCAGCACAAAACGAGAAAAAACAGGAAAAAGTTATTTTTTTCAAAATTAGGGATTAGGGACTTTTGAATTAAGGTTGTTTTATCGCTGTGAATCATTCCTAGTTTGGGTTTGGCGATCTCACATTCCAGAGCTTTTGTTGCTTTTTCAGCCAATCAGCTGATGATCACGGAGAATACACATGGCTAATTAATATGCACGTACAGAGAGAGGGGGAGAGAGAGAGAGTGTCTGGAACGTTCCAGCAGTTATGTGTGAGTGTGTGTGTGTGCAGTGCGAAATTAAAAGCGTGATTGTCATCAAAGCAGTCGTCATCAAAGCTTTGTTGAACAAAGGAAGGCAAGGAGAACAGGACAATATCTGAACTATGGCTGAATGTCTTCACAAGGACAGAGACTGCTGGTGTGTGGACTGTTAGCATTTTAAGCTAGCGATCTTTATGCTAACGGGTTAGCAGACTTCATCATCACAAAAACAACAAACAGATGATTATTCAGCTGAAAGAGAGCAGGACAGACACAGTAGTTGTCTGAGATGATGACGTGAAGCCAGCACCGCTCTATCTCCTCATGGGTGAGTTTTCATATACGTAACGTTAGTGTTCAGTCACATACAGGGATGTTTTTCTTGTTATTGTTTCACTAGCTCTAGCAAAAACATGTGCTGAAGTGTTTGAATCATGTGTGAATGACACAGCTTTGTGTGTGAAGTATTGACTGTGATGCTAATGATTTGTGTTGTGAGTTAGGACATTATCAGCTCATTCAGGAAAAGACTGATCCATCCACACTACACCACAGAGCCACTTCAATGTATTTCATGAGTGTCTGATTTGATATTAGAAATATGTGTCTGTCTTTGATCCTTCTCTCTTAAGTATATATAGTATATTTTGTTTTCATGTAACAACAAAAACAGATGATGGAAATACAGTGGTATGGTTACGGTAGTGGCACCTCTGGAAATGTTCATGATTTTCCTTTATAAATCATACATTTTGTTTGAATAATTAACATAAAAATAAATAAATATAATAAATCATATCAACTTTATTTCACGTCTCATTTATCACTGCGTTTGTCTCCTATATGATATATTTAACTGAAATGTCTTTTTCAAACAACCAATGATTTATAAAGGAAAATCATGATTTACAGAGGTGACCAAACTTTTGCATACCACTGTATGACACAAATGATAACAGAATAAGCCACCCCCCCCCATATTTTTTTTTAGGTTATTTCATTTCAAATCTTAAGAGAATATTATGTCCAGTTTTTAATGTATTGTATACGTATTGTTCTGTGTAGCAGTGTAGCTCACAACAATAGTATCTGTGCTCATACAGAGCAGGGTGTGGTTTCACTGACAGCTTAGACCAGGAGGGGGTTGTGCTATGTAAATGTGATGATTCTGTCTCTTGGCTCCCAGAAGCTCCCAGAAATCTTTGAGGCTAGTATTCTCCCTAAAGCAGTTTGAGGAGTGCCTACATTCAAATTGCCATATCTTCTTCAAAAATTATCAGATGTACATGTGTTTGACATTGTTGGAAAGCTTACCACAGAAAGAAATCACACTTTCAGAATCTGTAAATAACTCCAAATGTCCCTAAGTAGACTTGTGACCGGTTTTGCCATGGCTGGACACTTATAATAACATTAATGAAACGTTTACATGCAGAGCGCGCTCACTCGCAAAGCAGACAGCAGCACCGCGGGTGCGCGGATGTTGTGTAATCAAATACACCGGTATAGCGGTATATTAAAAATTCATGTCGTAACGAAAATAAAAACCGGTATTCGGTGTGAACCGGTATTCGGTGTGAACCGGTATACCGCCCAGCCCTAATGATACTGAACATGATTTGAACATGGCAATACTTGTTGTCTGCTTCACTCACGCTGAAGAAGTTCTATACAGCTGACACGTTATAGCCTAATCTGCGAGGTCCACTCAACTACATGTCCGTGTAGCCGCGTGCACATGTGTTGCTGATGCTGCGCGATACGGGTGCATTTGACCGGCTTATTAAAATCAGAATATTTCTGACTGACAGGCCGGTCGCATCCCTATTTTCTTTATTTTCTGCTGGTGAAATTAGAGCTACAGAGCTTTCTAACAAGCCCCCGATCGTCTCCCTGTGTTCAGTATTCAGGTCAGTAAAAGCGGCCGTAAATTTGGAAATGTCAGCCACGGCGCACTTCTGCATTCGTTAAGTGTGAGAAATAAAAAACAAGAATAAAGTATGACCTGTTGCGGTCACTTCGCTTCGGCGGTGGGCAGAAACCCTCCGCTTCACCTCCACCTTGATATCCGACCATTTCTTTTTAATCTGTGTGTGTGTTCGCTGCTCGGATCCCACTGCATTACAGTCTCACACACACGCTCCCACTCACTTTCTTTTCTTTTTTGTCATATTTATCCCTGTTGACAGGGTACCAAACGAAATCTTCCTGCGCGTTTTCATTCATTCATTCACTAGTATCTCTTGCTCAGACTGTGTGAAATTCCTTCACTTTCCTTTGTTCAGTGCGTTATTTGATCAAAGAGGTGAATCTCAGGGCCTATTTAAATTGATTTGCATATGTAAATGAGGCGTGGACAAGGAGGAGTTTGGCACCTCTGCATGTGTGCTCAATTCCACGTTGATTTGGGATGTATAAAGGAAACATGCTTGGATCCATGCGTACGCACACTTTGATACATCTGAATTTATTTGTGCGTACAGTTTCTGGGTTTGGCGTACGCCAAGATTTAGTAGGAAATCCATGCAAGTCTTTGTACATGAGGCCCCTGGTCTCTGCTCTCACTACTGATCACAATGTCATCTGCAAACATCATAGTCCATGGAGAGTTCTGTCTAACCTCATCTGTCAGCCTGTCCATCACCACTGCAAACGAGAAGGGGCTCAGAACTGATCCCTGATGTAGTCCCACATCCACTTTGAACTTCTCTGTCACACTTACAGCACACCTCAACGCTGTCTCACAGTTGGCATACATGTGCTGCAACAGTCTTACATACTTCTTTGCCACTCCAGACTTCCTCATACAGTACCATAGTTACTCTCGACTTCCTCTTTACAGCTTCCACCACTTTTTCCTCTGCTCTGCCTTTGTCCTCTTCATCTTTCTTATCACCAGATTCATCCTACAAACCACCCTATCCTATGCTGTCTGGCTACACTCTCACCCAATGTTCCCTCTAAGCTGCGAGCCTACGCAATTGCGCACCGCTCGAACATACTCAGTGCACAAGAACATCTCTGCAGCGCACCTCAGTGAGTGACAGGTGTCCAGCCAATGATACGATACGGTTTACTTACGCTACGCAGCCAATCATAGCACTGATAGTGCTTGTGTATGTGCCCTGCCCATACACGCTGTGGCACCGTGCAGGTTAGCTTGCTAACAACAGTGCGGCAGAGATGAGAGACGGCGATACAAATGCAAACCCCTTATCATGGCCAAACGAACGGGCAGTGACACATCCACCCACCAAGCCAAAGTAAAAAAGAAATGCGGTGCTTTTAGGATGGAATGGCTGTCGGAGAATTTGGAAACAGGAGAACAAGTGGTGAAACTGGGTGAGATTTTTTCTTTTTCGTGTGATACTGGTGTGTGGCTACAGCGTGCACAACTGTTGCTCACAGTGATCCTCAGTGCGCTCAGGGAGCTTGCGTATATGCTCAGACACATGAAAAATTAAAGGGAACATTGCTCTCACCTACCACTACTTTGCAGTCACGGATCTCCTTCAGATTACGTTGTCTATACAAGGTGTAGTCAATCAGTGTGCTCCTACTTCCGCTCTTATAAGTTACCCTATGCTCCTGCCTCTTCTAGAAAAAAGTATTCACTACTGCCATTTCCATCCTTTTTGCAAAGTCTACCACCATCTGTCCCTCTGTGTTCCTGTCCTGGATACCAAGGGTGAATTCCACTTCCCTGCTTAATAGGGGTGGGAAAAATAATCGATTCTTCGATGCATCGCGATTTCTTTGCCTGTTGCAACATTCTGTTTGCTTGGCTCGCTGCAGAGCCAGGGTTTCCCCCAGTGTATTATAAGCCTAGCGGGCCGCCAGGCTTTGCGTTGCTTGTTTATTTATTTAAAATAGATTTTTTTATACATATATATATTTTTTTCTATACCGGGGAACAAGAGCGCACGTTCCCCCATGTAATCCGTGCAGCGCACGCTTGTCCAGGTGTCGATTGAAACCCAAGTCACACTATCAAGGGCGTCATTATTACGGTTACATCGTTCTTGTCAATAAAGATATTATATTTAGGGATGCACCGATAATTCGGCGGTCGAAACAGAGCGAGTTCACTGTGGAACAGCACCTGTTAAACGCTGGAAAGTCTCTGCGCAAAAGTGAAACTTGGCTGCGTGCGGCACAGATTATGAACTCCCCGCGACATTCACTTCACAGCAGAGAACATTCTCTCTCTTTGAGCAGTTAACTAAAGACATCAGCTCATCTGATGCATCTGTTATTCCCGCAATTGCAGCGTTAAAGCGTCTTCTTTCACAAAGATTAAGACCACAGAGTGAAAACGATGAAAAGTGCGCTCTGCTCTTCAGAGTCTGTCACCACTCAGTTTCACTCGGATCACCTGCACTTCATCGTGACTGTACTCCATCCTCGTCATAAAGATCATTATTCCATTGTGGGGATAAAACACGTAGAGAAGTGATCCAGTCTGCTTTAGATCAAATCAAAATCAAATAAGCGCAGGAGAGGGAGAAGAGAACAGCGCAGGGGCGGTGTGCAGAAATAAAAGGGCTGTCTGCACCAGATGAGGCAGATGAGGGGGCACTACCACATTTATATTTATGTTGCTTTATCTTACTTTTAAATGAGTAGCAAAGTATTAATCTAATCGTTGACCTCTTGGAGATGACAGACTGGACGCAGCTTTCGCGTTATTCTGCCCCCCACAGTTTGAAGACGTATCTGTATTTAAGGGGTGTCCCATTTCTAAGTGACAAAATAACCCTCAACACTTTGTTTTGAGGGCCAGTTAAGATTAAGGGTTGAGCTTGAGGGTTAAGATTGAGGGTTAAGATTGAGGGTTAAGATAGGAATTGGAATTGGCCCCCAAACCTGCCTATCACTTCTCCATCACTGCACTAACATGTCCATTGAAGTCTGCACCAATGACCACTCTCTCACCTCTGGGGATATTCTGCATCACTTCATCTACCTCACTCCAGAGTGTTTCCTTCTCCTCTAACTCACATCCCTCCTGTGGGACATAGCCACTAACAACAGTTAGCATCACACCTTCAATTTCTAGCTTCGGCTCCATCAGTCTATCTGACACTCTTTTCACCTCCAAGACATTCCTAACAAGCTCCTCCTTTAGGATAACCCCTACTCCATTTATCTTCCTATCAATACCATAGTAACACAACTTAACACCTGTCCACCTGGTCTCCTGGACACACCACCGTCCTTCTCTGCATCATGTCAACCCACTCTCTGCATTTTTTTTTGTTAAATGTTCAGGTTAATAATAAACATTATTGAGGTTAGTATTATCTGTGCTAGTAAAAGCTGCTGCCAGTGATGGTGTTTTTTGGCCAACTTCCTGTCTATTTGCATACATTTTTTACTCATGATTCTGTCCAATATAATATATAATCTTTGTCCAATATAATCACTATCCCTCCTTTGCACGTGACCAAACCATCTCAACCTTGACTATCTCGCTCTTTATCTGCAAACCCTTCAAACCTGAGCTGTCCCTTCAAATATGCCAATTTCTAATCATGTCCATTCTGATCAACTCAGCCACCTCCAGTTCAAACAATACGTACAATTAAAGAAGAACGACACATTATTTAAATCCTATGATTTTGTTTGATTACTTCTGATTTCTTTTTCAAGACCAAACACAAATATTTTACAGCTATTTGAAGAATAATTGCAGAACAGACCTTGAAAACATCTCTCATACCACACACTGCTCTAGATATAAAGCTATGTCACATGTATATTAACAGGTATATTTCACTGACTATGCAGGCTATGGTTAGGATTAGGGACTATAAAATGCACTTATTAGTGAGTATCCACACTAATATAGATAGTTTATTGTGTGTGTGGGTTTACCTGTATAAAGGAGTTGAAGCGAGGCTCTTTTTTCTGCCTGCTCTTGATTTGGTCCAAGGCCCATGACTGGTGACTGCAAAATCGGGCTGTCAACTTCTGGAACCACTCCCCCTCTGGACCACCAAACTGGAAATATGTACACACAAAAAACACTCCATCAGTACAACTACATGTATCATGATGGCCAGATGTAAAGAATTGAGAGGAATAAACACTACAGAGATAATGGCTGTGAAAGAAAAAGAATAGAAGGCTCAGTACTAAATGTGTGGTTGTTAGAGCCAATATTTTAAGGTCCAAAGAGAAATAGCTTTCTGCATTTTTGGCATAATTACCGCTGGATAAAGTTGTGAATTAAATTGTCAGCACAGACAACTTGGGAGAGAACAGTGACACATAAACAATATAAAAGGAAAGATAATGATTCACCCTGTTGAGAACTGTGGTGCTGATGGACTTGACGATGAAGTTGTCATCCAAACGCAGTTTCTTCAGGTTCTCGTAGAAGTTATCTGGATTCACAGACAAGACAAACAAATCAACACTTTATATATAGACCTTATTTTCAGTGGCAGAAACATGTAAGTTGACGTCCGCCATTATTTGTGTGATACTTCTGGTATCACAGCAGTCAGGGGTTGCTCAGAGAGCATTTGGTTTAAGCGAAAGGCTTTAAAGGGACACTGTGTAGTATTTATGGGTTTATATAACCCAAAATCCACTTTTTTTATACATATTATGTGATCCTGCATTGTCTAGTCGCTGTATAATATTTTTTGTTTAATTTTCGTAGTGTTTCAAAAAGTCATGTAAAATAACATGGTCGCGGGCCGTGGTTGCATAGCCACTGTTAGCAGCGAGACGCCATGTTTCTACCGGAGCCTGTAAGGACAAACGCGAGAGAACAAATCAAGCGTCGCTTTACTTGTAGCGGAAGTCCCGCCTCCACTCTCTCCGCTTCGTCTGCTACGAAGATGGTACCGCAGTAGCTCGCCCTCTCCCTCGCCTCACGAACCTCATCTGCTGACACGGAGAAAGACGACGAGGACAACATTTGACCGGCTGCGGATACCGTAGCGCTAAGGGAAGGGAGGGGGTGAGCAGAGGAGCAGTTCTTTGTTGTAAATGTCAGCCTCTCCTCTAGATGGCACTATAAACTACTTACTTCACCTTTAATGGAACAGGAATGTTTTGATCATCCGCCGCAAGTACGTTGGTAATGTGGATGCAAATCGTGTGAACTTACCCTTCTTTGAATAATGAAACGGTACTGTGGCTAAAAGCCTTAAATATGAAGAAGCCACTGAAGCGTCACTATGTCTGTTTATTGAAAACAGACCTAAAGAAGAACTGTCTTGTCTAAACATAACTTGATACAATATTGTTGTGTATCTGCTCCTGGTCTCCATCTGTCTCTACCTCATCTCTCTCTTGTCCTTTCTCTCCTCCTTTCTGTCCCCCACCTCTCCTCTGTCCCCCATTTTTCCTTTCACCCCAACCTGGTCGAGGCAGATGGCTGCACATCTTTGAGACTGGGTTTGTCACAGATATTCTCTCCAGTGATGCCTCGTGTTTGCTCATTGTGTGAATTGTTGGGTTTCTCTGCTCATCTTGAGATAATGTATGCTGTGATTCAGCATCATACAAATAAAATTGAATTGAATTGAATTAAAGATCATCCAGTACGAGAGAAGTGTCTTCACTATGAAACACTGGTAAAACTTCCAAGGCGATGTCAGCAGATGTATGTAAAACCACAGCTAATTATGATGAAGTGTTCTTTATGTCCGAGTTGGTCTCAATTGACAAGTACAGATTGATATAGTTGTGTCATTAAAACTGGCTTATATTGAAGACTTCTTTGATTTATTATTTTAATTCATTCATTTATTCAGCTGTCCATGTAGAGCGACAGCACAAAATAATAAAAAATATCCTCGTATGTTATATACAGCCACTTCCTTATGTCATCCCCCCATTTGTTATTGATGGTTACCAATGTTGTCAAGAAAGCAGAATCAATTACGTCCGCATTGAAAAGTAAGGTCTGTTAAATACAGTGAGGTCTGTATATGCAGTTGTTTTCTGGCTTTATCAGTGGAAAAAAACAAATAATAATAGCGCAGAAAACTCACAGTGCATATCAATGATCTCATCTAAGCTGGGAAAGATGGTTTCGAGCTCAGTGGAGGTCAGGAGCTCCTCTCTCTCCAGGGGTTTGGAGAAGACCATCTGAAGAACACTTAGCATTCGCACATGGGCGTGCTCTGTCGCAAACAACTCTGAAAGGGGAGAGAGAGAGGGTGCACTATGAATGAAAAGAACTTCAAACAAAAAACAACATCCTTGCAGAGCCCGGCAGGTATCCATGGGGAAAAAAAACTAAAATTGTGGCCATGCATTAATGACGTGTTATTGTTATTATGATGCATGAATTAGTGGATTTTTACTATCACAGTAAGGTAGACAATCAGCTGTGAACACCTAAGAAGCTGGCTTTTTGACAAGTGTGCAGGGACCTTCTACAAATTGCAACACCTACAACTATAATGATTTTATAGGGACTAAATTGTATTATGGCAATGATTTTAGCTAATATTCTAAATAAGATTACCCAGAAATAATGAAAAGGATATCTCATTTTCCCAAATAGATTATAGGATATATTGTTATAGTATAATTTACAGGAAATAAGCCAACTGAATTGTGGTAACGATAATAACCATTATTGTGAATACAAATTGCCAAAAACTATGAATTGTAGTATAATTTAGGGGACACTAATGAAGGATGTTGTTATTTTAGAGACATACACTATAAGATACAATAACACTTACAATAACATACAATGTTTGGCATGAGTGTACTTTGTAATTAAACTGTCACTATTAACTACATTATATTTTAATTATAATTATATTATTATATATATAACAAATTTATTAAAGGGGACATATTATGCAAAATCAACGTTTTAATCCATTCAATATTAAGAGTAGGAAAAGTGTGACCTCATGTCATGTTTTTGTGGTCCTCCTCAGTCTAGTACAGGAGATAAAACATGCAATGTTGACTTCCGCAGGGTATCTGACATCAGACTGAAACATTACTGGAATTGTTGTCTTGTGGAGCTCGGCTTTGTTCCTAAAAAACGTGAGAGTGCAGGCGAGGGCAATATTATCCGGAAAGAGCGGAAATCCGCAAAGTGTTCTATTCTTGCCTCCACAGTGCAGCACAGAGTTCTACACAAACTTCTAGCCTCACAGGATGTACCTGTCTAGTGCATACATGTTATATATGAGGCAATGTGCCGGCTAGAGTCTGAAAATGATGGCTTTTCCAAATGCTAACTGCTGTTAGCTGCCGGAGCCTCAGTGACACTGACGTAGTTTCCTGAGTCTCATTTGCATTTAAAGAGAAAGGCACTCAAAAACAAACAGAAATATGCCAGACTGAATACATAAAACATGAATACACAGTATATAAACAGTAACATACAGTAAAAAGGCAAAGGCTAGAAAAGTCTAGAATGTCAGTAAAAAATACATATTTTTTATGCGCATCCTTTCATCACAGCTTTTTATAATCCTATTAAACTAATTACTTTTCACTACAAAAAGATGAATCCTATTTGCAGTGTGTCTGGCCACTGTCAGAGCAGACAGAAGGCTATGTCTGTTTAAATTGAATAATTATAATAAAATTACATTCATTTTGGTCAGGATAATCGACAATGGAATGTTTATAACATCCCATGTCTCGTCATTGCAAGATTTTCTCTGTGGACCTGATGTGGGAGAGATCAGGTGACATTTGTGACATTTACAAATGTCAGAGGCTGTCTAACATACCTGTTGTAAAATGTATTATTATTTATTATCCAATCACACTTCAAAAAAAACCCTGA
Organism: Microchirus variegatus; assembly: GCF_963457635.1. NCBI lineage: Eukaryota > Metazoa > Chordata > Actinopteri > Pleuronectiformes > Soleidae > Microchirus > Microchirus variegatus. The sequence continues at coordinate 24,725,714 of NC_139802.1, read as the reverse complement.
ACTATCATTCTTTCATCTCTCTTCTCCTCACCATTGATGACCTCCTGCCTCTTGGTCTCCTTCTTACTGAGGCTGGATAGAGCTTCGGGGGAGGCCAGCTCCCTCCAGTTGGGTGGATCATGTTCAAACTCCAGGAGGCGTGGGGACATCTCCTCCAACTGTGGGGAGGGGCTGGTTGGGGAGTGGCCAGTCCCTTCAGGATTTAAAACTGGTCCCTCGGTACTGAGAGAGGGAGGAAGTGGTTGGAATTTTTTTTTTTAATTGTTTAGATAGGTCACTAAGTGACTTTTATGTGAAAACACCCCAGTTCCATTTATAAACTTTCACCAAAGATGCCTGGTTTAAGACAATAATAGAAAGGTGACAAGTAGATATCTAAACATGTTCTGTTAATATTTTTCTGGAGATTTGCAGCTATATTAAATATAACTCTGCATTAATAGCTGCTACTTTAACTGCAACTAATAACTAATTTCCTAATCAAATAACCAGCTGATAATTTATCGATAGACTTTGTCAGACTTTGACACTTCGTCAGAGGAGCAAAAACAGAAAAAGCTACAAATGCAGAACTTGCTCTTTTTTCATCACTCTACTCAGACTAATTTATTGATAATCAAGGCTGCCAACTAAACTGATGTTTTGTATCTGATTAATAATCAATCATTGTTGCAGCTACCTTTTTTTTTATAAAGATAATTGTTGATTTACAAATAAACCAGATGACAAGATGGCTAAACTTAGTTCCTTAAGGCAATAACATTCATAGCTTTTAAATCTACATAAAAAGAAAAAAAAACAATATCTGCAAAAATTACATTTGTAAATATATAGGACTTTATCTTATTTCCCTTTGTTTAATAAACTGAACTGAGTCATTTCCATATCTGCTCTTGTAGTTTACATCACATCATTAAAAACCCAAGTGAAATTTTTCAAATACAACTTACAGTTGTTAAAACTCTTTGATTCATTCAATGAAAATCACTTAAAGGTACAGTGTGTCAGATTTTTGTAATATTATTTACATTTGGCCATAATTGTATGTAAAATAATTATACTTATTTTATTTGTTTTGAGACTACAATCACCTGATTGCATGAATTACTGTTTTCACAACCACAGAATAAGTCATTTATATTCAAATCTGGAACGGGTCTTCTCTGTGGAGGATTACCCTGTTTTTAAAGGACAAACTTAAAATCTTTTGAGTTTTTTATGCTAATTGAGGGCCAATATAGGTTCTCGACACACTTGGAAGGGAAGTGAGAGGTGAGAGACATTCAGTGATAGCATGTAACTTCACCAGTAATGTTGCTAGATCTTACACACTGAGCCTTTAAGTCATGGTAAAATAAAAACAGATGTAAATGTTGCTCTAGTTTAGACCCTATAACTTTTCAAAGACCTTTCCCTCAGAGTCCTGTCATTTATAGTGAACTAACACTGACCATAATGTTTACCAAGTGGTCAATACTGACCTAATTCAATAAACATTCTCCTGCAGAGCCACTTATGTGACCTTGTGTTGTTTAACTGTTCCTCACTCACTGTCCGTCACAGCAGTCAATAAAGTCAGTAAATAACTCAGGCTAATTAACTGCCTTTCACAGGAGACAAAAGACGTGTCGTTTACAAATAACTGATGCCACTCACCTTAACAAAGACCTATTTAAATGTGCCTCCACAGTGATGAGTATCTCAGTATAAGTACAGTCAATATTCTATAATAATCTCATCATACTAATTATATTTAGTTTAAGTGTATTCTGGTTATTTCAGGACTGTTGCACTGTATTTAAATTTTTTCATCTGTCCCTGATGTGCACCTCTCCAGCCAGAGGCTCTAAGAGATGGTTTGTCCATCTTACGGATGGAGGTGCTGGGGGGTGAGCGGGGCAGGTATTGTGGTGGTACAAGGCGGCTGGAGGTCCACATCACTACGGGAGCGGGACTGTTTGGCTCGGGAAGAGCCGCGGCGGCGGGACGAGTGTCGATCCACGCGAGCACTCTCGCTACGACCCAATTTCCTACTGTAGGGAGGGAAGGTGGGAGAGGAGGGGGGAGGGGGGAGTAAAGATAGGGGATGCAGAGGAGAAGTAAGGAGAAATTGGAATAGGAAAAGAGGGAGGGAGCAAATACAAAGAAAGACATAGAACAAAGAGAAAACAAGAACAAAGGGAACAAAGATGCCACACAGGGAGAAAAGTTTAAATTAAAAATAAAGTTGAGGAGGAGGACAGAGTGAAAAGGGGATTATCCAAACCACATGCAGCCGGTAAGTACATACATTTATGTTAATGATGAAGGTCAGAGAGAGGAGAAGGATAAATAAGATATGGTATATTAGTAAAGGATTCATGTCAAACAAACAAAAAAAATCACATGAACAAAAGGACAAAAGAAAGAGACAACATGAGTGACAGATGAATGAAATATGACATGCATATATGAGTTAGACTGAAACATATATTGTATATATATGCGAGTATGACATAGAATATGCTTCATATACTGTACATATGGCTGCAAGTTTTACATTTTCTTTATGAGTCACTGATAGCCAGTTTACAACAGTATATTAAAGTGATAGTTCAGGCTATCTTCAAGTGTGGCAGAATGAGGCACAGACACATAGTCAACACTGACTGTGTGGGAAACCAGTCCAGAAGCTCATTCTCATTGAAAACAAGGCTGCCACGACCAGCAGGGACACGAGGTAAAACATTTCAGCCACTTAACAAAAGGATCATCTAAAAATCTTCACCTGCTTAAGTCTACGACATCTTCAGAATGCGTTTGCTGCTTTGTATCGGCATAATGGTTTGTAAACTGCTAATTCTCATGCACCAAGTCAATAGAAAAAACTGTGTTTTTTTAGTTGCAGGGGCACAGGAACACCTGGTTTACTACAACCTAACTTGGTATGTTTGTGTCACTCAGTCCAAACACAGGGATTTCAAACACAAAAACACATCTCAACTTAATGGTGAAGGCAGCAGTGAATCAAAACCCCCTGTGCTGTGATATAGATTTTCTCTATGGAGTTTTGAGCAAGGATAGAGCAGTTTACAACCTCAAGTTTCCAGTTTCTCATGACATTTACTTAGGGTTCGTTTGCGTAGGTGTGAATGTAATCTCGGTCCTTTGGTGCGCACCAAACCAACCGGTCCAAAGTAGGGCGGATAAAGTGGTCTGAGACCACCCCTATATGCAGTTCTTGGACCGCTTTATCCACCCTACTTTGGTACGGTTCCTCTGGTGTGAAAGCAACCAAACCAAATGGGACAAAACGGTCTAGTTTCATGCATAATAAGTATTAGATATGGGATAACCCCGGATTTCCACTGGGCGCGTCAGTGCCTCGCAATGTCAGCGGCACGGGTTTGAGCCGTTCTCTGCCCAGCTTCAATACCCATCGGGCGTTACGGCTGCGCATCACTGCCATCAGCACAGCGCAGCCTTGCGAGCCTTCACAAAATTCACAAAAGAAGCCGCGGCGTGCCCGGTGGAAATGCTCACATTAATTAGAGTAGCAGCAATCAGCTCCAGTGACCACGGCGCTTAAGTTCCGTGGCGGTGACGTGCCCGGTGGAAATCGGGGGTTAGTCCGGTTCCGGTGCTGATGGTCTTCACAGTCTATTTTGGTTCGCTTAGAACTATGCATATGTGAAAGCAAACCGTACCCACGTCTGTTTGCTACATTGTAACATTCTTCTGACTGGTGCGGACCAAAGCAATCGAACTATAGGTGTGAAAGCACCCTTCGACAGGTGTGAATTTGACTAAACAAGCCTTTTGTTCGGTGGCTTAAAATTGGAATACATTCTGTATCAGTGAGATTGTCAATAGTCGATTATTTCATCCATGATAATAGAAATTACATTGCAGACTATGGTCATAAAAAGATATGCAGATAAAAATAAACATTGCCAAGAGTATATACTTTTTCTAGAATCAAACGAGTATGGGGTCAACATTGATGGCAAGGGAGCCGAGCAACCAAAAAGTGAGGGATGGTGCATAAGGTCGGAATCTCCCTTCTCTGGTGAGGAGCTTTGAAAATATAAGGGAAAAAGGGAGCATTCTAAGACTCCTGTAGGGAAGAAACTCTTTAAACAAGTACCAATTTGCACACGAGTAGTGAAAAGTTACAGGCTGCGAATGTCTCCTTCTAAGTCACATGAGTTTTCATGAACTAGGTGGCAATATGCAGCTTGTTACGATATTTCAGCTTGTTGCTATTGGAGTAGTTGATATCTCATGGAGTCTTTCCACCATCCATGAACTTTAAAATATTAAAATCTTTAAACTGACGGAGTCTCATAGGTTTTCCCTCTTCTATGTACCAGCTGCTTCTGTAATTTCCAGGTCAAAGCCTATGGGCGAGAGCTTACAACGCAGAGCACCCAGGCTAGTTGTGGTACAGTTGAATGTACACCTGCAGTATTACCTAATTTCAATTCACGCTGGATGTGTGGTGTGTGCGTCGCTGCTGTTCTGCATCTACTTCATGCTAGGGTAAAGCTATAATATTTATGTTTTTCAAGAATTCAGATTCAGCCTAAACACTAAGGGCCTGATTTACTAAGATTACAAATAGAGAGCGCTAAATTGCGTGCGCAAGTTTAAAGACTGTGCCTGCTACTTGATTACGTTTTGTGGGTGAACTACTAAGATTGCGACTGCAATTGACTACAGGAGCAGAAGTGGTTAAGCGCCCTAATTAAGTTAGGATTTTGTGCTAGTCAAGGGCTGTCAACATGGAGAAAGTGCGACTCAACGGAAGTGCAGAATGAAATTTGAAGCCACTGAACAGAAAGTAGAGCTGACGTTCTACGATGAGCAGATAACTGGTATCGAGGGATATGACATCATTGTTCCCCGGTTCCATAGGACCTTTTTTTATTAATATTATTTTAATCCTGCGTCGGTACTTTGGAAAGCTCCATCATTACCTGACGTATCAAACAAAGAAAACTATAGACTATGGATGTTGCCGTAAAAAAAAAAAAAAGTGCTGCGCTCTCCTCCTGACTCACCTGCAGCTCACTGACAGCTGCCAGGGAGCGCTCTGCTGTTTCTATCAAGATTACACATAGGTCTAATTTCAATGGATGTGTGACTTTTTTTTATCAATAAGTAAATAAATAAATAAAGCGGATCATCACAACTGCTTTTTAGTCCCAGTCCGTCCCTGGTTTCATTTGTGTTCAAGTCAGGCTGAGTTTCCATTACGCGTGCCAACAGCCTTTGATCTGACATCAGAGGTGACGGGACAATCGATATAGATGATATATCCATAGCTGATTCATATAGTTACATTAAATAGTGATTGTTGTGATTATTTATTGCATTTAAATGTGCCTGGAACTGTGGAAAACTGCCTGTGAGGTTTTGGTGACGACTAAATGGGTTGCGAGTGCTATTTTGCCCGTCTGAGGGACGCACTCCTCGTTGCGCCATGTAAGTAGATCAGCATCAACGCAAATTTGCGTGTGCAATCCAGTTCGCGCACATTTTTGCACTCGCAAAGCTTTAGTAAATCAGGCCCTGTTTAGACAGTTGTTTAGACTGTTTAAGACAAGAAGTGTCAGTTTTTTTTTGCAGGGAACAGTGTGCGTCATGTGTAAAAAATATGAATTAAAAACATGACGGAATGCAGCATCCATGCACACAAGACACAAGTCAGACTCTGAGAAATTCAATTTAGTATAATATCAGGAGGGACATTGTTACATATATTTTCTATGTGGTGTTAGACTGGGTGTCTCAAGCTGGTTTTGGTGCAGGGTGTATGCAGAGCACATTCAGTGCTGGCTATGTCACAGAACCTGAACTATGACTTTACAAATAGCCATGTATTGCACCTACACTGCAGACACACTGTTTCTAGCAATACTTTTTAGTCAAGGAACTTGAAAATACATTTTCAAGCATGCATTCACACCCACTTAGAACAATCATCTGATCTCAACAATCAAACTCAGGCTAACTCCTTCACAAGCATGTTAAAATACTTAGCCATGCAGTGTGTTTGTGTTGTTTCCGTCAGTGTGTGTTGTCTGAGTGTTAGTGTTTGCATATGTGCAGCATATGATCAGTATATGGCCTGAAGCATGTCCATGACTCTGTCAAAGGCGCTGACACCCACCTTGTCTTCCGTCTGTAAAAACACGGGACACCACATTGTTACACACCCAACCTTTGAGACACTATTGTAAAAGCCAGAGAAACATCCACAACATCCACAACATGCAAATTGCAAACCCCAACATACAGTCATAATCTGAACACACGTCAGGGAATAATGCCAAATATGATGTCAAAAACTCCTAGCACAACATGGAACCGCACACACTTTGGAGACAAGCAGGACAAAGGACAGGCCCTGACCATGACAGATGCAGACACTTTGAAAAGCACATGGAACAAACAGCACAACCTATTTTCTTTTGTTTTGACTTTTGAAACTGTGGTGTTTATATATTTTATATATAAACAAATGTCCATTACATTCAAACTATTGTCAAAAGAGTTCACACAATGGTGATTCAGCCTATCGGCTCCACGCCACTCTAAAAGATCTGACATCCCTAAGCTGCACACACAGGAAGTGTTTTTTTTTATGTCGAGACAGACGGAGGCAACAACAACACTGAGTGAGACAGCTGCGAACAGTTTGAAGTATGACTGACAACACAAAGAAACACCAACAGAAAGTGTCAGAAATGAATTCTACTGCTCAGAAAAAAACCCTGGTCCTTCAGCAGTTTGAAGCGATATACACTTCTTCTCCTCGACCTTCCATGTGCTGCTGTTGCATACACATCAACACTCCCTCAGTCAGGTCTAGTATTACCTGACCTAGCCCATTTTCAGATGAAGGACGCAGCAATTAAAATTACACATTGGTGCTTTAACTGAACAACGGCACTGGGCTTTCACAGTTTCAAACTGTTACACATTTATAAAAGCTTCCATGTAATGTGATAAAAAACTAAACATCTTGCCAAATTTGAATCATTAAAGAAGTTGTTAAGAGGTTTCAAATTATATAAAATTCAGCAAAACTGCCACAGGTGCCACAGACATACACAATTGCACTTCAGCTACAGACCTGCTCTCTGTCTCTCTCTTTCTTTAATCACTGGTACTGCAGCCTCACAGTAGGAGTCTGCTCCTGTTTACTTCATTTACTAATTTTTGGGAACTTTGAATAACGTAGAGCTTTTCTGTGTGTTTTTGCATGGAGGCAGGGCATTTTCAGGACAAAGACATCTGAGCTAGCTCGTGAAGAAAAGGCAGTAGAGCAGGTGCAGGTTACTCAGTGGACAGTAAACTGTTGATAAAGAGGGTTTTTATACTTTGACAGTGTTTGAGAAGGAGCTATGCTAACTTTAGACACACCTAAAAGAATGGAGAGAAACTGTTTTCAGTCTTTATTCCATAATTCTTTATGCCAGTTATTCAGTTATTTTTTCACATGTTCTCAGGCACTATTTATTTAACATGTGAAGAGCAACTCAGGATTTGTTTTACACAGTTTTAAAGACGATATCTGTTATTTTAAAAAATAAATTTGCTTACTGGCCTCATCTATAATCTGAAATTATAAATAAATGCACAAATGACTGTGTCTATATGCAACAGAAACGGACAAGGAAGCACTGTAGTAAACATAAGGAGATGCACAACAGGAAACAAATATGACAAAAGGTTCAGAATTATGTTAGGGACAGAGCACACATGCTGTTGTGAGGGAGAAAAAGAAGAAAAGGAAACAGATTTGCAGGAGACGGAAGGAAAAAGGGTTGGAAGGGAAGACTGGGTCCAAGTTCACCTGGTGAAAATCCTTCTCAGAACTGCAGAACTGAGCAACGGGTAGCATGACAAAAGCTTGCACACGGCAGCGACACACTGCTGGAGGAGTTTGCCAGCTTCCCCCTTTTATCCCCTGGCTGTTGCCTCTGTACTGTGTTTCCCCTGAACACTGCCCATACAGTGTCACTATAAACAGATTATAATCTCTAATCTTGAAAGTGCTCAAGAAGCTGTTCTGTGCATTTCCGTCTCCATCCTCCTCACCTGTCTTTTTCCAAATTCTCCTCCGTAGGGGTGTCAATGGGAGAAACAGGCTCCCCAATGTTCAGCACCCCCCCCAGCCCCACAGGTGACACATCACCTCCATCAGAGAAGGTCGGAGGCTCTAAGCAGTTGCTCAAGAGGCCTGGAGGATTAAAAAAAAGTAGGAAAGAAAACAAATAAGCCATTTAAAGTGCAATTATTTGGTGCTTTCATCCAGTAAATGAGCAATTATTCAGTAAATTCTTTAAAAAACGCTGTTAAATAATGTTTGCTGGAGAATAAATAATATGTATCATTTTACACAAGGAAACATATAGCTGGTAATTCACAAATAAGTGCTGAAAGGCAGCTATTATCCCTGTCTCCGAACATTTACAGTTACTTTTCATTTACTTGAAAAGACGAGCAGGATCTATTGTTGAAGATGACAACAGTGATTATTGTTTTATCTGCACTTATGAACTCCCAAAAAGCATCAACATGTCAGATTGTACACTGAATTCCAGTTACACAGGAAATACACAGTTTGAACAGGTGACAATTATATCATCAGTTTTTAAAAAGCAATAGTTGAGTTTATTGGGGTTTAGTGTGAGGTACTGACTGCCCCTTGCACAGACATCCATCTTAAGACACTGATACTTACCCTCACTGAAAGCATGGCTGCCAGCCAGATCACAAGGGAAAAACTAATTTTACTGGAAACTGAAATTTGCAAACTAAAAACTCTCGCACACCAAAGCCCATGGAGAATATCTGTGCTTTTTGCTCACAGGGACACAGGAGGTGGTTGCATCACCACTACAAAAAAAGTACTTACTCAATGTGGGCGGAGTCATCACTGCAGGACTGCTTGAAACTGTGGTGTTTTTTTTGTGTGTTTTACACGCACACACAAACAAGTGACTTGTAAAGCAGTTGTTTTCAATGTAACTGTATCATTAGAATCGGTTAATTAAAAACATTTGTTCAGTACTTCCTCCATGACCGGAGCACAGATTCTGTCTGTGGACTGAAATACAGCAGCAGTGTGATGCCGCTTGCCGTTCGCAGACCAGACTCCTGTTATATATTGATATTTTAGACATTTCCCTGGTAGTTGTTGGAGATTAACCCACATTTTTAGGATTGTCAAGTCTTTTTAACTGATCTACATTTCGGCACTGTTCGGTTTGATTTTTGTGTCGGACATCTCTTCCTGTGACGGCACTCGTTGAACCACGCCAGAGCGGGTACTAAAAAAAGTACCTGGTACCAGGTACCATGCTCGTGGAAATGCAACTTAACCGTGCCGTGCAGAGGTGAGGTGAGTACAGCCGGTGGAAACACGCCATAACTGTCCATGTCCAAGCTGGTTTTACAAAGCAGGGGCCATGCTTAGCAGTCAGCACTGACTATGTGTCAGTATGTCATAGAATCACACAATAACTTAACTGTTGCTTAAATGTTGACCAATTTTTATTTGTATGTCAGCTCTAAGCAGAGCAATGGAGGCCATTTTGGAATTGAACTTAGGCTCTTCTTTAAAGACTCAGACTCAAGACTTGACTCAACAGTTAACAGTGAACATACAGTACTCATACTACTGCAGTGGCACACTCCATACTTAGTATCTCCATACATACTATTCAGCCAAGTCAAGCTTACCATCAGGGATAGTAGACTCTGGGCTGATGGTGGTGCTGATGTTGTTGCCGGATGTGTCACTTATTTCTACCCCAGGTACAGAGACGGAGCTTCCACTGGAATGAGACTTCCTGCTGGGTAGTGACAGTACTGCAGTATCGGTCAGGGAGCCTCTGCCTGGAGTTAGACCTTTACGCTCCAGACTGACTTTATCCTTCTCCACTGAAGAAGGGAAAAAAAAAACACAGTTTGTATAAAATGGCAGATCTGCAGGCAACAGAGATGCACAGAATTAAAAGCACTTCAGTCAGTGAAAAAAGGGGACAGAGATTTTGTGAGACAAACAGATGAGTATGATGTAATCGGAGCCTGTGCATGTAAATGAGAGGGTTAGTCTGGTACGAGAGAACATCCACAACCCTGTACACAAATTGTCCGTGCAATTTTGCAAGGTTTCCTGGTGATTCCAATCTACAGTTTGTAGTAAAACTGATTCTTCAAACAATCACCCTGAAGCATAGAATCAACTAAAACATGCCCCGCCCACATCCCTATCCCAGTTGGATTTGGAACATGCAGACATGCTTAGGGGTTTGATTAGTAAGGATGTGACAACTCTACAGATAACGAGAAGGAGGGGTGGGAACCCTGGACGACGAGTACCTTCAGCCTCCATTTTAGGTTTGACCTCAGCTGTAACAGGAAAGAAGTGCAGAACAAAATGTTCTCATATCCATTCATGGATATCAATGTGTAAATACATTACATTTACTTTTATTTTAAATGTGAATATTATAAGAAACTAAAGGGAATACATACTGTTGCCTGCAATCCAGCTGGGGATGCTTGGAAACACCCCTCTGGGCTTGCCCTTGGTAGATTCATCCTTCTTATTCTGGAAAAAACACAGATAGGGAGTGAGAAAGACAGTCTAAAAATTGTTAATGGCTGTTAATATACATCTGATTGACTTTTCTGTTTACCTTTACCAGCTGCCTCCTGAAGAAGCCTCCTCTGGACTTCTTACTGTCCACTGCCCTGGTTTTGACCCCAAGGTGCTTCATGTAGTAGACAACAGATGAAAATATGGATTGGCTAAAGTAGAAATTGAAGGAATTTGTTAATCAACAATATGTGATACTGTTTGTTGTGAAAATGTTTATTTTTTTCTGTATGGTACTACAAATAAAAATACAATTAGCTTAGAAATTCATAGCAATGTCTGAGCAAAAATTATGTTTTTTGGTACCAATGGTAACACTGACACTGGTACAAATGAATGGAGCAAATAAGGGAGGATGAAGGGGTAATTGCAGGGAGTGGGAGAGGGAGGTGGAGCACTAAAAGGCCTGCTCCCAAAGTCCACACTCTCTGTCAATCAAGGCTTGGATCTATTCCACTGTTATGTTTGTTGAGCAACCATTTTTTTTGTGTGTTAGGAAAGTTCTGGCTTTTTGAAGTTTGTAAACTGCGAATTCCCCCAAACCAAACTCCATCAAGAAAATCTGTGTTTTTAGCTTGTGAGAAAATGGGAACTGCTGGTCTACTGCTGCCTTGTTTAGTAAGGTTATGACACTTAGAGAAATCTGAATGAATGTTTTCCATATACACAATAACTGATTTGAAATAAATGATGGAGGCAGCAGTGGCTCAACAAATCCTGTGTGCTGTGATGTAGAATCTTAGATTTTTTCTATGGACTTTGGTGTGGGAGAGTGAGCGGTTTGCAAATGAACACAAACTTTGGGTTTCACTTAAAGGTCCCTTATTATACCCTATTTCTCCAAGTTAAACTAGTTCCCTGGTGTCCTAATGAACATGTCTGTGACATGCTTTGGTCAAAATACCATAAGAATGAAGCACCACAGCAGTTCAATCACTCTGCTAAAACAGCCCTGTTCAGAACGCGCTGTTTAGTAGTATCTCTTTAACATCAGCCACAGAGGCTACTGAGAGCTAACATCAGTTAGCATTTAGAAAAGTGATCATTTGCAGCCTCTAGCAGGCACATTGCTGTCATATATAACATGTATCCACTGGACAGATAAATCCTCTGTGCTGCACTGTGGAGCCAAGAATAGAACTTTTCGCGGACTTCCGGTTTTTGTATACCATTGCCCTCGTCAGCACTCTTGCACATTTTACGGATAAAGCGGAGCTCTGCGAGACAACAATTCCAGGAATTTAGCGCATTGTGACGTCCCAATGAGCAAGGAAGTCAACACTGCATGTTTTATCTCCTGTACTTGAGTGAGGAGGAGGAGGACCACAAAAACATGAGTGAGTCATCTTTTTTCACACTTTGGCGACTGGTAGGGCCTCCAGAGTCCCAAATATAAGTATTAAAATTATTTAAAAGTTGATTTTGCATAATATGGGACCTTTAAAAATAAGGCTGACAAATGGCAAGTACAATTGACAAGCATATACTGGCTATTATTGGCTTTTCCCTTGTATGGCAGCTGGCAGCCATGTTTCCAGTGAGGGCAAGTGGCGCATTTGACTCTGTGCCATTATCTCATACAACCCCACAAAAAAGCCTGAAACATTTAATTCACATGCTTTAGTGCTGTCAATATGACACAATATGTAGCATGGGAGCTTTAATGTTCTGAAATGCACACCATCCATAGGGATGCATGAAAGTGTCTAATTCATTGTGCATGAAAGTGTATAACTCATTATGCAAAACATCACACACACATACACATTTAAAAAATGCAAACTTGATTACTTTGAAAGATAGTGTGTTTGCTGTGTTAACATTCAAGAAAAAGGTACAAAGCTAATCACCTGAAAGAAATGCTGTCATTTGTACATGAATGATGTGGTTTGACCACACCAACATTAAAAAAATCATGTCCAGATCAAATAAGCTCACACGCACAAATAACCTCTCCCCAAACAACCTTAGTCAAGTAAAAATGAAAGTAAATCAAAAATACTCAACTCACCATTTCTCCTCATCTGAGACGATTGTTGGCCTGAAAGAGAAGAGACGGATGTTGGTGATGTCACTCCAACAGTTAGTTAGTTAGTTTGTTTTTTAAAGGCAGTTTAACTCTTGCAGCATCAAGCTCACCTCTTCTTCTTAAGTAGCATTTTTTCTCTCTCTTGTTCGACTGATTACTGACTGTGTTTTGGGCCGGTGGAACCTGAAGTGGCTGAGCTTTTGCTGATCCAACTCAAAGCTAATTGTTGTGTTACTGTGTTCAGAGCAGATGCTATGGAACATATTCTAAAAAGAAAATTGCAAAAGAAAAGCCAAAAAAAAAAGATCAAAACAGTAGGAGATGCATTTAGAGCTGCAACTCTGTCTGCTTTAAAAGTTTAAAAATCTACTTTGTAGTCTTGAATATTTGCAAAAGAATGCTGGCTGTAGACAGAGAAATGCTCTCTGGTTTTGTCTCTCTTTGCAAACAGAATACAAACGGAAAAGTGCTCCAACGTGGCGGATATGTCTATTTAACCCTGTAAGACCCAAATTAAGAAAAACCTAAAAAAAAAATTATTTGACCATTCAGATGTTGTTGTAGGAGGCCTTAGATGCAGAAATCAAAGAGTTTTTGGAAAAAAAATGTTTATGTACGTTTTTAGAGAAACGTTGTAATTTTACAACGTTGGGCTTTGGTGGTAGCAGAATTTCTGTCTTTTTGCTCACTTTGTCTGAACAACAATTCACAACAACTAAGTTCATTTGCAAGTTTGACTGCTTACTTAGCTCCATAAATGTAAATAACATTTAAAAATAATCACACATTAGTCATATTTTTATGAAATCATTTATTAAAAATAAATACATAAATAAATAAACAGGATAAAACTCTATCTTTTTCTAGCAACTTCTTCATTCCTTTTTTCTTTTCATGACAAACTTTCATTGTTAGTGAAAGACCTAAAAACAGTTCTTGTCCTCTGAAAAGTAAAGGCACTTGCTGCATTGTGTGTTGGTGAATCCTTTATTGCAGCATCCTCTCCCTGTCTTCATGTCTTTACGTACATCCAATAACAGGTGTGCACATCTCTTGGATGGTCTCTTCTGAGCATTCAGAGGCTTCATGATGTCACTGTCTGTGTTGCTGGACTCTCTTTGGCTTAAGATCATATCCAGACCAGAAAAATCTGTGTTGGGACTGAGGAAATATTTCTTCGGCCAGTGACACCTGTCACGGTGCATGGTGTGTTTGTTTGTTTTTGGCTCGATGTCCACGTAATTATCAGCTGGACAGTCCATGGGCGGTTGGTTCACTTTGTCCACTTGTTGACAGACATCTTCATCTGAGTCTTCATCACTCTCATCAGTGTCATTGAGTTCCATCTCAACTTCACTCTCTCCAGTTTGGATGATATCAATCACATCCTGCACACTGTATCGCGGCTCTTGCTGGTGGCTTTCTGGAAAAAAAAGCAATGAATTAACATGTATAAATATGCTTAGTATGTTGTAGTACATAATCTGAAGGAATAGATAGGGTGGTGGACCAAGTCCTCTGGGTAGAAATGCTTTCAAGGCAGACAATACTGTCTGCTGATTGTAAATTGCTTTGGACTAAAGCATCTGCTAAATGCCCTAAATGTAAATGTAAATGTAATTGTCTGAGCCTATGGTCTCTACTTATCATACTAAAAGAAAAACATGCAAACCCCCACTTACATCCACACCCCACATTCAGGAACATTTACACCTTTCCCAGAACTGAATTGTCTGTTGATATCCTCTTTGTGGACAAAGACATGGGATTTTAGCTCAGTCTGATCAAATTAACTATGTATTTTTTTAGACATAAAACTTTAAAAACAGTCAAATTTGACCAGAACACAACACAAGGGTATAATGTATGTAATGTATACTGTTCATGTATGAAGAAAATCCTCTGTTTCAGGCAGTGGTGTTGTGGAGGGAATATCACCTGTCTGTGCCCATTGAAACAAGCCTGCTATTTTTGCTACCACCAAGACCCAGTGTTGTAAAATTACAACAAATATGTAACAAGCTCTAAATGAAATTTGATGCATCTATTTCACAATAACTAAATATGTACATGTTCTACACATTATAATAACATCCAAAAAAAATATAAAAGACATTTGACTTACTTTAATCTGATGAATCCAGTCCAATGAAACTAAGAGATTTTGTTCGGAGGAAATCTTCAAAAGTTGTATGCGTTCATGGCCATAAAGTGGGACTTATAAACAAATGTAACATCCACTAACATTGTTAGACTGAACAATAAGACCCAATGACTATGTACATGTGGTAAAAAACCAGATAAAATATAACAGATAGTTTTTAGGGATGGCTAAAGTTAACGTTGTAAATTTACAACCGTGGGTCTTACAGGGTTAAGCATGTTTTTGTCTGATGCAACATGCAGGCAAGACTGTAAGAAATCGTATACTTTGTTATGGACATGAAGGGTGGGAGGGGTTTCCCCAGGAATTTCGCAGCATAATCCAATCAGATAGTGTGGTGGCCTTGTTCTCACAAACAGATGGACCAATGAGAAACAGATGGTAGGGGTGGTCACTGTGTTTTGGTCTACTGAGGGGGTGATTTAGGGTGACTGCAAGACGGTGGGGGTGAATGTAATAGTGAAAGGGAAAGAGAGCGATGATTGTTAGTGAGGATGAATGAATTACTTGTGTGATGGAGATAGAGACTCACTTGTGTGATGGTCACAAAGAGAGTCTAAAATGGAATTATAGTCTTTAATATAGTCATTTTTTGGTGTCTTCTCCAGTGTTCATATCCAGTGTTGCTAGGGAAAAAACACACCTCCTTTCATTTCTGTTTAATTTGTTCTCTCTTCTGACAAGATGAAGCTAGACAGTCTTCTGCCCTCTGCTCGGCCTCATCTCCCCTTCTCTGTCTGACTTACTTCTTGTGGAGTATAACACGATGCAGTTGGCCACAGGGGTCAAGGTTAACTTTCTCCTGGATCTCTTGCTTTACTCACTCGGCCTCAATAACCCTCTGGCCCGGTCTCTTTTCCACCAACCTCCACCCCTTCCCTTTGGTTGGCAAAATGCCAGTGGAGAGCCTTCCTGCCAGCGTGGTACTACTGACTCCATCTTTTCCTCTTGGCCTCTTTATTTCTTCCGTACTCTTCCAGTCCAGTGAGCTTCATTCTCTCCATCTCCTGCTGTGTTTTTGTCTCCACATCCTGAATTATAATTATTAAGTTTGTGTGCCAGGCTGATGTGGATGATACAGCTTTGTAAAAAAAAAAAAAACGGGTGCCAACTTCAGAGAGAACAGAACTGTTTTTACTATTTTAACAGACCAGGCATGATCTATTTTAATAAGACAGTGTTGCAGATATAAGAGAGAGGACCATTTTGCTTTTTTTTAGAAGAGAAGAAAACACAAACATCCCATGGTCCTCTTCATCTCTGAACAGATTAAATCTGTTCAGAATGAAGAGGAGAGCAAAATGGAGAGCAAAATAGGCATCAAAATAGCATACGCTATGGGCTTTTTTAATTAAATATCTCCAATTTTAGCTGTTGAGAATTAGCTAAAAGCATCTTGTGAAAGAAATTTGGTTGTAGGCGTCATCTCTCAAGTGCAACCCCATTTTTGATTCTCATGTTTCTAGTTGGGCTGTAAATGCTGGATGAAAAATAAAAAGTCTTATATCTGCAACCTACACCTGACACCTGAGGGGGTCAGAGATTGAGCTCCTCTTGTTCCACAGTTTAAGGCTATTTTTCTGGTTGAAAGGACATGCCTTTTCAAAATTAAAATCCTTGTAAGTAAATTCAGATTTGTATCCACACACATTATATATTTGAGAAAATTACTGCTGAACATGTGCAAAAAGGTTGAAAAGGAAGAACATTTACACTTTTGTGTAGCATGTTTAACCACTTCTTCCCTGACCCTCTTTTTGGAGTCCCTGCTCGAAAATGACATGCCCAAACTAAATAGAGTAAATCTCTGCAGTTACAAGCTCTATGTGAATTATCTTGGTATCAAAATACAGATAACACTTGTGAGATTCCACCAGAGGTGTAAGTTTCACTGTAGATGCCACTGTGTCAGAGTAAATGTACATGGAACACAGCATAACTGAAGGATTTTTTCCTCTCGCCTAAAAAAAGATTGCATTTTAAAACAAATGTCACATTTGAAATATGCAGTAGGAGCGTAAAAAACACATGGAGGTCATGTAACAACATGAGCTGTGCAAAGTCTGGTGCTGTTGAAACGAAGCAGAGTGAAATTACAGAGGTTTTTAGTAAAGAGATGTCCGGGGCGTTCTCTCTTTTGGCACAGTTTGGCACCAACTCTGTGACTCTGCAGCGTCTTCAGTTACGCAGTGCCATAGCTCTGGCTTACCTTGGTCAATTAGGGTTATTGACAGCTCATTTTAAACCTCTAAACCGGTAGAATCAGACCCCGGTCTCCAAATGCATGTGAATCACTTCATTAGTGAGTCAAAAGGACATAAATGCATATGATGCATTCGTGCGGACATTCGCCCTTCTCTAATCAGAACGATCTAATGTCGCTCTGTAATGATCAATTAGACTGGAATAGTCCCCAAAGCATGCTGGAAAGTGTAGTTCTTCATTAGAAGTGGTTTTGTTCTGGTGGAAATAACTTGTTTTGGTAAACAGCAAAGGTAAGACAACATTTCTGCTTGGATTTTTTGAAAGTCAGTTGTTGTTTTGCTCTTATTTTGGGGCTGGATCCGTGAATCTCTGTCGTAGAGTGATAAAAATGGTACCGCTGGAATCTGTAGATTCTCCGTTGTCCAGTCGACACATGTTTTTTGTTTTCATAATCACGCTGACGCTCCAGTGCCGCTTTTCAATGTGTGCGCTGTGACGGTTTTTTGTGTGCCCTCTCCACCCAAATAAAATTAATCTGAAGCCGCAAAACCCATTTGACCCATGAAATTAAGATTATCATATGTATATACATATCATTTTTTTTTTTACAGCTATACAATAATGATGATTATTTGTTGTATTAAGAACTACAAAAATAAAACTGCTGGCATGTCATTGCTGTTTATAGCCAACATTGTTATAAAGTGGAGGGAGAAAAAAACTACTGGAATAAAACACAGAATTCCATTGTTTGTGGAAATGAATGAAATTAAAAGCAACTCACTTAGGAATAGATAATGCAATATTTGGAGTACAGTACAGACAGGACATTGGATGTGATGCACAAAATATTAAAACAATTTTATCACCTTGATTTCTAAATAAGAGGCGTTCACTTTGAATGAAAATAATGAATATGAAATAAAAACATTTTTTCAAAGGAGCCACAACAGAAGGGTTGAAGAGCCACATATGGCTCTAGAGCCGCACGTTGCAGACCCCTGACCCACAGTGGTATGCAAAAGTTTGGGCACCCCTGTAAATGTTCATGATTGTCCTTTATAAATCATTGGTTGTTTGGATAAGAAATTTCAGTTAAATATATCATATAGGAGACAAACACAGTGATATTGGAGAAGTGAAATAAAGTTTATATGATTTACAGAAAGTCTGCGATATCAGCAGATTCTGGAGAACAATGTCTAGGAATCAGTGACAAAGCTGAAGTTGAAGTGAAGGGTCTGGATCTTTCAACAAGACAGCCCTTAACACTGCTCAAAATCTACTAAGGCATTCATGCAGAGGAACAAATACAACGTTCTGGAATGACCATCTCCTGAATATTATTGAACATTTGTGGCGTGATCTAAAGCGGGCTGTCCATGCTCGGAAACCATCAAACCTGACTGAACTGGAGATGTTTTGTAAAGAAGAATGGTCCAAAATACCTTCCGCCAGAATCCAGAAGCTATAGGAAGCGATTAGAGGCTGTTATTTCTGCAAAAGGAGGATGCACAACATTTTTCTTTTGTGGTGCCTAAACTTATGCACATGCCAAATTTTTCTCCAATATGATATATTTAACTAAAATGTCTTATTCAAATGACCAATGATTTATAAAGGAAAATCATGGGAGTCCAAACTTTTGCATACCACTGTATACTGAGTATCATATCTTCTCATCCCTTACCATTTGCATATGGTGTGAACAACTTAACAAGGACTTTAACGAACGTCTTGACACTATATATTTGTGTAAAAGCTGTTTAAATTGTACCTAATAAATGTTTGAGAGTTATAATATATAGTGATAAAAACAAGCATCAGTTGCTATGGATACAAATTGGTTACAGGAAAAAAATATCCAAACTAAAGTAATTTAAACTATTGAATAGATAATATGGATTAGCATATGCAACAGGATTTCTGACCATCTGACCACAAAGAACCTGATTTGCGTTTAATGTCCTGATTAATGTTCATCAGTCACCTAACCCTGTCTATTAATTAAATCAATTCATAACATCCAGGATTAAAACCAAGTCTTCCAAGTAGACACATAAGCAACTCACTGTGTCTCTGACATCTTGTCCAGCAGGTTCTCAGCCACAGACTTTTCCTTCATCTCCATCGGGATGCGGTCGGTGGGATAGTGGCTCTCCACGTCGATGAGCTCAGCTTCATTGGGGGTCATACCCATCATCCTCTTCTGCCTGTGCAAGACAAAGCAGGAAGAGGCAGCAGCTGATTACGTTTTCAAAAAAACGTGAGCAGAAACACTGGAGATGGCAAGTCTTGCTTTTCTCTGCATGATGCTCACATTAGCAAATATGTGTTTTCTTTCAAAAAAAACCAAAACAAAACACAGTTCTCAGTCTGATGTCAGTCTGATTAACATAGGGCTATTTAAAAAAAGACAGTGAGCTCTCACAGTGATGATGATGGAAAATCCTGCAGTTTTTTTAAGGCAGTCTGGATGGAAATCACACTTATAACACACAATAAAAAAGCAGAGTCTTTTATAATGTGTGTCAAATACGAAAATGAAAAATGTAGCTCTCTCTAGGATAAATTCCTCCTTCTTAAAGTGAGGACAAAAGAGAAAAAAAATATTTTAGTCACATACAAAAGTATCCCAAATAACACTTTATAATATACAAAACTTAATTAACTTTAGTCAATGTTGCAATAATTGTTAGGTCATGTTTTTAATAAACATTTAATGTTATTTAGGTTAATTAAGATATTAATTCAAGGATCTATGAAGCTACTGGTGATCAATCCTCTGCGTGTCTTAGGACAGCAGATCTGGAAATGTTTGGTCTTCAACTTTAACAATCTTTAATCGATTAATCCTTGCAGCCCTATTTCCAACACAAAATGCTGTCATCACTGCTCAAGACACTTGATTCGTGGATGTCCAAAATAAATATTTAGGTGTTAATACTAGACCAGCTGAGTCCAGGATGGGGAGTAAGGGGTGTGTGTGGGGGGTCACCTGAAGTCTTCCAGCTGCTTGGCCACTTCAGCAGCCTGTAGACTCTGAACCTCCTGAGCGTAACGCCTCTGTGTGTCTTCGGACAGCAGATCTGGACGTGTTCGGTCTTTAACGTAGCACACAAGGACACAGAGAAAGGGGCTGAGTTGTACATATAAGGTAAAGGATGTGTAAGTTACCACAGGAAATTAACTTACCCAAATCATAGGCTATATGAGCTGGCACAGCCACTCTGAGAATCTGTAATGTGGAGCAAAAGACACAATAAGTAAGGGAAGCAGAAATAAGAAAAGTCAATACATTTGACAATATATAGGGCTGTTCATTTAAGATTTCCCACTACTGGTTATTGTAGTTGGCTGAAATTGCATGTGCATGCAGGTGTGACAATAGAGCTCATTTGAATGCAGAGTGGTCTTCTGGTTCATCTTATTGCACGCGAGACATTCAATGAGATGAAATAGACTTATGGGGAAGTCCCATCATATATCGAGAGGCATGGCATGCTGACCAATGTGTCTGCCTCCTGCATAAAGCTATGAGAGAAGTGTGTGACCCATGGTGGTAACTATGCAAAGAAAGACCCACAACTGGGCCAAGTTTCATTCCACTCAGTTGATGGGAAATGAGTGAGGGGAAATCTTTAATGAACAACCATCATACAAAGCATTAATGGATGAATAGGATGATGCAGTAGCTTAATATCACCACAAGGGGTCGTTTGAACACCAGAAATAATATTAAATAAAAAAAACACCTCCAATAGAACAAACAAGATATTCCAAATGGGAGATACGGAGCTCTGTCAATGACATGAAAACAACCACAGGGGCCAACTGTAGTCAATCAGTTAAAAAAAAGAATAGAGGCCAAGTGAGGATGATTCCTCCTGAAGGAGTTTCCCACGATCCTGACAGGAAGTAGCGGAGTTGGACAGAGACACACAAGACAGGGAAAGAGTGAGTGAGAGAGAGAGGACAAATCCTCTGAGCTGACATACATAAGAGGGCACAAGCTCTGAGGAGGACATCACACACGCACACGCACACAGAGAAAATCTCAGAAAAACAGAAAGAATACCAATGAATGGGACATTTCATTAGACATAGGAAACAATCTACATTACAGACAAAAATGAATGATAAAAAATGTGAATTCAATCATTTTCGGTTATGTCATTACACTTATTTTTCATACTGAGGAATTGAACCAGATCTGATTCATGTCACTTTCGACTTATCTCTTTTTGGTGTAGCGGTGGGGGCAATATGGGCAAAAAAAGAATATCTCGATATTGTTGTGGATTTTGACGATAACAATAATTAGTCAATATCCTTGATTTTAATTGTTTGTGTCATTAACTGTTGCTTACAGATTATATAAGTGGACACAACGTTTCAGGAAAACAACTTTATATTTTATTTTATTTAAATTTATCAAGAAGTGTATTACAGTGTAGAAACATTAAACTCTGGGTAAACGTTCAGATGCTCTACTGCAAAGTTCAATTGTACAGCAAACAAGCAAGAGCAAATTATTAACAATTCAAAAAAAGTTGCGGGGCTAGTGTGGCCATGTTTTCTCCCTATTAGTATAACCACATGCGACGCTGAATCCTGCTCAAGGACAGCTTCTGCTGCATGAATTCAATGAATGTGTGGAGTTTAAAAGTAAGTTTCATCAGTTTTTGGGAAGTCATTTAAATATATCTCTTTTACACAACAATCACAATATTATCTTAAACCCATGGTTCTCAAACTGTGGTATGTGTACCACCACTGGTATGCAAGCTTCCTCTGGTGGCACTTATACTATAATGATATAGTATAAGTATACTATAATGATATAGTATAAGTATTCTATAATGATATAATATAAGTACAATTGGTACATTATTATACCAGTAGTATAACAATAGTATAATACTGTATATTCATAGTAACCTCGTTAAAATAAACACTAGGACAATCTCCGAGCCAAAAACAAACAGAAAAATAAAGTGTGGTTTATTAAATGGTCATTCTCTCTGCTCAAAAACATTACTTATAAATGAATTAATAAACAAACAGGATTTTAATGTACTCTGTTTAACGGAAACATGGTTTCAAGTTAATAATTACGTATCCATAAACGAACGCCCCTACCCACACCAATGTCCATACCCACAGAGGAAATGGCAGAGGTGGAGGGGTCGCAGCAATATTTAACTGTACACTTTCGCTCACCACTCCACCCACGGGTACTTATAAATCATTTGAGCACCTTACTCTAAGTCTGTTAAACCCAAACAAAATAACAGACTCCTGTTAATTATTGTATATCGCCCTCCAAACCCCTACTCTGAATTTCTAAGTGAAATCGCAGATCTGATTTAGTTCACTGTTCAGACAAAATCATCATAGTAGGTGATTTAAATATTCACGTAGATGTAGCCAATGATAGTCTTGGCTCAACTTTTAAAGTTCTGCTTGATTCAATTGGCTTCAAGCAGCAGGTTAACAAACCAACACATCGTCATAGACACACACTTGACCTTATCTTGACATATGGTATTGACATACATAACGTAGTAGTATTTAATGAGAATCCCTTGATATCGGACCACTGTCTGATCTCATTTGAAGTTATAATCACTAATGCTACTAACCCTAAACTGCAGCATTATTACAGTCGCTGTTTATCTGACAGTTCAGTCGAAAAATTCACTGAACAGCTCTTGTCTGCCCTCCAGCCATGTTTTATCATCTCTCCCACGGAACCTAATGGAATAGTGGACAACACAAATTTAACCCTGCAAACAGTTTTAAACACTGTTGCTCCTCTTAAGAGAAAGGTTATCACCCGGGACAAGTCTGCCCCATGGTACACTGCCCAAACTCGAGGATTAAGCTCAGTACGCGGAAGTTGTGATATGAGAAAGAATGTGGCATTCCACATATAAAGACAGTCACTGTCTTCTGGAGGAACAGCTTTGATAGATATAAAAAAGCTCTGAGACATGCAAGAACCTCTTAATAGAGAAAAATAAGAGCAACCCCAGGTTCCTCTTCAGCAATGTAGCCAGGCTGACAGAGAGCCACAATGCAACAAATCCATCGATCCCTCGCTCGCTGAGTAGTAATGACTTTATAACATTTTTTAAGAGATAGAATTAACCACCTCCTACCCTCCAACATCTCCAAAACACAGTTTAGTACAGCGAGCTGAGACTTAATCGCAGCTCCAGCTATACACGTACTAAATAATTTCACTCCTATAAGCCTCTCGGAGCTGACCTCACTGGTCTCCTCCTCTAAACTAACTACAGCTGGTCAGCTGGACCCTATACCAGCTAGACTCCCTAGAGAGGCTCTACCACGAGTTGGTAATATCTTACTAGATCAAAAAAATATGTCTTTACTGAGCGGCTGCATCCCAAAGGCCTTTAAAATGGCAGTAATTAAGCCATTACTTAAAAAGCTGTCTCTCGATGCTAGCACTCTGACTAACTATAGACTAGTGTTGTGTCAGTCATTTGAGTGTCTGCTGTGCTGCTGTGATTCATTCGCGCTGTCAGTACACTGACTCAGTCATGATTCACGAAGAACGAACTGACACACAGAGAACTGAACTGTGGCTGTGGACGTGAATCTCGCAAACTAACTGATCACTACTATAGACCGATCTCAAACCTCCCTTTTATTTAAAAGATTTTAGAAAAAGCTGTAGCCACCCAGTTGTGCGATCACCTGCAGAGCAATAATGTATTTGAAAAGTTCCAATCTGGGTTTAGAACCCACCATAGCACAGAGACTGCACTACTAAGCGTTAAAAAGATGATATCCTTATGGCATCTGAAAAAGGACTGGCTTCTATACTTGTCCTGCTGGATCTCAGTGCAGCATTTGACACAATAGACCATGAGATCCTGCTATATAGACTAGAACACGATGTCAGGATTAAAAGATCAGCACAAATGTGGATATTTCAATCTTTCATTCATCGCATGATGCATATACAATGATACACTGCAATCTAGTGGCGGGATGCTGTCACTTCACTGGTAACACAATCACCATACATTGTGTTACCCGGAAAAGTAGCTTATGGTCAACACACGACTTAAAGCAGCATAGACCTAGCGGGCCACATA